>NC_043978.1:17028323-17348150 GCF_902148855.1 Sphaeramia orbicularis | reverse complement strand
TGCACAACACTGTCCATGATCCACCTAAATAACTTCTATCCGGGATCGGGGGCGTTATATCGCACCCTGAAGTGTGCCGAGTGATTTATAATGTTGTGATGTACAACAGTAGTCGCCAACGCACCCGCACGTGCACGCATGACGATGCCCCCCCCCATGTGCTCACCCCCCCCCTCCGGGAGAGTGTCTGTGCCCTCCCAATTGAGAACCACTGATAATAATTAAAAATAAAAATAAAAGATAAAAAAAACACT
The DNA here is from genome assembly GCF_902148855.1 of Sphaeramia orbicularis. Taxonomy (NCBI): domain Eukaryota; kingdom Metazoa; phylum Chordata; class Actinopteri; order Kurtiformes; family Apogonidae; genus Sphaeramia; species Sphaeramia orbicularis. The sequence continues at coordinate 17,347,896 of NC_043978.1, read as the reverse complement.
AATATTGTAAGGTAAGTAATTACTTTGAAATTACAGTAACAGGTAATATGTAATGGATTACATTTTGGAAGTAACTTGCACAACACTGTCCATGATCCACCTAAATAACTTCTATCCAGGATCGGGGGCGTTATATCACATCCTGAAGTGTGCCGAGTGATTTATAATGTTGTGATGTACAACAGTAGTCGCCAACGCACCCGCATGTGCACGCATGACGATACCCCCCCATGTCCTCACCCCCCCCTCCGGGAGAGTGTCTGTGCCCTCCCAATTGAGAACCACTGATAATAATTAAAAATAAAAATAAAAAAAAACACTAATGTTGTAAGGTAAGTAATTACTTTGAAATTACAGTAACAGGTAATATGTAATGGATTACATTTTGGAAGTAACTTGCACAACATTGTCCATGATCCACCTAAATAACATCTATCTGGGATCGGGGGTGTTATATCGCACCCTGAAGTGTGCCGAGTGATTTATAATGTTGTGATGTACAACAGTAGTCGCCAACGCACCCGCACGTGCACGCATGACGATGCCCCCCCATGTCCTCACCCCCCCCCCTCCGGGAGAGTGTCTGTGCCCTCCCAATTGAGAACCACTGATAATAATTAAAAATAAAAATGAAAAATAAAAAAAACACTAATATTGTAAGGTAAGTAATTACTTTGAAATTACAGTAACAGGTAATATGTAATGGATTACATTTTGGAAGTAACTTGCACAACATTGTCCATGATCCACCTAAATAACATCTATCTGGGATCGGGGGTGTTATATCGCACCCTGAAGTGTGCCGAGTGATTTATAATGTTGTGATGTACAACAGTAGTCGCCAACGCACCCGCATGTGCACGCATGACGATACCCCCCCATGTCCTCACCCCCCCCCTCCGGGAGAGTGTCTGTGCCCTCCCAATTGAGAACCACTGATAATAATTAAAAATAAAAATAAAAAATAAAAAAACACTAATGTTGTAAGGTAAGTAATTACTTTGAAATTACAGTAACAGGTAATATGTAATGGATTACATTTTGGAAGTAACTTGCACAACATTGTCCCTGATCTGCCTAAATGACATTCAGTTGTTTGTTACATCTGTTCTGTACTGAAGGAGGTGTTTAATGGTAGACTAACATTTAGATTCAGACTCTGAGTCACTTGTGGATTCACTTTCATCCTGACTCTCACTGTGTGCACTTTATTGGACTCAAGTTGTGTGTGTGTATATATACATATGAATTTTTTTTTTTTTGTAAGTGATGTTCTGTTTTTCAAAATACCTCATTTCCACCTCAAAATCCAAAGGGAAGGGATGACGCACTGCAAAGCCAGTCAAACAACCCCTAAACGTGCCTGATTCCCTAAAAAAACAGCAGCCATTAGAGCCCAAATCCAGATTGATATCATGAAAAAAGAATAAAATAATAACGTCTTCTTTGTTTTTTGGTTTTTTTTTTTGCCTTTGGTGTTCCTTCGCCTCTGCTCTAACTGCAGGCAATTCGCATTTGTTTCCCGAATCAGATCTTTTGTGACAGACTGTCTGCAAGTGATCAGATCCAATTTTGGTGTCACGGTATCGGCGACCCCTCTGCTTCGGTTGCCGTGGTAATGACCATCGTGTTGCATAATGATGGCAGCGATCCAGCTTTATAGCTTTGCCTGCACAGAATCATCTACTTCTGTTAGCGTTTTTAGCAGCGCTGGCGGCAGAAAGGACTCCACTCAGCAGGTCGTTGATGTATGTTGGAAACGCCACACTGGAATCTGAGCTTTGAGCGTTGTGTTAGACCAGTGTCGTATACATTTCCTCTGCTACTTATCGACCAAATTAAGCCATAAAAACCCAAACATCCACCACCGACCTAAACCATCTACTGATCTGAGCTGTTTAATACCTGTTGATCCACTAATAATTGGTGTAAAATACAGTTTTTCATCTTTTCATGGTCATCACATATGACCCATTTGGACGTTCAGAGGCTCTGTAGTTACCGTGGAAACACCATCATCTTCTACAACATTGATTCACCAGTAAAACCCATGGAGTTTGATAAATAACAGTGGATGGAAATGCTGGGTTTATGTTCAGTTAATGATAGATTTGACTAAAAAAAGTCACCTTTTTTTTTTTCAGTTTTCTCCATTTTTGATACAATAACCTTGACCATCTACATCGGGGGTGTCAAACTCATTCTCTTTCAGGGGCCACATTCAGCCTAATATGATGGGAAGTGGGCCGGACCAGTAAAATAATATAAATAATAGGTTAAGAACTTATAAATAATGTCAACACCAAAGTTTTCTCTCTTTTTTTTTAGTGAAAAAAGTAAAATTCCATAAAGAAAATGTTTATATCTATGAACTGTACTTGAACATCACATGAACAAATATGAACAACCTGAAACTTTTAAAGAAAAATAAGTGAAATTTTAACAATATTACGCCTTAGTTTATCATTTATACATGTGAATCACAACTTAGAGATCACAGTGGATCTACAAATACGCAAAATATTTAGTAACAGGCAGAATATTGGTAAAATTCTACATACATCTCTAAAGAAATTTCATATTGTTCATATTTGTTCAGGTTATTTACATTGTTTGTGAAAGGATAGTCTGTAAATATAAAGATTTTTGTGTAATTTAACTTTTTTTTACACTAAAAAAAAGACAAAAATTTGCATTTTTCATTATTTTTACCTCCGCCAAGGAGGTTATGTTTTTGCCAGGGTTTGTTTGTTTGTTTATCTGTCTGTCTGTCTGTTTGTCTGTCTGTTTGTCTGTCCGTTAGTGTGCAACATAACTCAAAAAGTTATGGACAGATTTGGATGAAATTTTCAGGGTTTGTTGGAAATGGGATAAGGAAGAAATGATTAAATTTTGGTGGTGATCGGGGGTGGGGGGGCCCACGGGGGGGCCCATTTCCAACAAACCCTGAAAATTTCATCAAAATCTGTCCATAACTTTTTGAGTTATGTTGCACACTAACGGACGGACAAACAGACAGACAGAAAAAACAAACAAACAAACCCTGTCAAAAACATAACCTCCTTGGCGTGGGGGGGCCCACAGGGGGGGGGCCACTGATCAGCCTTGGTGGAGGTCTGCGATCTCCGAGTGCTTCTAGTTAGGTTGTTATGATTGTATTTTACTGGTCTGACCCACTTCAGATTAAATTGACCTAAAATGATTTTCACATCCTTGATTGTAAATATCTTCATTATAATTTTTGCATTTCACAAACTCATCTGAGGGGCCAGATTGGACCCTTTGGCGGGTCGGTTTTGGCCCCCGGGCCACATGTTTGACACCTGTGGTCTACATGATCAGTGAATTAAATATAGGAAAATACCTGATTTATGCTGATAAAATGCAAAATACAGAGGATAATATTATAATAAATGGTGATAAATCACTTAAGAAAGGTTAAATATGGAGAAAATTTCATTTGGGAAGTGACATAAAAGTCACGCCGGGTCATTATAGGTTAAAACACCCATGTCACCCATTTTGGGCCCTGAATCTAAGTTTGGGAAACATGTGGAACATTTCTCCAGATGCATTTTACTGATGAATTTGCAGCTCAGAGTGCTTGAGTAGGTCTTGAAAGTCTTAAAAAAGTATGGAATTTTGAAGCGCTGTTTTCCAGACCTTGAAAAATCTGGAATTTTGTGTGAAAGTTTTAATAATGTATGAAAAAAGTTTCCCTCATAGTTGAATTTTAGAGTATGTTCAAAGGCACATAATCTTGTAAAATTATAAATACATGAGTAACATATAAAAAACTAGATATGATTTCACTAACTGGTCAGAATGATGACTGGAATGATTCTAGTGAAACTGGTTTGTGTAATATTCATGCACTTTTGTGATTTTCATGTGTTTTGAAAACGTTTGTCAGTAAAACATAATTTACTGAGAATTACGCTTTCATTCATATATTTATAAAAATTGTTGAATTGTTTTTATTACAGAAAAGAGCAATTCGAATAATGTGCACTGTTAATTTCAGGGAACATACAAATGACTTATTTATTAAATCAGGATTGTTTAAGTTTAAAGAGTTAGCTGTATTAAGGATATTTTTGGTTGTGTTTAGAGCGAGAAACTGACTCTTGCTGCAAATTTGCAGAGATTTTTTTTTAGTATCACAGGATGAAAAACATAGAAGGAGGTTGAATTTTAAACAGCAAATGGTTCGGACTAATGTAAAGCAAATGTGTATTTGTGTTGTGTGTGGAATTCTTTGGCAATGGAAGAGAAGAGCTGTACAAATACTTTTCAGTTTAAGACAGGGGTGTCAAACTCACATTCAGCTAAATTTGATCTGAAATGGGCCGAAGCAGTAAAATAATAACATAATAATTTAACTAAAAAAAAGACAAAAATTTGCATTTTTCATTATTTTTAGGTTTTAATGATTGTATTTTACTGGTCTGACCCACTTCAGATTGAATTGACCTAAAATGATTTTCACATCGTTGATTGTTAATACCTTCATTATAATTTTTGCATTTCACAAATTCATCTGAGGGGCCAGATTGGACCCTTTGGGGGGGCCGGTTTTGGCCCCTGGGACGCATGTTTGACACCTGTGACATAATACAACCACTGTCAACACAACAAACATTACCAACAAGTTAGTGACTGAAAAGGCACAGGCGCAGAGCATAAATGAACCCTTAGAGCAGGGGTCTCAAACATGCGTCCCGGGGGCCAAATGCGGCCCACTCAAGGTTCCAATCCGTCCCGTGGGATGAATTTGCAAAGTGCTGTTGAACTTATTTTAGTTCAGGTTCCGCATACAGACCAATATGATCTCAAGTAAAATAACAGCATAATAACCGACAAAAAATAATAACTCCATTTTTTCTTCTTGGTTTGATGTGAAAAAAATATTACATTATGTCTGTAAAAAATGACAACTTCAAATTATTGTCTTTGTTTTAGTGAAAAAATAACATTAAATTATGAAAATATTTACATTTACAAACTATCCTATTACAATCAAATGTGAATAACCTGAACAAATATGAACAACCTGAAATATCTAAAGAAAATTAAGCACAGTTTTAACAATTTTCTCCCTGTTACAAAGTATTTAGTGTCTTTGTAGTTTTGATCCATAATGCACATGTAGAAATGATAAGTTGAGGCATAATATTGTTAAAATTGTACTTATTTTTCTTTACTCTTTCAGTTTTTCAGGTTATTCACATCTTTTTTGTTTGGATACTTTATAAAAGTAAGTATTTTCATAATTTAATGTTTTGGGGGGTTTTTTTGCACTAAAACAAAGACAAAAATTTGGAGTTGTCATTATTTACAGGTTATTCTGTTATTATTTTACTGGTCCGGCCCACTGGAGATCTGAATGTGACCCCTGAAAGAAAATGAGTTTGAGACCCCTGCCTTAGAGTAAATTCAAAGGTTATTATATATCAGGAACAGACAAAAACTAAAGAAAAAGTGATTTTTTTCAGCAAAGATATCAGTGATTGAATGTAAAACCAAGTGTCTCCATCCACTGTCATTGATCCAACTCCATGGGTTTTACTGGTGAACCAATGTTGTAGAAGATGACTGTGTTTCCATGGTAACTACGGAGCCTCTGAACATCCAAATGGGTCATATCTGATTATAATTTAATCCTGAGAGACTGCATTTTACCTCAGTTATTTACATGTATATATAGGATTGGTGGATCAACAGGTATTAAACAGTTTTAGATGTAAATGCTTTTGGTTGCTGGTGGCTGTTTGGATCTCTACTAACTCAACTGATAAAAGCCCAACTGCGTCATTCCCCTCATTTACTCCCCTCACAGAGAACGAGGTGTCTAAACTCCTTTCCTCTAGCCGTCCTACAACATGCTTGTTGGACCCTATTCCATCCAACCTCTTACAGTCTGTTGCCCCTACTATCACAGCACCAATCACACATGTGATTAATGCTTCACTGACTTCAGGAACATTTCCTACAGTATTTAAACAAGCGCAGGTAACACCACTACTCAAAAAACCTTCCCTCACCCCCACTCAAGTGGAGAATTATCGACCAGTCTCACTCCTCCCATACCTTTCTAAGATCATCGAAAGGGCTGTTTTCAAACAGGTCACAGAATTCCTCTCCCAAAATAACCTCCTGGACATCAACCAATCTGGCTTCAAAATCGGCCACTCCACTGAAACGGCTCTGTTGTCTGTGACAGAAGCCTTGAAAGAGGCTAGAGCAGCAGCCAAGTCTTCAGTACTCATTCTACTGGACTTATCAGCAGCATTTGACACTGTCAATCATGATATCCTGTTATCCATACTCTGGAACATGGGCATCACAGGCCACGCACACTCCTGGTTTCAATCTTACCTTACTGGTCGGTCCTTCAGTGTGTCCTGGCTAGGGCACACATCAGCAGTTCACCGCCTCACCACGGGGGTCCCCCAAGGCTCTGTGTTGGGCCCCCTCCTTTTTGCCATATACACCACCTCACTCGGTCAGATCATCCACTCACACGGCTTCTCATATCATTGCTATGCTGATGATACCCAGCTCTATCTGTCATTCCCACCTGATGACTCCACAGTCTCAGTGCGGATCTCAGATTGTCTCTCTGACATATCTGCATGGATGAAAGCCCATCACCTTCAGCTGAACCTGTCCAAAACTGAACTGCTGGTCTTCCCAGCTAAGCCAACCATACAGCTGGACATCTCCATCACTATTGACTCCATACCTCTGGCTCCTACCAGTGTAGTACGTAACTTGGGAGTCATGATTGATAATCAGTTGACCTTCACGGATCACGTTGCCTCTGTCACCCGATCATGCCGTTTCACCTCTGTTCAACCTAAGAAAGATCAGGCCATACCTAACCGAACAGGCCACCCAGCTCCTGGTGCAGACTATGGTTATCTCCCGTCTTGACTACTGCAATGCTCTTCTAACGGGCCTCCCAGCTTGTGTTGTCAAACCACTACAGATGGTCCAGAATGCAGCAGCGCGTCTGGTCTTCAATCAGCCTAAAAGGGCACATGTCACCCCCTTACTCATTGAGTTACACTGGCTACCCATAGCTGCCCGCATCAAATTCAAATCTTTAATCCTAGCCTACAAAATTCTCCGTGGGTCTGCTCCTGTCTACTTAGGTGCACTAATAAAAGCTTATGTTGCCCCACGACCACTCCGCTCGTCTGGGGAACGTAGTCTGGTGGTCCCCAGACCTTGTACAAGACAATCCAGGCTCTTTTCATGGGTCGTTCCACGTTGGTGGAACGCTCTACCAAGTGCTACAAGAACAGAGTCATCCCTGCCTATCTTCAAGAAGCTCCTGAAGACCCAGCTCTTCCGAGAGCACCTCCTGTCCTAGCACTTTCAAACATTCCATTTTAAATATTCTAATAAGGTTTTTCCCAGGACCAACCACAGATTCTTTCACGATTATCTCTGGACCTGCTGCGGTGGTCCGGCCTCTTCCCTGCCCTCATCATCACCACTCACTTATCCTCAACCGCCTCCATGTGTCTCCCCCTACTCCCCCCTTCTCCCCCTCTCCCCCAGTCCCTATCTCTATCGCTCTCTCTTTTTCCCCTTCTCTACTCTCTCTCTTTAACCCCAACTGGTCAAGGCAGACGGCCATCCTCCAGGAGTCTGGGTCTGCTCGAGGTTTCTGCTGTTAAAGGGAAGTTTTTCCTCGCCACTGTCACCAGTCACAAGTGTTTGCTCCTGGAGGATTCTGTTGGGTTTCTGTAAATTGACTTAGAGTCTGGTTTTGACCAACTCTATATATAAAATGTCAAGAGATAACTTTCTTGTGATCTGGCGCTATATAAATAAAATTTGATTGATTGAGTGATTTAATTGGTTTTCCCCTGTAAGTCGCTTTGGAAAAAAGCGTCTGCCAAATGCGTAAACATAAACATAAACATAAACATCTTTAAGGGTTAATGAGGCAGATTTATAAAGCAGAGATAGATGGGTGCCTTACGGGTCTGAGCCTATTTTGGCTGTTTTTGAGCACTTTTGATTTTGCCTTTATAAACTATATAAAGAAATGTTTACTATACCCATGTTTGGTATCTTTTTTCAGCACAACTTCATGTATCTCATCTGTCTATTATTTTTTCACTTTAACCTACTATATCAACACAAAAGGCCAAAAATCACACAAAAAATGTAAAATCTGATTCAAAAAATGTCTATAATTTATTGCATAAATAACACAAAGATGCTAAACGAACCTTTTCAAAGACTTTAAAAGTGAATATTCATTCCAAATATTAGATATATGAAATCAAAATTGTAAAAAATTAAAACTATACTGAAATATTTGACATAAAACTATAGCTTTACAGAGGTGTTTTCTCCGGTTTTCTCACTCCCCTGGTCCTTCCGGGTTCCGGATCTGGTTCAAGTGGGGGTCATTCTCACCCTCACCTTTAATGCTAATGCAGTCTGTGGATTAGAATCCACAGATTCAACCAGTTTTTTCGTTTTTAAAAAAAGCACTAAATTTGACAAGGATATGGTCAGAAATCTACCGCCCCCCCCCCATCTCATTTTCATACTTTCATTCACATTTGTTTGGTCCGAGTTCAAACCATCACATCTCCGGTTGTATTTGCTCTATCGACATCAAATAAAAAGTGAGAGAGTGTTTCAAGTCTGCACTTTGGAATGCAATTGTTCCCAGTGGTCTATGTGACTGACTTCTGACGCTACGACGTGTTGAAAATGTCATGTGATTCAGTCATGGGACCGTGGCCATGGACCCCTAAGGGTTAAGGGTTAATGAGGCAGATTTATGCAACAGAGATAGAAGAAAATGGCTCAACGTGCAGGTTACATGTGCTGCAATATATATATATATATATATATATATATATATATATATATATATATATATATATATATATAGTAGGCTTGTAACGGTACACGTACTGAACCATTTCGGTACATACCTGTTCAGTTCGGTACACAGCTGTACCGAAACGGCACAGTATGATGAGAAAAAGAAAAAGGAACAAAAGACGTCGTTCAACGCGGAACCTTCGATCCGCGCAAGTTTCACACGGACATATGGAAGGACGCACAAATTGACCCGAAATATGAAATAGCAGCTGATATAAAGTTAAAAAAAACAACAAATATGATGTGAACCTGGAAGGAAGAGACTGAAGACCCTCCACCATCAGTCCAGTCCAGTTTGGATCAGTTCAGGTTCAGGTGAAAGACAACAACGAGGAAAGAGACGTTAATAAGACGGATGTTGTTTGGCTGCTAGGAACTACGGTAGTTCTAAAACAGTGGCGATTTCTCATAGACTGCAAGGGAAGCCCGGCTTCCCCTAAAATTACGAAAATTAAATGGTTAAATATGTTCGGTTGTGTTGACATTTTATTGACTACAAATGTGTTAGAACACGTTCATCTCACAGATGAGTTCGTTCAGAATCAGTTTTATCACAAATCAACGGACGAGATGTTGTTCACTTCTCATACATTCCCGTTGCGCTGTTTTCTCATACATCTCTGCTCAGTGCATTTGTCCGCAGACTGTGGGCGTCTCTGGGCTTCAATGGGACTGAGTGGAACAGTTTTTTTCATTGCCTCAAAACTGGACGGTAATTGGATAAATGCCATGATGTTGTCCCGCCCCCGGACGCCGGGCGTCTCTGGGGGTGAATGGAGCTGTGGGCGGAGCTCGGCCGGGCTGGACGCCAGAATCCCACGTGCTGATTGGAGGATCAGTCGAAAGGCTGAATCCTGTTTGACTGACAGCTATTTTCAGATCTCCTCCTTCACTGACACAGTTCAGTTTAATACCGTCGCACATTCTGCTGTGAAATGGAGAGAGAAACCACTACGAAATTACTCGTTCATTTCTTGCACGGTAAATAAAACACACTCATTGTACTTCCTTGTTTCAATTTAACATAATTTCACTGTTTTCTTGTTTCAGTTACATAATTTAATCATTTCTTGTTCGAGTTTAGTGTCGTTTTGTAGATAGTTAAATCAATCAAACTGTCGGCTAGGTCGGAGTGAAAGGAGCATCTGTTGTTTAAAAAGGCTGAAGTCTTACACCTGCAACACACTGGGCCGAGGCAATCTAAGCAGAGAGGACACTGGTCCAGTCCCTGGAAAAGACGCCTACTTGGTACGATAAGGTCACTGAGCATTTTCTTAAAAAGGAACGGAGGGCCGAATGTATGTTTAAATAACTTGACTTTTTTTTTTGTTTGTTTTGATGTAAGCCGACAATGAGCTTCCCCTGTCTGAAAGACAAGCAGCCGCCACTGTTCTAAAACACTTACACCTGCTGTCTGTCTGTCTGTCTGTCTGTCTGTCTGTCTGTCTGTCTGTCACGCACGCTGTATAATAGAGGAATAAATAGAACGTTGAAAGTATGTAAAGTTTCACTTTTGTTTCACAACAGCGTTCGTTACGTTAGTTATGGACCGCACCCCCAGGTATATAACTGCACACCCCCCCTACCCCCCGGCTTGGACAAAAAAAAAAAAAAAAAAAAAATCCCCCGTGCACACAGGCACACACAAATACACACAGTGTCCTAAACAGTTTGTCCTAAAATAAATAATTTGGTTCATTGTGTTGTCAAAGTTTCTCTTCAGTTTGTTTAAACAGAATACCAGTTTACCCTCTTGTTAATGTTGCACTTCCCACGGAATTTTTATTATGTATTTTTTATTTATTATTTATTATGTATTTGTTATTTTTATGCAGAATGTGAACTGACAGAACTGTGATTAGATTTTTCTTGTTTGTTCGAAACTACCTTTCAGGGAAAAGAGCAATACTAATGTTTAAAATACATTTAGTAATATTAATAATTTATTTTATTTTCTATTTGATTTGTAGCAGCAGAATTATATTATTCCTGTTTTACTATATTCTATTGTCTCCAAAAATTGGGGGAAAAATGTTAAAAAAATTCATAAATGTATTAATAGACATTTTGAGGGGTTTTCTTTCTTCCTGTACCAAACTGAAAAAAAACGAACTGTGGCTTTGAAAACCGAAAACGTACGGAACGAAAAATTTTGTGTACCGTTGCAGGCCTAACACAAGCATATATATAATTATTTATTTTATTTATTCGTTTGTTTATTTTCTTATGTTTATGTCACCAGTTTAATTATTTTATACAGACTATTTCTTAGTATTCTTTTCATTGTATTGTTTGTCAGGTCTCATTGTTATTTCTCCCTAAAAAAAAAATGCAAATCTAAACATTATTGTGTTTACAAACATGGTTAATGTTGACATCAGTGGACGCTGGTATTTGTATATGCCTTTAATGAGGTAAGAACCTCCAGGTAGGATGCTGATAATGTACATATGTTACGATCAGTAAGTAATTAAAAGAAAGCTTTAGGATAAAGGAAAATTTCGAGTTTAAAGAACATTTTAAAGAAGCTGCATTAGCCTCAAAGCTCCTGCATCCACACCTACTGGCCTTGGGTCCAAATCCTCCTCCAAACATCTCCTGCAGTATCTTTCCTCTCAGCCTTACTTACGCCTTCCTCAGAACAAATCCTGAGAGGAGCAAACTGCCCACTCTTCTCCGGAAAAAAAAAAAAAAAAAAACAACCGAAAAGAAGTTTGTAAGAGTGTCTAAGGTTGTGCAGCTTATTCTGTACAAACCGAATATGATCCATCCCACGTTTCTGTGAGTGTCAGCCTTTTTTACATACTGCACAAACAAGGTTTTGGATAAAAGTGTCCCTGAGATGCTGTAAAAAATTCCAAAAATAAGCTTGAGGAGGCAAAACAACTCCCAACAGAGAAACTGCTCAAAAATTAATTTTCATCCTGAGTGTGAATTTAACGGCTGGAGAATGATTCCAGCTTTGACGTAAAAAAGAGAGAGAGAGAGAGAGAAATAAAAAAATGCATCCACAACAGCTGTCAGTATGAAGAATTTAAATATTCTACATGATTTATGGGGAGATGCTTCCACAGGCTAATCTAATATTCTCAGTACATGGCAAACAATTTTTACGTACATAGAAAAAACTAGGCTGAGGCTCAACGTAATAATAGTACAGCTTGTCTGGGGCGTCAATCAGACCCGCTGTCCCCAAAACCCAGATCAAAACAGAGGATTCTTGCTTGTGTTTTGAAAGGAGACCAGCATGAGCACATTAGACAGCAGGTAGCCTCAAACAGCCCATGCTGCTTCAAGATGCTCTCCTCATTTTGAACATTAACCCTTTAGAGTTCACTCCGACAAAGACTGTGAAATTCAAAATGTCAACCTTAGTGTGGTATTGGAGGACAGAAGACTTTATAAGTTTTGAGAAAATGATCAAATTTTTATATTGTAACGTAGAAAATCAAGGTTAATGAAATTACCATATTTGGTTCCTTACACATAAGTAGCAAGGCACCAAAGCAGATCCCCTCCCCTCAAACCACCAAAATGTAATCATTTGTTCCTTGTGCCGGTATCAACATTTCCTGAAAATGTCATCAAAATCCGCACCCCTCCTGCCCCCCCCCCCAAACACCACCAAAATTTAGTCATTTGTTCTTTGTGCCAATATCAACATTTCCTGAAAATTTCATCAAAATCCGCCCCCGCCCCAACACCACCAAAATTTGATTATTTGTTCCTTGTGCCAGTATCAACATTTCCTGAAAATTTCATCAAAATTCGTCCCCCTCCCGTCCCCCCGTCCCCCAATTACCACCAAAATTTCATCATTTTTTTCCTTGTGCCAGTATCAACATTTCCTGAAAATTTCATCAAAATCCGCCCCCCCCCCCCCCCAATTACCACCAAAATTTTATCATTTTTTTCCTTGTGACAGTATCAACATTTCCTGAAAATTTCATCAAAATCCGCTCCCCTCCTGCCCCCCCCAAACACCACCAAAATTCAATAATTTGTTCCTTGTGACAATATCAACATTTCCTGAAGATTTCATCAAAATCCGCCCCCCCTCCCACCCTCCCAAACACCACCAAAATTTGATTATTTGTTCTTTGTACCAATATTGACATTTCTGGAAAATTTCATCAACACCCCCCCCCCCACCCCACACCACCAAAATTTAATAATTTGTTCCTTGTGCTAGTATCATCATTTCCTGAAAATTTCATCAAAATTTGCACCCCCCCAAGAAAAAAAAACACACACACACACAAAAAGAAAAGAAAAGCACTTGGAGACCTCAGACCCCCCCCCCCCCCCCCCCCCCCCCAACACCACCAAAATGTGATTATTTGTTCCTTGTGCCAGTATCAACATTTCCTGAAAATTTCATCCAAATCCGCACCCCTCCTGCCCCCCCCCCCCCCCCCAATTACCACCAAAAATGTAATAATTTGTTCCTTGTGCTTGTATCATCATTTCCTGAAAATTTCATCAAAATTTGCACCCCCCCCAAGAAAAAAAAAACACACACACACACAAAAAGAAAAGAAAAGCACTTGGAGACCTCAGACCCCCCCCCCCCCCCCCCCCCAACACCACCAAAATGTGATTATTTGTTCCTTGTGCCAGTATCAACATTTCCTGAAAATTTCATCCAAATCCGCACCCCTCCTGCCCCCCCCCCCAATTACCACCAAAATTTTATCATTTTTTCCTTGTGCCAGTATCAACATTTCCCGAAAATTTCATCAAAATACGCTCCCCTCCCGCCCTCCCCAAACACCACCAAAATTCAATAATTTGTTCCTTGTGACAATATCAACATTTCCTGAAGATTTCATCAAAATCCGCCCCCCCTCCCACCCTCCCAAACACCACCAAAATTTGATTATTTGTTCTTTGTACCAATACTGACATTTCTGGAAAATTACATCAACACCGCCCCCCCCCACCCAACACCACCAAAATTTGATTATTTGTTCCTTGTGCCAGTATCAACATTTCCTGAAAATTTCATCCAAATCCGTCCATAACTTTTTGAGTTATCTTGCTAACAGACAAACCCCGATGAAAACATAACCTCCACCGTTACACTTGGTGGAGGTAAAAAAAACCAAAACAAAAAAGACTCATGACAAGTTTTATATCATTATAATGTGATATTTTTACTAAACTTAATTTGGTGAAACTGCTCTGGCTCACCTGTTGACCAAGCACTATTGATGTAAACCATGTTTTTTCTGTCAATCTTGAACATCTGCAACAAAACTTCAAAAATAGGTTGAATGGTGGATTTTCCTACCGGCACTGGGGTTAATGTGCACCAAAACGCTCCTATTTTTTGTATCGGAGTGTACGGCACACACACCATTTATAACTAGTGTTTATTTGGTAAAGGGAGTTAATTCTAAACAAGTGGGTCCAGGCACAACAAACATATGAATTTCCTCTATATATGTGCCAAGTTTGAAATAAATTGAAACCAAATTGATGTTTTTATAGACATTTGAAATTTTGCCCATTATAAGTAAATGGGAGAAGAAAAAAAAAGATATTAAAAATTCATTACAATTTTGAACTTTGACCTACTTTTCCCAGACTGTAATGACATTTTTATTCTGGGTCACCGGCAATCTACTCTGGTATGAATTCAACCAATAGTTTTGCTGCTAGTGTTAAAAAACTAACAAACAAAGAAACAAACTGAGCCAAAAACAACACCCCTTGCCTCCCCTTCAGGGGGTGGGGTGAAAATTAATAGTCAAACAATTAAAATTTTTAATTCGATTTTATTTCCCTGTATATTTTTATTGTAATTTATTTGATTATGTACACCCCTCTTTAAATGTTCTTTTTTATTTAACTTTTTTTCTGTACAAACCTTCTTGAAAAATAAAATTGTTTAAAACATTTTTTTTTATCATATTAATCGCAGGGTTGCTGTGGATTAATCACAATTAAATATTAATTTTTAATCTATATTAAATCGTGTTTCATTTTACATGAGCAATCAGACTCAAGAGGGAATATGTATGCACTTAATGTGTTTATTAAACACCCTCAACGAAACAACTGTTCCGTCTTGTTTTTTTTTTTTTGTCCTCATATTTCCATCCAGAGGACCAATATGCCGTTCAGCATCTTCCATCTTTATGGGCTGGTTCTGCTGCCTGTCGCTACCGGATCAACTGACCATTTGTTCATATTCGATGGTAACTCTACTTGGACAAACTGACAAATGCGTTGGCAGAGACGTTCAGTCACTTTGTATGGAAGAGGATTAGAGCCACTGGAAAAGAAAATAAAAATAAAAAATTTAGGTCCAATATATATTTTTGTATTATTCTGAGAAAAAAGTCAAAATTCTGACTTTTTTTCCCTCAGAAATCTGAATTTTTTTCTCAAAATAATAAAAAAAAATATATTGGACCTTAATTTTTTTTTTTTTTTTCCCGGTGGCCCTAATCGCCTTCCATACATTTTGCACTGCAGATGGGATAATTGTGTTAAAATCTTTTATCAGATTAATCATGATGATGGATTAATCTAAGTTAATACGTTAACTTTGACGGCCCTTAAAAACAATACAAGAAAAGCACATATAAAGTGAAAGGAACATGTATTTTCGAACATCAGACCAACATTAGTGCTGATCCAGACCCCTGTCCACATCCACATGATCCCTTTGAACATCATTCCTTACATTAGTACCATTACTTCACTTTTTTTTTTTTTTTTTAGCCACTTTTATTTTGTCTTAGATACTTTCATCGTCTTAGCTGCCTTTACTTGTTTTTAGCTACCTCTATTTTGGGTAGAGTATATGTTATCCTTTATGTTAAGTTGGATTACACCGATCTGACTTTTGTTTTGTTGATGCCTTGTGCTAATATGACGACAATAAAACTTCTATTCTATTCTATTCTATTCTATTCTATTCTATTCTACCTAACAAAACAGGTCCACTCACTGTCCATCCAGAGGTGGACCTTACAGACCCTGTAGACCACATTGGACCCTCAAATTGTGCAAATATAACTTGCGCATAAAAATTTACCTGGTAGAAAAAGACAATTTTGCCAAAAGTCTCATTTTTTGATTAAAAGTTTTTGCGATGGCAAGAGGTGGTTTTTCAACCGTAACGCAAATGGTATATCACGCAAAACTGCAATGGAAAGACCTTTTTCCGCAATGAGTCAGGTGAATTAAAAAAACGGATGTTGACGTACGTTACAACAAGCGAAGAAGAAACATGTTGCGGTATGTGTGGGCACACCAGGAAACCCGATAATTTTTAATTTAGTACAAGATAGAAGGGTAATATATAATAATAATGAATATATCTGTAAATCAACACCATATTTACGTTTGTCGCCATGTTTATGGAATGACTTCTTGTGTCATCTCACGATACTAAATAAACAAATCATTGCATTTGTGATTTAATGGAAAAACCGACATAATGCACTTCTGTTTTTTTGACATTTAGTAAATATCGGTAAAGTTTTACGCAGATGTCCAATGGAAAATCGACTATTGATGTTTCATGTTGAAAATGTTCGTCAGTCGTAAATATTGGTTATGACTGACTATAATGGTTGATATTATTCCCAATGTATTAGGCCCTAGTCTTGTTACTTTTAATCCAGTTTAAAGCAAAATACATTAATAAGAAAATGCAC
Organism: Sphaeramia orbicularis; assembly: GCF_902148855.1. Taxonomy (NCBI): domain Eukaryota; kingdom Metazoa; phylum Chordata; class Actinopteri; order Kurtiformes; family Apogonidae; genus Sphaeramia; species Sphaeramia orbicularis. The sequence continues at coordinate 17,331,304 of NC_043978.1, read as the reverse complement.
GTCTTTGGCTGCGATGCAGATCTTTGTGCTTATGTCAGCTTTATTTATTTAACTATATCAAACTTTACAAAGCTGTTTTGCTTATTTAGTAATTACAACTTTTCAACACTATATTTACGTTCATCGGCATGATAATAAATAAACAAATCATCGCATTTGTGATTTAATGGAAAAACAGACATTACACACTTCTGGTTTTTTTCCACATTTAGTAAATATCGGTAAAGTTTTGCACAGATGTCCAATGGGAAAGTGACTACTGTCTTGTAATATGTGCAGAAATGACCAAAATAGTCACTTGTCCGATAAAGGGTTAAGAGACTCAGGGTGGTTCTGCTCCTCCTGAGCCCCCTCTGCTGCTGTATAGGCCCCTAAACCCCACCCCCCACCCCCCACAACTGACTCTAAATCAGTGATTGTCATGCAAGTTAAGTGTAGTAGTTTCTCTTTTTTGGACATGGAATAACCTACACTGTCAGACCGGAGAGTTGAGTTTACTTAAAAAATCTGAGGTAACTTGTTGAATTAAAAAAATTAAGTAATGAATAATGAAAACTTAGTGTATTAAACTTAAATGCTTGATTTGAATGGAATTGCTATTTTAAGTACAACACAATACATGCCAAGTTAACTTAAATTTGTTGCAATGTCAATTGCTTTATATAATCATTCAACTTAATATTTTGAGATCATTGTACTCATTTCCAAGTTGACTTAAATTATAATCTTTTGTAATTTTAAGTGCTTTGAATACTTATTCAACTTAATATATCAATGCATGGGTGGAAGGTAGTGCGATGTCCTTTGCCAGTGTGGAAAACGCTTTTAAGTTCACAATGTGTTCAGATTTGCATTGAGCAAATACAAATTGAGATAAACAGGAAATCCATTGTTCGTCCCATGGCTCTCACTCATGGTGCAACTCTACAAAAATACAAACATAAAAAGGCCAATAAACATTGCCATACACATATTGAGTCTAAATTAACACGAACACCACAACCCCGCTGAACCCCTGCACAGAAAAAGAACACATTTTCAACAACATGCCCAATACCCACAATGCAATGCGGAGATAAAAAGGTGTGGTCATGACTAAAACTTAGTGATTTAAATCCATTCAACTTAAACTTTTTCATACTTTCGTCTATGTCTACAAATTAGTAGAATATACTTCACATTTTATAGTAATGTCATTAAACTGAAATCATTTAAGTACATTGTAATTAAAGCACCTTCTGAGCTTACAGTGCAAAAATAGTCACTTGTCCGATAAAGGGTTAAGAGGCTCAGGGTGGTTCTGCTCCTCCTGAGCCAGCTCTGCTACTGTATACAGGGTGGGGAAGCAAAATTTACAATGAACATTTAGTTGTTTTTTCTCAGCAGGCACTACGTCAATTGTTTTGAAACCAAACATATATTGATGTCATAATCATACCTAACACTATTATCCATACCTTTTCAGAAACTTTTGCCCATATGAGTAATCAGGAAAGCAAACCTCAAAGAGTGTGTGATTTGCTGAATGCACTCGTCACACCAAAGGAGATTTCAAAAATAGTTGGAGTGTCCATAAAGACTGTTTATAATGTAAAGAAGAGAATGACTATGAGCAAAACTATTACAAGAAAGTCTGGAAGATACTATTAAAGAAGAATGGGAGAAGTTGTCACCTGAATATTTGAGGAACACTTGCGCAAGTTTCAGGAAGCGTGTGAAGGCAGTTATTGAGAAAGAAGGAGGACACATAGAATAAAAACATTTTCTATTATGTCAATTTTCATAAAATTTTCAATAAATTCTCATGACTTTCAATAAACTAATTGGTCATACATTGTCTTTCAATCCCTGCCTCAAAATATTGTAAATTTTGCTTCCCCACCCTGTAGGCCCCTAAAGCCCCCCCCCCACACACACACACACAGGCACACAACTGACTCTAAATCAGTGATTGTCATGCAAGTTAAGTGTAGTAGTTTCTCTTTTTTGGAAATGGAATAACCTGCTTTTCCCAGAAGTGTGGATATGGTCTACCCACCCATCCAGTCTATGCACCATTTTACGCAGGTTTATTGTTTCCATTTTATGGCAGTATGAAATAGGCTATCGATTTAACTTGTCCTATTTCAACTTTGGCCAAGATTGGATTTTTTTTTTTTTTTCTTCTTTTTTTAGGGGGCTGGGGCTGGGTATCTCCCCTCCGACCCGCCTGGGAGCAGAGGATCACAGGGAAATGTGCGCGCGTCGCGGGTCGGACTGTGCGCAAAGCCACGCGCCCCTGTGATTCATCCGCAGTTTCCAGACGGTGCGCAGGTGGAGGCGAAGAGGAGAGAGGAGAGAGAGAGAGAGAGAGAGGAAAGCAGCCGCTCAGGAACGGACGGATGCAACGACCAGGGATGTTCAATACGGGCAAGGTTTACTCCACCTAAGGAAACAAATCTGCTGCCTTTTTCTTTTTTTCCTACTTGGCACGGCTCGGTTTGGTTTGTATTTTTTTTTTCTTCCTCTCCTCTCCGTGACAAAAGTTTGACTTTTAAGAGAATGATGCTCCGCGCCGCTCCTGTTTTTTTTTCATGCAATGCTGTGGATTCCAGCGTCAGTGTGAGTGGCCAGTCCTCACTTGAGAAATAGCTGCGATTCTTTCGGTCTTTTATTTTTTTCGTCAAAGATCGGGCTTTTTCTTTTCTTTTTTTTTTATTTTTATATATATATTCAATCGCGCGCACATCATATAACTCGCCCGGATTGCATCTTCTATCTGAATTAATCCCGCACTCCATAATGGACTTCCTCGGACTGTACTTCTTGCAGCTGGCTCTCATCGGTAAGTTGAAATCCCACTTCATATTCCATCCAGATCAACTCCTCACATGCATCCTGTCTGTAGCGGACGGACGGTGCATGCGGCTCGTGCATGACCCGCTTTAATTCTGATGCTCATTATAATTATTATTATTGTCAATGCAAATGTTGTTTAACGACTCCTTATGTGCTGGCTTTTTTATTTTTTATTTTATTTTTTTGGGAAGTTGCATGATGAAATCTATGTTTCCGTGCAAGGTGATCCAGTTGTGCAAATGTAACCGAATTCGGTGCACGGTCCGGGACAGAACAGAACACACACACACACACACACACACACACACACACATACACATACATACATACATGCACACATGCACATTTTCTTAAAAAAAAAAAAAAATCACATAGAAACAGTCAAATATAATGTGATGGATGAGTGACAGTAATGAAGGACGCGTTTTCTCCACTCTCAAGACGCTTGCGTGTCTTTTCTCTTACCCCCCCCCCCCCCCCACACACACACACACACACACACACCCTCTCGAATATCTAATTGAATTCCTCAGTATCGGAGAAAATAAATGTAGACAACAAACACGGACACTGCGAAAAATGCCAATGCAGACAAGTGTGTGTGCTAAAGTGTTGCGTGTGCGCGCGTGCATATGTGGTAATGCGCACGTGTTTTGCGCGGGCGCACCTCCTCCTTTTTGCAGGTGTTGCTGAAGGCGGCGCGCATCTGTGTGTGTGTTGCGTGTGTGCGCGTGAGCGTGAGTGTGCGTGTACTGTTTGTGCATGTGTGATAATAAACATAAAGCAGACCAGTCAGGTAGTGTAGTGTGTGCATGATCAAACCAAACTCTGAATTCACCAGCAGTAACTATCAGCTCTGCATAACCACTTTTTTTTTTTTTTTTTTGTCCCACATGGATTAATTATGGACATTTCTTCTTGTATCAGCCGTTCATTTTTGGTCAGCAAGTTATTACTAATGTCAGTCGCTTTTTTCTGATGCTCTCATTCGGAATTCATCTGTGTTACAAACTGATTAAGATGCACTGTTTCTGCACAAATTCACCCCCTGTTCCAATGTAGAAAGAAAAAGAAAGAAAGAAAAGAAAAGAAAGAAATCCTTCTCTGTGGAGTGCTTGCTGTTTGGATACAGGATCTACAGAAGGAGGGGTTTATATTTGTGAGATTTATAGCCTCGGTGATGACAGCTCCACATCTCAGACTCCATTTCCCTTTTTGCTGCTGCTGTGATTTCAGCTCCTTAAAAGCAGCCTTGTTCGCTTGGAAGTGTGATGGAAAATTTTGGGACCCCCCCCACCCCCCCACTCCCCCCCCCCCCACCACCACCACCACCCCCAGACAAGATGTTTCATCACCTCGAACCTCCAAACCCTGTGTATCCGAAGGGGCTCGGCCAGCAGAGAACGCCGCTCTTTGCTCAGTTTTTTTTTTGTCACTTTTCACATCATACGTAAAACATGTGTCGCCACGCTGCGCTGTCACTCAAAGACATAAGCCGGGTGGGTGAGTGGAAGCAGGATGCAGGCGGGGGGGTGCCAGTCAGTCCACAGATATTCTCACCTTGTCAAAGTGATGTGTCAAAATGGCAGAGTCTCTCGCAGGGGCCTCATGATCCTGTCTATCAGCCTCACAGGGAGTCAGACCAACAGAGTAGTAATAGGAGGAGGAGGAGGAGGGGGAGGTGGGGGGAGGGGGCATCAAAGCAACAGAGGGAGTTTTAGCCCCTGAGGTTGGAGATGGGAAGAGAAAGGTGGTCGGTTCGAGTCCAAGAGGGGGAAGATCTGCGGCGAATGGGAGGAGCAAATGAGTCTTCAACAGCTGTCAGAAATGTTCAGAGTTGAGTTCACGCCACCAGGTGGGAACAGGAAGTTCAGTGAAGGCAACACACACCATGTTAGCTCACGTACCAGGAGGTTTATTACAGGTGGGGGCATTTGTTTCAGGTCGCAATTGAAAACGTGATGCGTTTTCTGTGTTTTCAGGGATCAAGTGATTATGAGATTCGGTAATTTTGGCTGTTTTCAGATATTTTCCACTTGTTTCATTCAGTTCAATTTTATTTGTAGTCGCAATGCACCGATACCACTTTTTTTCCCAGACCGAGTATAAGTACAGGGTGAGGAAGCAAAATTTACAATGAACATTTAGTCGTTTTTTCTCAGCAGGCACTACGTCAATTGTTTTGAAACCAAACATATATTGATGTCATAATCATACCTAACACTATTATCCATACCTTTTCAGAAACTTTTGCCCATATGAGTAATCAGGAAAGCAAACGTCAAAGAGTGTGTGATTTGCTGAATGCACTCGTCACACCAAAGGAGATTTCAAAAATAGTTGGAGTGTCCATAAAGACTGTTTATAGTGGAAAGAAGAGAATGACTATGAGCAAAACTATTACGAGAAAGTCTGGAAGATACTATTAAAGAAGAATGGGAGAAGTTGTCACCCGAATATTTGAGGAACACTTGCGCAAGTTTCAGGAAGCGTGTGAAGGCAGTTATTGAGAAAGAAGGAGGACACATAGAATAAAAACATTTTCTATTATGTCAATTTTCTTGTGGCAAATAAATTCTCATGACTTTCAATAAACTAATTGGTCATACACTGTCTTTCAATCCCTGCCTCAAAATATTGTAAATTTTGCTTCCCCACCCTGTACTTACATGTGAGTACTTCCCAATACAGAGTACTGATATGAGTGCTTAATAATCCCACTCCAGTTCTTAGTTTCTTTTGTAAATGTACTTTATTGTCGTTGTCATTAGTCTGACTGGAACAAAGTGCTTTTACTGACTTTTAATGAGTTTACAGTTTCAGCTTAAATGTTTTCCAACAGTCGCTTTTCCATCGACCCTCAAATTGCGCGAATATAACTTGCGCATGAGAATTTACCGACAATTTCACCAAAACTACAAGGTTTTCGGCTGGCAAGAGGTGGTTTTACGGGCGTAGCGCAATTGGATATCACGCAAAATTGCAATGGAAAGACCTTTTTCAGCAACTAGAGTCACATGAAAAAAAAAAAAAAAAAAAAGGATGCTGACTGATGTTACAACAAGCGAAAAAGAGGAAGAGTTTTAAAAGAAACATGGCGCAGTATGTGTGGCAAGGTTATTATCATTAACAAAAACTAAGGAAATGACGAAAACTAGAATTGTAAAAACATTTTCGTTAACTGAAATAAATAAAAACTATAATTAAAAGAAAAAAACGATAACTAACTGGAACTGTATTGTGTGCTTACAAAACTAACTACAACGTATAAAAATTATGGATAAAATTCCCTTTGTTTTCATCTTTGTCAACATCGGATTGATACAAAAGTGATTTATTTCACTCTAGCAATTTTAGCTAGCGGCACCATATGGTACTTCACGGTCCGTCACTTCTCATCACTTGTGGTTTAGAGTTGTCTTCTCGTCTCCACTCTACCTGGAAACATGGAGACTAAAGTTGGGAGAAAGCAGCAGAGTCCTGTACAGGATTTATGTGAATACGACGATGAAGAAGATACAAAACTGAAATTAATACTAAAACTAAACTAAAACTAAGCATTTAGAAAAAATGAAAACTAATAAAAACTAGCAAACCTGCTCTAAAAATGAATTAAAACTAACTGAAAAGTCAAAAAAAAAAAGTCAAAACTAAATAAACTATAATGAACAATCCAAAACTATTATAACCTTGATGTGTGGACACAGCAGGAAACTGAATATTTTTTTTATTTAGTACGGGATACAGGGGTGATATATAATAATAATGAATATATCTGTAAATCAACACCATATTTACGTTTGTCGCCATGTTTATGGAATGACTTCTTGTGTCATCTCATAATAAAAAAAACCCCAAATCATTGCATTTGTGATTTAATGGAAAAACCGATATTACGCACTTCTGTTTTTTCGACATTTAGTAAATATCGGTAAAGTTTTGCGCAGATGTGCAATGGAAAAGCGACTATTGATGTTTTATGTTGAAAATGTTCATCAGATGTAAATATTAGTTATGACTGACTATAATGGTTGATATTATTCCCAATATATTAGCCCCCAGTCTTGTTACTTTTTAATCCAGTTTCCTGCAAAACACATTAATTAGAAAATGCACCTCTTCGGCCATGTTGCAGATCTTTGTGCTTATGTCAGTCTTATTTATTTTAACTTTGTCAAACTTTATGTAACTTTTGCTTATTTAGTAACTACAACTTGTAGTTAACTTCATGGCTTTGCTGCCTAGAGTTCCCTGCACATTTTTTTTGATGATTACATTTAATATTTTGATTTTATAATGTGATTTACGGCGTTACATCAGAACGATTTGTTTGAGTCTTTGTTAGAGCTCAATTGGGCACTTTATCGATTATCGGTATTGGCAGAAGGTGATTCTGATGTAGTTTTTATCTCCCGGTGTCACTGACTATGCAGATGAAAAAAAAAAGAAAGAAAAAAAGAAATAAACATTCATCCACATATATATATTTTTTCTTGCTAGTTTGATGTTCATTTACACAGTTAGTGATTAATTAGTCTGAGCTTGATGTTTATTTATGGCAGCGCTGATTTGCTTGTTTGAGGAATTGATTGAACTTTTTTTTGAGCGTATGAAGAGAGATAAAAAGACAAAGATAAAACAAAAAGAACATAATGAACGTACAATATTTACACGTGGAAAATGTGTATTCGTATACTCATATTTACACATAGATAGATAGATAGATAGATAGATAGATAGATAGATAGATAGATAGATAGATAGATAGATAGATAGATAGATAGATAGATAGATGTTTGAATATGGGCTATAAATGTACAGTTGTGGAAAAAATTGTTAGACCATCAAAAGTCATCAAAAACAATGGTTATGCAATCCAGTCCTAACTCTTGTGTGTATCATGTGACTAAAACAGACAGAAAAGAAAACATGGAATGTCTAAAAGTACTGTTTTTGTCAGTACAATGCCATAGATATTGATGTAAGAACTGAAGTGATTTTGGTTATTATCAAGAAAACATGAAAAATGCATAGATATCAGCTCTGAAATTAAACTACTATGAGTTTTTTTTGTTGTTGTCATTATATTTGTCCAAACAAATGTAGCTTTAGTTGTACCAGGCATTAAAATGAACAAGAAATTGAAGAAAACAAGGGTGGTCTAATATTTTTTTCTGTGATTGTATGTATTTGATTTATTTTGTATATTAAAAGTAGAACTTAATTACTTCTGCCCCCTCCACTGTCCTTAGTCATAAATTAATTCAGCTGCTTTTTCGTTTAACAACAAATGAGGAAGTAACTCACAGGAGCATGTGATTAATCATTGGCATTTTCTTTCTCGGAACTGTTATTATATCTATTATCTATTGGCGGACTTATAGTCTGTAAACTTTTCTGAAGCAGTTTGATATGAAACAAACCACAAGGACACACTACGACACAGCAGAAGAGATGAAATGAGACTACTAAAGCCCATGACTGAGAGTGGGCAGACTCTAGTCCACCTGGGAGCAGTAATGCACCTCTAAATGTGTTTAAAACCAGGGATGTCCTGATCCGATTTACAGATCGGTATCGGCTGCCCATCTGGCATTTTTTAGAAGATCGGATCGGATTGGATTTGGTCATGAGATCGGGCCGATCTGGACCCGGTTCTCGAGGGGGGGGGGTAAACACACGTCCTGCTCTCTCAAATTAAAGTTTTTGAAGGTAGGGAAAAGGAAAATTAGCTGCTTAGAGGAATTAGTAAAACATCAAGATTTATTGCCTCGTTACTTTATTTTGTTAGGAAAATATCACTGACTAAACTGCCGAAAGTATAACATAAACGTCTGTCCTTCAGTTACGGAGAACATCGATATAACACAAGGCGTGCTACAGAAGGTAGATTTACTCTACCGAAAGTGAAAACAAATAAAATGAAAAGTACTGCAATATATATGTAGCCTCCTGAGACCCAGGAAAGTAAATATTTTGGCTTTTTCACATTAAATAATCGTCTTGATTAGACAAAGCATCATGCTACAGTTTTTCAGATGCAATTTTTAGTGTTACTTTATTTTTCATAGAATGTCTTTTGCAGTGGACAGCATTTTTTTTTTTTTGGTAAAGCTGTGAAACTCTTGTCCCCTACAGAGGACAAAACTGCATTGCTGGGTCTCAGGAGGATAGAGCCATGGTCATATGGAATGCTCTGCCGGGACGAATCATTCAAGAAAATAACAAATACAGATTTGAAGAATTACCGAAAGAGTATTTATTTGCAAAACAATGCTCGGTGTCTGCTAATGTTTAGTCTATTGACATTACATTGATATATAACTGTGAAACATATCTGACCAGTTACAAAGTATGCTAAAAACGACTTTTTGGGAGGTACTGTTAATTGAATTAGGTCCTGTATAACATGTATGTTGTTTTTGTTTTGTATTTGTGACAAATGGCTTTTAGTGGTTGATTTGTTTTGTTTGGTGTGGGGGTGTTTTTGGTCATTTGTGTATTGTAGTGTAAAGACAGTTGTAATGGGTGTGGACTCCAGGAAGAATAACGATGGCCAAAGCTAATGAGATCCAAATTAGAGCCCGACTGATATGGAGTTTTTGGGGCCGATGCCGATACCGATATTGGGGGCTAAAAAAAGCCGATATCCAATATATTGACCAATATCCGATATTGGCCGATAACCGATATATTGACCGATATATGAAATAAGAACACTGATCTACACAGGATATAATAATCTTATATTAGATAATTGTGGACAGGTGATAAACAGTTGCATAAATCTTTGTTTATCTCACAAATATAATTGACACAACTTTCAAATGCGAACTATGCAATCACAAAAATAATTAGAGCAAAAAATTTGACTGACCACAGAATTATGTTTCACTCACAAATTTGGATGTGTCTGCCTCATGCACTACAACTTCTTATGTGGACTAAGGACTAAACTGAGCATGTGCAGAGTGAATTAGGTGAGTCCTAAGTTGTTTTTGATTGGAGCAATAGCAAGAGTTACAACTGACCCATGTTACAACTGTCCCCAGTCTCCCCTACACTATTAACACCCAGGCCTGCTGGCAGAATGAAACTGAGGTAGACAGGAAGTGCACGGACATGGGTGTGTGTGGGGGGTAAATACTTCATAAGACGGGGGGGGGGGGGGGGGTTAGCGGTCCAGCGTTGTCAGAGCGCGCGGTAGCAGTCCGTGATTTTTGCTGGGGTGTAGCTCTGTGATGATGTGATTGTGTGTGGGGGGGTGATAGCGTCATTGTCCGAGCAGGAGTGAAAGTGAAACTAACTCGCTTTAAAGTTCCTCTTATTCTCCGGGCAGCGCACACACACACACACACACACACACACACACAGGAGCAGCAAGCGACAGAATCTCCGCGCAGCAACAAAACTTAATATATCGGCTACATCGGCTACATATTGGCCGATGTTGATTAATCAGTGTGGGGGGGGGCGGTATAGCGGTCCATCCTTGTCAGAGCGCGCAGTAGCTGTCCGTGATTTTCGCTGGGGTGTAGCTCCGTGATTATGTGATTGTGTGTGGGGGGGTGATAGCGTCATTGGCCGAGCAGGAGTGAAAGTGAAACTAACACGCTTTAAAGTTCCTCTTACTCTCCAGGCAGCACACACACACACACACACACACACACAGGAGCAGCAAGTGACAGAATCTCCGCGCAGCAAAAAAACTTAATATATCGGCTACATCGGCTACATATTGGCCGATGTTGATTAATTGGTGATACGCTATAATCGTCAGGCTCTAATCCAAATAAATGAAATTTAACATCTATAGGTTTCACTTTCACTTTAAGGTCTGGTAGTGGGAGTAGGCAGTTGGACCTGCGGGGCTTTTGTGGAATTATTTGACGCGACCCAACCTGCCCTGCAAATAAACTGACATTCTTTTGAGTAACCCAGCCAAAACCGGCTTGTCAAAGGTTCTAATTTGTCCCACAGTATAAATTTGGAAAGTGGAAAAATTATACTAAAATTATTAAGAGTCAAAGATGTCATAGTTGTTTTAGTTCAGCTTCCACATTCAGTCCAATTGGGATCTCAAGTAAAATAAAAGCATAATAACCTATAAATAATGACTCCAAATTTAAATTTCATTGTACAAAGTCGGTATTGGTAGATCAGTAGCGGCAAAAAAAAAAAAAAAAAAATCGGTTCGGAAGCAAAAAAATCCAGATTGGGACATCATTATTTGAAACTACAGATAAATACTAAAAAAAAAAAAAAAATAAAGGAAGTAAAAGCAGCAGTGATCCAGTAGCATCTGTTTAGACGGAGCTGACTGTGAGACTAAAGCAGTAACTTAATCAGGTTTGTCATGACTTTCTTTCATGCATTGTTAACATGTTGCATCATCTGTTTTTCGACTCATTTTTCAAGCCTTAAATGGGCCATGTCGCTGTACTGGTGCAGTTTTATTGGTTGCTCTCATGTCAGCCCAAAAAGAACCTGAAACTTTCGAGTAAACAACCGCAATGTGTTCGATGCATGTGTTGGAATAGGGACGAAAGGGTTTGACGTAGTTTCAACACAAAGAACGCAACCGACATTAGATAGATAGATAGATAGATAGATAGATAGATAGATAGATAGATAGATAGATAGATAGATAGATAGATAGATAGATAGATAGATAGATAGATAGATAGATAGATAGATAGATTCATTACTGGTATTGTTTATCCCTGAAGAAATAACATCGTCAACTCTTACTTTTGTAATTCGTCACAGAGTTGTGTGTCGCCACTTGAATCTTAACTAAAGTATCAAATGTTTTTTTGAATGGGACACATTTTCACCAGTCCAGACAGTACTGTCCAATCAAGAACCCTTAAAGTCACGGGGAATTATGTTTCGTACTGGAACGCAGCCTGAGTTTCTTCGGCAACTTCTGCCAATGAGTCCTTGCGCACAACTACTATCGACCAGCCAATCGCACAAGACCCTGAAGATTTAACAGGGTTTACTGAGGATGCTGCTGCTTCTGCTTCTTCTACTTCTTCTTCGTTTTCATTTTTGTCTTCTTCTCCTCCTCCTTCTTTGTCTTCATTTTTTCATTTTAATCTTCGTTTATGTCTTCATCTTCTTCGTCTTCTTCTTCGTTGTCTTTGTTTTCGTCTTCTTCTGTTCCTCCACCCCCTCCTTCTTCTTTTTGTCCTCTTCTTTTCCTCCTTCATCTTCTTTGTCTTCATTTTTTTCATTTTAATCTTTTTGTCTTCTTCTTCTTCATCTTCATTTTTGTCTTCCCCTTCATCTTCTTCGTCTTCATTTTTTTCATTTTAATCTTCGTTTTTGTTTTCATCTTCCTCTTCTTTGTCTTCTTCAGTGTCTCTGTTTTCGTCCTCTTCTGTTCCTCCACCTCCTTCTTCTTCCTTCATTTTTTCATTTTAATCTTCATTTTTGTCTTCTTCATCTTCTTCGTCTTCTTCTTCGTTGTCTTTGTTTTCGTCTTCTTCTGTACCTCCACCTCCTCCTTCTTCTTCCTTGTCTTCATTTTTTCCTTCTTCTTCTCCTTCTTGGTCTTCATTTTCATCTTCTTCGCCGTCTTCTCCATCTTCTTCATGTTCTTCGTTTTCAATTTAATCTTTGTATTCATTTTCGTCTTCTTTGTCTTCCTTCTTTTTCTCCATCTTCTTCTCCTTTTGTTTTTTTTATCCTTCCTCGTCTTCTTCCTCATCTTCTTCTTTGTCTTCTTCATCTTCATCTTCGTCATCTTCCTTTTCGTCTTCTGTTCCTCCTCCTCCACCTCCTTCTTCTTCCTCATCTTCTTTTTCTCCACCTTCTTCTCCTTCTGTTTTTTTTATCCTTCCTCATCTTCTTCTTTGTCTTCTTCGTCTTCATCTTCGTCATCTTCCATTTCTTCTTCTGTTCCTCCTCCTCCGACTCCTTCTTCTTCTTCTCCATCTTCTTCTCGTTCTGTTTTCTTCTCCTTGCTCATCTTTTTCCTCATCTTCTTCTCTGACAATCATTCTTGTCTTCTCCTTCTTCTTCATCTTCTCCTCTGTTTTCTTCTTCTTCCTCGTCTTCTCATTCTTGTCTGTCTTCATCCTCTTCTTTTGCATGAGTTGCAGTTCTCCCTCTTAGCTTCAACTCCAATTGTCCTCTTCTAGACATCATCGGGCCAAACAAGGCTTTTTAAAAATGCCCGCAGTGTCCGGCGCTGCAATAACATCCGTCCAGTCTAATGAAGGTCTTTTTTCTGACGGAGCGTGTTGGGCTGCATTAACGCTCTTGTTTTTGCATTTTGTTAACTTGCAGGGGTAAAGTCTTGTGCAATAAAGGGAGAAAAAAAAATGAATAAATGAATAACAAAAAACCAGGCTGTATTTACTTGAGTTCTAAATGAGCGTATTTACTGCTCAGTCTTGCGATGCTTCAGTGATTATCTGCCCGCACCACTGTGAACATTCTGCAATCATTACTGTAATTAGTTGACCAGGTTTATCTGCATATTATTCTTCTCTAAGTGGTAGGCAGTAAATGAACGCAGCCTACCTCGACGTTTGCAATATGTCTGTGGGTTTGTGCTGTTTTTCCATATGGTGAATAGTCTTATATACAGGAAGAAATAATGATCCTAAACATACATATACTGAACAAAAATATAAATACAACACTTTTGTTTTTGCTCCCATTTTTCATGAGCTGAACTCAACGATCTAAAACTTTTTCGGTGTATGCATAAGGTTTACTTCTCTCAAATATTGTTCACAAATCTGTCTAAATTTGTGTTAGTGAGCACTTCTCCTTTGCTGTGATAATCCATCGACCTCACAGGTGTGGCATATCCAGATGCTGATTAGACAGCAGGATTATTACGCAGGTGTGCCTTAGGCTGGCCACAATAAAAGGCCACTCTAAAATATGCAGTTTTATCACACGGCACACACTGTCAAAAATAGAGGTACCAGCCTTTACTTAAAAGGGTACAAAAGGGTGTACGTTTTTGAGAGACATTTCTGTACCCTTTCGAAAAGGTCCATTTTTGTACCTTAAGTACTTTACATAGAAAGAAAACTCTCGTATAGCTGATAATGCCATGATGTTTAAAGTTTGAACTGGTGGCCTAATTGAGAAAAAAAATGGCATAGGGAAGCTACGACATCAAGACATGGAGGTGTGAATGAAAACTTGATAAAACAGAGATTATGGCAATAATCAGAGGTTCGAATAAGCTAAATAAATTATTAGGCTATTATCATTGAGCTAAATGGGCTATTAAATTAAAACACAAATTATTATTAAATATAATATAGAATAATTACAGTATGATATATAATAAATAATGCACTAAGCCTAATGTTTGAACTATAATTAGGCCTACTGTTCAGTTAGCCTAGCCTATAGCCTATTCTCATGGTCTACACACATTTTTAATGCTGCAGGGTACCTTATAGTACAAATTTGTACTTTACAGAACTTTGGACCCTTTTTTCATAGTCTAAAGGTGCAATTCTGGCCTCCTAAAGACCAATATTGTACTTTTGAGAGAACATTCTTAAAAAAAAAAGTACTTATAGGTACATAAATGTTCTGATCTTGTACCTCTATTTTTGAGAGTGCAGATGTCACAAGTTTTGAGGGAATATGCAATTGGCATGCTGACTTCAGGAATGTCCACCAGAGCTTTTGCCTGTGAATTGAATGTTCATTTCTCTACCATAAGCCATCTCCAAAGGTGTTTCAGAGAATTCATGAAGAAGACTGTGCGAGGAAAATGGTGATCACACCAAATACTGACTGGTTTTCTGACCCCCCTGGACCACCCAATATAGTAAAAGTGCACATTTTAGAGTGGCCTTTTATTGTGGCCAGCCTAAGGCACACCTGTGCAATAATCCTGCTGTCTAATCAGCATCTTGATATGCCAGGTGGATGGATTATCTCAGCAAAGGACAAAGGAGAAGTGCTCACTAACGCAGATTTAGACAAATTTATGAGCAATATTTGAGAGAAATAGGCCTTTTGTGAACATAGAAAAAGTTTTAGATTGTTGAGTTCAGCTCATGAAAAATGGGAGCAAAAACAAAAGTGTTGCATTTATATTTTTGTTCAGCGTACGTGGATTTTGCTGAACGGTTCCTCGTAGGGGAAGCAGTAATGGCGGTATGGTGTGAACATTTTGACAATGTGTTAAACTGCAGGAGTCTGTCAGAAAGGCAGAAAGTGATAAAGCTGTAGATTAGATTCAACAAGAGCCATGTGGAGGAAGAAGATGCACAGTTAAATGAATGAAAAAGGGCGTGATTTGACAGAGGAGTGTTTGGGCAAACAGCTCATTACATGTAGTCGTCTCAAAATGGCAGCTGTCATTAGTTATATTCAAAGGGAGTGAAAACACTGTGATTCGACTTCTCAATGTAAAAAGAAAAAGTACGCAATTAGTAGTGGAATCGTCAAAAAGGTGCTTGAAGGGAAAGGATTTTATTTTAATTTGTTTGGATTTTGAGGTCGGAGCTCTTCAAGATGGAATGTGGTGATTGTTTCATCAATGCAACGGAACAGTTTTGTAATTATATACTTAACCCTTTATAGGCCACTCATAGGAATACTCTGAAACTCAAAATTTCAGCCATAGTGTGTGATTGGAGGACATAGCAAGAATGTATTACTTTTGTGAAGTGTTTTTTTTTTTTTTAATTATTAATTTGTAGAAAATCCAGGTCAGTGAAGTTACCATATTTGCTGACTTACCCGTAAGTGGCAAAAAAAAAAAAAAAAAAAAAAAAAAAAAAAAAAAAAAAAATATATATATATATATATATATATATATATATATATATATATATATATATATATATATATATAAGAAGTATATAAAAATAACAAGTGGTGCCAGGCACAACAAACCCCGCCCCTTGCATGTATTGTAGCTTATTTTGGGAACAATCCAGCTGATGTCATCATGTCTGTGTGTGTATTGTAAAGTAAATTGAAACAAAATTGATTTTTTTTTAATAGACATTTGAAATTTCACCCATTTTCAGTAAATGGGAGAAAAACATGATTTTAAAAATTCATTAAAAAAAAAAAAAAAAGACCTTTGACGTACTTTTCCCAAAACGTAACAACATCTATTTTGGGTCACTGGTAATCTATAAACCCAATTTGGTGTGAATTCAACCAATAGTTTTTCTGCTTAAGTGTTAAACAAAGAAACAAACTGAATCAAACACAATACCTTCAGAGGGTGGAGTAGTAAAATTAACATTCCTGAACTTATTTTATTTCAATATTTGTAAACTCGGAGCCTCCCGAAGCTTTGGTAACATTGTAAGAACATTTCTATTTTATATTGTTCAAGCTGAGTTTATTTGAGTAATTAAGTAATTTTTTTGTTGATGGAAGGTTCATTTATTCATTAATGACCAATTTATTTATTTTTCTTATCACTGAAAAAGGGTACTTTCAGTTTATTTATAACGCATGTAAGGTGAAAAGAACATCACTTTTAGATCATTCCAACAACATTAGTACTGATCCAGACCCCTGTCCACATCCACATGATCCCTTTGAACATCATTCCTTACATTAGTACCATTACTTCATGGTACTGAACAAAGCAGGTCCACTCACTGTTCATGCAGAGGTGGACCTTACAGACCCTGGAGACCACATTGGACCTAAGATTGTTGACTCACTGTAACTGTTGTCATCACTGTCTTGTAATGTAATGTATTTTGTGAAATTTTCAACGTTTTTCATTGTCTTGTAGAAAATCAAGGTTAATGAAATTACCATATTTGGTTTTTCACCCTTAAGTGGCAAGAAATAAATAAGAAATACAAGAAAAACACATGCAGAGGTGGATCTTACAGACCCTGGAGACCACATTGGACCTGAGATTGTTGACTCACTGTAACTGTTGTTGTCACTGTCTTGTAATGTATGTGGAAATGACCAAAAATAGTCACTTGCCCGATAAAGGGTTAACAGCTAAAATTACCATTTAACCCTTTATAGGGCACTTACAGAAATACTCTGAAATTTTGAGATATTATTGGAAGACATGACAAGACATTATTACTTTTGTGAAATTTTTCAACGTTTTTCATTGTTATGTAGAAAATCAAGGTTAATGAAGTTACCATATTTGGTTTTTTTACCCTTAAGTGGCAAAAAATAAATAAACACAAGAAAAATACATACAGAGGTGGACCTTACAGACCCTGTAGACCACATTAGACCTGAGATTATTGACTCACCGTCCTCACTGTAACTATTGTCGTCACTGTCTTGTAATATATGTGGAAATGACCAAAAATAGTCACTTTCCCGATAAAGGGTTAACAGCTAAAATGATCTGTTAACCCTTTATAGGGCACTTATAGAAACACTCTGAAATTCTGAAATGTTATTGGAAGACATGACAAGACTTTAATATTTTTGTGAAAATTTTCAATGTTTTTCATTGTCATGTAGAAAATCAAGGTTAATGAAGTTACCATATTTGGTTTTTTACTCTTAAGTGGCAAAAAATAAATAAGAAATACAAGAAAAACACATGCAGAGGTGGACCTTACAGACCCTGTAGACCACATTGGACCTGAGATTGTTGACTCACTGTCCTCACTAGAACTGTTGCTATCACTGTCTTGTAATGTATGTGGAAATTACCAAAAATAGTCACTTGCCCAATAAAGGGTTAACAGCTAAAATTACCTTTTAACCCTTTATAGGGCACGTATAGAAATACTTTGAAATTCTGAAATATTATTGGAAGACATGACAAGACGTTATTACTTTTGTGAAATTTTTCAACGTTTTTCATTGTCATGTAGAAAATCAAGGTTAATGAAGTTACCATATTTGGTTTTTTACCCTTAAGTGGCAAAAAATAAATAAGAAATACAAGAAAAACACATGCAGAGGTGGACCTTACAGACCCTGTAGACCATATTGGACCTGAGATTGTTTACTCACTGTACTCACCGTTACTGTCACTGTCTTGTAATGTATGTGGAAATGACCAAAAATAGTCACTTGCCCGATAAAGGGTTAAAAAAATATCTGAACTGTACCGTCGTGTCTTGTTCTTGTTCCTAATGCCAGAGGAACACTTACAAATACACAGAGTGGAACCGAAAGAGTGGTTTGATTTCACATTCCGAGGACTCGAGAGAAAGTTACCAAAAGTAATTACAGATTTAATAACACAGCTCTGAGATAAAGCTGACTGCTCATTACCATTCATCACTAGGTAATCATTTACTGATTAACTTTCCAGTCCAGATGAATACGTTATCATTTACTGAAGCTCAATGGAATCATTTTAAAGATGAAAAACAATTACTCAGGCATTATTCTGGGGTTTGGTTTGTTCTCGGGCTCTTTTGTTTCGTGAGCGGTGCTGAGGTTTCCGATCGGTTTGTCCGAGCTGGTTTCTTTACGTCAGAGGGATTGTGGTCTTGCATGATTTCCCTGAGAAGTTTAGACGTAGATGTGTAGAAATGCTGGCGTTAACAGGTCAGTCTTCCGTCAGAAAAACTGCTGCGAGTCTCAGAGTCGGCCAACAAACTTTAATAACATCCCACTGGAGTAACAGCAGATGTGGACATCAGACTCTGTTTCCAGGACGGATACGAAGCCAATTAGAAAAATATGTGAAAGAACACGAGGAAACAGTAATTATACAATAAGTAACCTGTACCTAACGATTCATTCAGGTCGAGTTTGACCCATTTGTTAACAGTAGTCGCTTTTCCATTGGACATGTGCGCAAAACTTTAATGATATTTACTAAATGTGGAAAAAACACAAGTGCATAATGTTGGTTTTTCCCTGAAATCACAAATGCGATGATTTGTTTATTTATTATCACAAGACGACATGAGAAGTCATTCCATAAACATGGCGACGAACGTAAATATGGTGTTGATTTACAGATATATTCATTATTATTATTATTATATATTACCCCCCTATCCCGTACTAAATTAAAAAATGATTCGGTTGCCATGGTGTGTCCACACATACTGCGCCATGTTTCTTTTAAAACTCTTCTTTGCTTGTCGTAAAGTCCGTCAACATCCGTTTTTTTTTAAATTCACATGACTATAGTTGCAGACAAAGGTCTTTCCATTGCAGTTTTGCGTGATATAGCAGTTGCGCTACGCCCCAAAAACCAACTCTTGCCAGCTGAAAAACTTGTGGTTTTGGTGAAATTGTCGGTAAATTCTTATGCGCAAGGTGTATTCGCGCAATTTGAGGGTCATTGGAAAAGCAACTACTGAAAGACATTTAGGCTGAACCGGTAAACTCATTAAATGTGTAAAGTTAAAAAATGTCTAAATTAAATGTCTGAATTAAAAAATGATTGGGTTTCCTGGTGTGTCCACACATACCGCGGCATGTTTCTTCTTCTTTTTCGCTTGTTGTAACGTATGTCAACATCCGTTTTTTTAATTCACCTGACTCTAGTTGCGAAAAAAAGGTCTTTCCATTGCAGTTTTACGTGATATACCAATTGCGCTATGCCTGAAGAACCACCTCTTGCCAGTGCAACAACTTTTAATCGAAAAATGAAACTTTTGGCGAAAGTTATACTTGTGCAATTTGAGGGTCAATGGAAAAGCGACTAGTGGAAACATCCTACATTACATTTAGTTTTAGCCTGACTTCTGGAATATGTTCCTGTGCTGCAAATTTCCATTCATTTAGATTAGGAGTCAACAAATATGGAACAAAAACAGGATGTTGGTCATTTATTTACAAACATATTTAATTTAATTTATTTAACCTGTATTTAACCAGGTAGGTGAGTCGAGAAGCATGACAGGCAGATAAAACAGTCAGAACAAATTACAAAGTTGCATAACCAGCCATAATAGCGCTAAAAGAGAGCATTTTTTACAGTATTTACAATGATATATGTCAGGGATTAAAGTTCTCCGTCACCACGACGGATTTCCGTCAAATGGAAAAATTGAGGGGGGAAAAAAGTCATATTGAAGTAACTTCCCCACATGTTTTGCGGAGTCCAGTCGGCACCGCGATCCTGTCCTGGGTCTGCTGTCCTGGGTCTGCAGGTGTTTAACCCAGGCACGCCACGCACAGTGGGCTGATAGGTTTAACAGTGATGATAATAAGATGACTTCTTTATTTTTATGTCGGGAGGAGAGACTGATGACTATTTCTCTTTGGAAGGAAACGCTGCTCATTCTGTGCCTCAGAAACACATGGACAAGTTCAGCTTTACTGAAGTTCAGCCTCCAGACGCTAACTGTAGTTTAGTGCTAACAAGTAGCTTTCATTATGAAAGAACCACAGCGAAAAGGGAAGAAGACAGAACTGATCTACATGGACCTTCATGTTTGGGTTAATAGCTTATCTCCTCTTGCCGGTATATGACTGGTATGTGCGTTTGTGTGTATGTGCCCTTCCCGTGTGTGCGGCTGTGCGCGCCGCGGCCTTACGCAGTTACGCGCCCGACTGCATAAGTGCTTTATTTTGACCTGTTTAGCATCTTATTTCTATCTGTGTGGTACAGTATGAAGATAAAATTGAATGAATGAGTAACACCCTTGGTATTCGCAGTGCCAAATAGCAGAAAAAATAAAAGATTAGTTGGTCAGGGTTACATTTACACAGACATTTTCCCCAAAATTCATGTGCTGTTGGAGTTGGAGTTATGTTTTAGGAGTTCCTAAATTGTTAAATAAAAAGTTTTTCACTCATTTTTTGCAGTAAGGTTTTCTTCTAGTTATTATTTTCACTTGCTTCAGAGGTTTTCATACCCTTTAAAATTAACCAGAGAGCACTAAAATTGACCTGAAGCTTTAAAAATGTTCTGGGGGAGGACCCCCAGACCCCCCACCATTACCACTCATGACATTTTTTCTATCCATGTTACTAATCTTCTACACCTGTACACTCTCCCATTCAGTGTGTTTTACAGTAGTGCCAAATTTGACTATATAAACTCGTACGCTATAGTAGTATTGTATTGCATCATTTTTAATAGTGGCCAATGATTTTGACCAGAAGAAAATTTTCAGTCAGATGAAAATTTTTTGCTTTAATCCCTGATATATGTATATTTTTGAAAAAAGAGTAGTAGTAAGAATAGTTGTTAGAAATGAAACACCTGATTTCAACATGTCCCAACACTTTTGTCCATATAGTGTACATCTTCTGGAGTGTTACTCGACTTAAAACTTCCTTTGAGGAGGTTTGAAAGGGAAAATAATTTTATTTAGTCTGTTTTTTTTTATGCATTTTGGTCACTTAAATCACCTTTCTTCCACATTCTGATCCTCTGTTTGGACTTCAGTCGATCATCTTGACCATATCTACATGTACAAAAGCATTGAGTTGCTGCCATGTGGTTGACTTTCAGATATTGGTGTACCTAATAAAGTGGCCGGTGTGTGTACATGTGGCTGATGTGTATTTTGAAACAGTCATACGCCAACAATATACATAAAAATACTAGTGATAGGTGTAAAATGATACTATGACACACACTCAGAACATTGAAAGGCTGAGAGTTGTGTGGTCATTCCAGATATTCACAATGACTGTTCCATAATACAGCGAGCTGATTTGATCCATTATAATATTCATTACAATATAAATTATAGCTGGTTTAATATGAATATTAATGAAGTGCATGAATATTAATGAAGAGCAGTAAAAGTACAGTTTATAACGCAAGAAATGTTCATAAATTCATTCATGTAACATATTAAATGTTAAGAACCGTTGAGGATACACATGTTTCGTCGAGCGGGAGTACAAATACTGCCATGTACTGTCAAATAATTAAAACTAATAACATGAGTAACAGGAAAACAAACAACACATTTAAAGAAACAAGACAGAGTTTCAGTCGGACTTGGGGCTTATAGTTGACTTTTCATGTGTGGGATGCACAATAACTGTCAGCAGCAATAATGATAGGTCCGATATTAGAAAAAATGACGATAATTCCGATAATTAAAGTTTTCACCAATGAATAGAGCTCATAATATTAAATCTAAGGCCCAGTTTACACGACAGCGCTCTCAGGTGAAAACGACAAAATATTGTATCAGATGTGTCTTTTGTTTAGACGGCAACAGCGTTTTTAGGGGTTGAAAATGCAAAAAAAGTGAAATTACCTTCCAGAGCGGAAATCTGAAAAACGCTCTACTCTCGTCGCATACAGTTTCCATCACAGGCATGAAAACATGTCAGATTATTTATTCTAATTTCATTTCACTTCATTTTATTTCTTTATTTAGACAGGGACAATGCACAAACATACATTAACCTTAAAAAGGAGAGATGTAGTGTGCCAGGTTCTAGCACTAGTGCTAATTTCCACCTGTAATCCCTGGGCAGGCTGATGTTATCATTAAAAAAACAGACATTAATTAAAACTAAAACATTAAAAAAACAGTAAAAAATGCATATTTATAACTATTTCTGTTTATCATTAAAAAACCCAGACATTAGTAAAAACTAAAACATTAAAGAACAGTAAAAAAAAAAATGCATATTTATAATTCCATTTATTAGGGATGCAAATTATCGATTAATTCATTAATTGTTAGTTGGTTGCCCTTATCGATTGATTAACGATTAATTGATAAGTGGTGATTTTCCTGAGAACCTGAATTTCTTTTTCAAGACAGTCTATAAGAATAAAAGCTAAATATTGATTATACACTTCATGAAAAAAGCATTTCATATTCCTTAATGATTGATTTATTGAACCATTGGATACAGTCAGTGTTTCCTGCGAAATTCATCTGTTGATGTAGTGGTGTGTAATGGGGGGGGGTAGTACTCCTCTACTCGTGTGCGTGCGTCACTTTCCGTCCTACTTCTAATACTATGGGGGTACGGTGCAGTCTGTACCCCCCCAGAAGTGAAAGTGAAACTTTTCACTGACTGTAGACTACACCAACCTCCAGGGAAAACGCTCCGATACTGACCCCGCATTTGTGTGTGTATTTATTTGGGGGTGCACCGCCCCCACAAACAGATGGGCCGGTCTGTGTTTGGCTCCACCGTGTCCATAAAGACATTCTAACTCATCAACGCCATGATCCGGTTCAATGACTGGCTATCCCAGCTGCTGCGTCGCAACAAACCGGCAGCCTTCGGACAGGTTTGGACGGGCGGAAAAGGGCAATTAACCGACAATTAATAATTTAATCGAGCAAATTCTTATTGACAATTAATCGTTAGTCAATTAATTTTTTACATCCCTACCATCTATGTAATCCAGGCATGTCCAAAGTCCGGCCCGGGGGCCAATCACGGCCCGCGGTCAGATTTTATACGGCCCACAGCTTGGGTTTTATATTATATTATTTATGGCCCGCTTGGACTGTTGAACTGAGTACATGAATCATAAAAGGTTCCAAATGCAGTTTCTCCTTTCACCTCATGGTGGCAGCACCACTCTAACTCTATCTGGCTCTGTGACTTCGCCGTGAACCTTTTTCGCTAATTTCTAACCACGGCGCCTGTAAATAAAAAAACGAAAGTTGACAGTGAGGGCCGCCGCTTCCAGGAGAGATGGGAATTACAATTTTTTTTCACTGAAAATTGAGGCAATTATGTTTGCGTAATTTGTCAAGAGACTGTTGCCTTGTTTAAGAATTCAATGTAAAGAGACACGAGCAGGCAAAACATGCTAACGCATATGACAAGCTAGCAGGGAGTGAGCTGCTTTCAAGCTGCTTTCAAGCATTCAAGATGCTTTAAACTCACAACAGTGACTCTTCATGTGAACATGTGAGTTCAATGAATTCACCACCAAGGCAGGCTACCAAGTTGCCAGGTTAGTTGCCTCTAACTGCTGGTGTTATGTACTTGTAGATGTGACACAAATATTACTTTCTGAATGATTTTGTGAAAGACAAGAGTAAGAGTCATATGTTTTCATCTTAAACGTTAACAGACTTTGCATTACTGAGTAATATATGAGTAATGATTACTCATATAAGTCATGTTTAAAATGAATGTGGGGTTAAGATTTTTATCAACTTGGAAGTTTAAGATACTCTATACAGTTTGTTCTGTGTTATCTGACTCCAGATGTGAAAGGAAGGCAGAACTGTTTTGTTTTTTTTTGTTTTTGTTTTTAATTTGTTCACACCTCAGTGGCTTAGATTTGGTTACATTGCCATTTAAAAAAAACGATATTGTGACAATGAAAATAAAATTGTTGTAGAACAGCGCATTTATATGTAATTTTTACTGTTTAAAAAACGTCAGAAGGGACCACTGGCCCCTGGCAATGTCCACATTATCAGATCTGGCCCTCTTGAAAAAAAGTTTGGACACCCCTGATGTAATCTAACCATAACTACGCCTCCTCGTCTGTCTGGACAAAATTGTCAGTTTTTGTGTGTTGCTTCGCCATGTTGTGTTTCCTGTTTTGTGATTGTATTTCGCGCTAGTAGAGAAACAGGAAGAGAAGTAGAACGGTTCTACGCAGGCGCTTGGTCTTGGTGGTGGTGATGTCACCTGGCGTGCATACTATATCGATAAATAGGGCATTTCACACACTTTTACGTGTCCGTCTGCATGTAGATTTTCCCCAAAAAATGCATGTCTAAATGCAGAATTAAAAGTGAGAACGCAACGCCACTTTTGTGTTTTCGGTTCAGATCATTACCATCTAAATGTAGCCTAAATTGCTTAGATTTTGCGTGTTTCACCAGTAGACAGTGCACGTTGTTGCCTTGCCAACCGCCATAAAAACCAAGAAGAAGAAGAAGAGGTCTGGTCAGTCCACTGTTTGTCAGTCAAAGGGTTTTCAGTTCCATACTCTCTGCTACAGCTGCAAGACCAAGAGGAAGATCAAAGAGTTGTTTTGGCTGTTTTGGTCCAAAACTGAGATTTTTCAGGACTGCATTACAAATGGAGGGGTAGGAGAAATGTCCCATAATTCTCTTCAAATAATTGGCAAGATGGAGGTAAACACAGCAAAAAAGTGCAGCAGCGTGATGAAAGAAACACACAAATATACGTATTTTCTTCATGAACAACTTAATCATTTGATCAGCCGTTAAATGTGTTATAGATCGCATTTCTGTGGTTTGCGGTTGATAGCCACAAAAAGATGACCAAAGCCCGTGGAACAGAGACGGTAACAGCTGGTGACGGCATGGTGAATTCTTTCGGAAGCAAAGTCGTTGCATCTGTTTATATCGGCATCGATGACCGCTAATGACGTAACAGGTCTTGAATAGGGGAATGTTTCAACCCCTACCCCTGCAACTCTGTTTCAAGGGGTAGTGCCAAGTGCAAGGGCCAAGGGGGAGGGGCCAAGGGGTGAATTGGGATTGGGCCTTTGTCTGTTGTCCATTTTGGTTCAGTAGAAACCTTTATTTTACTATTATCTGTGATTTACCACTGATGCAAAATAATAGTGAAAGAATTTGAAGAATGGGAACGATTGTTGTTTGTTATCGGGATTGGTTACAAGAAACAGGAAGTTATCGGTTATCAGTATCGGTGGTAAAAACAATTATCGTGCATGCCTAGATGTAGCATGTTCCAGATGTGTGCATAGTCAGAGTTTAGTCTGATATGTGTAGGATTTTTGAGTTTCTTATGGGATCTGACAGGAATGTACGGTAGGTTGAAGGATGGGGTAAGGGGGCGGGAGATTATAAATTAAACTTTATCCCACTCCTTTTTCAAATGTTGGACTTTCTTTTATATAATCCTTTAGTTGTTTGGTTTTAATGCAAATTCGAAATAAACAAACAAGCAAACAAACAAACACAAAAACTGAAAGTACTATTGCTAAATTTTGGTAAACAAGTACTTACTGACTATGGACCCCTTTAACATGATATGATATGAGGACTAGAATAAGTGTGAGCTGTAATGAATGTGAGGCTGAAGTGATAAAGTTAGTGTGGTGGTTTAATAGTGGAGGCAGAGGCGTGTCTGTGCAGAATGTCACTATAATCCAGGACAGACCAGAAGAAGAACGCCTCAATTATCCAGAAAATTAACTCTGCCTCTATATAAATACCCACGCTCCCACAGAAGTATGTCAATGTGAAAGTGAAAGTTATTGATCCGACAGATACTTACTGATTACGAAACTATACCTACATACGTACGCACATATATAAAATATATATACATACTAGAGCCCGACCGATATGGGATTTTTGGAGCCGATACCGATATTGGGGGCTAAAAAATAGCCGATATCCAATATATTGGCCGATATCCGATATTGGCCGATAACCGATATATTGGCCGATATATGAAATAAGAACACTGATCTACACAGGATATAATAATCTTCTATTAGATAATGGTGGACAGGTGGATAAACAGTTGCATAAATCTGTGTTTATCTCACAGTTTTAATTTTTTACATTTTTTTAATAAATTCTTAGAAATTTCAGGCAACCCTAGACTTCAAAATGGAGACATTTTATTTGCTAAAATTAATTTGTTTTTGATCGTATAATAGTTTGCGATGCTATTTTGCAAATAAACGTTAATTTTAGGCAACATTTAGGCTATATAATGTAAATTTTTATGAGTAAGTTTTAATTTTAAAATTTTTTAAAATAAATTATTAGAAATTTCAGGCTACCCCAGACTTCAAAACGGAGACATTTTATTTTGCTAAAATTAATTTGTTTTTGATCGTGTAATAGTTTGATATAATATGTTGCAAATAAATGTTAATTTTAAACATTTAGACTATGTAATGTAAATTTTTATTAGTAAGTTTTAAGTTTTTTATTTTTATTTTTTGTAAATTATTAGAAATTTCAGGCGACCCTAGACTTCAAAACAGAGACATTTTATTTGCTAAAATTAATTTGTTTTGATCGTGTAATAGTTTGCTATAATATGTTGCAAATAAACATTAATTTTAAACATTTAGACTATGTAATGTACATTTTTATTAGTAAGTTTTAATTTTTAATTTTTTAAAAATAAATTATTAGAAATTTCAGGCGACCCCAGACTTCAAAACGGAGACATTTTATTTGGCTAAACTTAATTTGTTTTTGATCGTGTAATAGTTAGCTATAATATGTTGCAAATAAACATTAATCTTAAACATTTAGACTATAAAATGTAAATTTTTATTAGTAAGTTTTAATTAAAATTTTTTTGAAAAAAATTATTAGAAATTTCAGACAACCCTAGACTTCAAAACAAAGACATTTTATTTGGCTAAAATTAATTTGTTTTTGATCGTGTAATAGTTTGCTATAATATGTTGAAAATAAATGTTAATTTTAAACATTTAGACTATGTAATGTAAATTTTTATTAGTAAGTTTTAATTTTAAATTTTTTTTTATAAATTATTAGAAATTTCTGGCGACCCCAGACTTCAAAACGGAGACATTTTATTTGCTAAAATTAATTTGTTTTTGATCATGTAATAGTTTGCGATAATATGTTGCAAATAAACATCAATTTTAGACAACATTTAGGCTATATAATGTACATTTTTATTAGTAAGTTTTATTTTTTTATCAATTACTAGAAATTTCAGGTGACCCCATTTGAATTCCAGGCGACCCCACGTGGGGTCCCGACCCCAAGGTTGAAAAACACTGCTCTAGATGTTTCAGACCCCCTACCACAACACACATCCTTAAATCTGTACATCTGAATGTTTCACAGGGCGTTATTTTACAAATGAGATAAAATAAGCTGTAAGGAATGAAGTAAAAGTAAGTCTAAAAAAAACTTAAAGTGGCAGAATAATAACGAATAAGCAGAGAAAATTTATGTAAAAGAGCAAAGTGTGAAGTATGAGAATGACATGAATATAAAAATGTAATCACTTTTCTGTTTCTGAAAACATTTATTCATCATTATTCACATTTGTAAAAGTCACGCATGATCGTCTGTAAACGTAGCTTAATTTTACACATGATCCATAATGATGACGGTGCAGAAAAACAGAAATATTCACTAAAAAATGCATCTTATAAATGTTTCAGACCCCTACATACGACACACATCCTTAAATCTGCACTCTGCACACATCTGAACGTTTCACAGGACGTTAAAGACACAAGAATCTCATAAATAGTTACCCAATTAACCCCACCCCCCACCCCCCACACACACCCCCTCAGTGGTCTCCAGAGGACCCAGTCTAAACCTGCTCTCCCTGGTCCAGGCCTCATTGCTCTGTTTTATATGAATGAATAATTCTCCCCTCATGTTTGTAACCTTGAATGGTGACAGATAATATTATGGCTCTTCGCGCTTTATGCATTTATTCTGACAAATCTCAAACCCATCCCCTCATCACAACAGACCCCCACCCCACCCCCTTTAACTACCCCCCCCCCCCCTCATTTGACGACAACCCCCCCCCCCCCCCAACACATGTATAATTCATCCTCCTCCTTCTCTGTTCCTGGGTCTCTAAAGCTGGTACAGCATTCACCTCCTTCTTGTTCTTCCTCCTCCTCTTTCTTCTTCTCTTTCTTCTCCTCCTCCTCCTCCTTTTTGCTCTTATTCTTCTCTTTTTCATTTTCCTCCGTCTTTTTCTTCTTCTCGTCCTCTGCCTCCTCCTCCTTTTTCTTCTTCTCCTCTTCCTCCCCTCCTTCTTCTCCTCTTCCCTCTCCTCCTCCTTTTTCTCCTTGTCCTCTTCCTCCCCTCCTCCTCTCCTGTTTCTCCCTCTCTTCCTCCTCCTCCCTCTCTTCCTCATTACCTCTTCTTCCTACTCTTCCACCCCTTTCTTCTCCTCCTCCTCCCCTTCTTCTTCTTCTCCTCCTTCCCCTTTCTCTTTATCTTCTTCCTCCTTCTCTTTCTCCTCCTCTTCCCCCTCATCTTCCTTCTCCTCCCCCTCTTCCTCCTCCTCCCTCTCCTCCCTCTATTTCTCCCCCCTCCTCCTTCTCCTCCCCCTCTTTCTCTTCTTCCTCCTCCCTCTCTTTCTCCCCGTCCTCCTCTTCCTCCTCTTTCTCCTCCTCCTCCCCCTCCTCTTTATCTTCTTCCTCCTTCTCTTTCCTCCCCTCTTCTTCCTCCTCTTCCTCTTCCTTCTCCTCCCCCTCTTCCTCTTTCTCCTCTTCCTCCTCCTCCCCCCTCCTCCTCCTCTTCCTCCTCTCCTCTTTATCTTCTTCCTCCTTCTCTTTCTTCTCCTCTTCCTCTTCCTCCTCCTTCTCTTCCTCCTCTTCCACTTCCTCCTCCTCCCCCTCCTCTTTATCTTCTTCCTCCTCCCCCTCCTCCTTTTCCTCTTCGTCCCCTCCTCTTTATCTTCTTCCTCCTCTTCCTCCTCCCCCTCCTCCTTTTCCTCCTCCTCCTCTTTATCTTCCTCCTCCTCCTCCCTCTCCTCTTTATCTTCTTCCTCCCCCTCCTCCCCCCCCCCCCCCTTCCTGTTTCAGTGGATACTCCAGTGCGTTTAAGTTCCCGCTGACACAGAGAAGCGGGAGAATATTGTCAGAGAATTACAGGAGCAAACATGGCAGGAAAAGGAGGATGTGAATGTGAATAATCTGTGTATGACAGCCACAGCCAGGGGATTTATTTTTGCATGAGGTTGGAGCTGTCAGTGGGCATCTAACACAGGAGATATGGATCCTCTATAGAGCTGAGCTGCTCTTTGCATCCCTTGTGCTTTCGGCTCGATTAGGAGCCCAAAATTTACCGTGACACCCCTTCCATTTTTCTGATTCGTGTTTATGCGCTGGACCTGTTGCACTACAGGGCGTCTGCTCATCCCTGAAGTCGACGCTGACTGGAGCGCTGGTTCCAATCCGCACCGGGGATCGTCCCATTTCCAGATATCATTTATGACACTCAATCCATCTTGTGTGATTGATTTATTGATATAATTTGTCAACTGTCTCCCCGCTGTGATAATATTCTGACAGGAAAAAAAATTAACTTTAAAAAAAAAAAAAAAAAAAAAAAAAAAAGCTGCCTTTCTCACTGTCATAATGACTCAACAAAATAGTCGAAGTACACTGTAAAAAAGGGTTTTGGGGGTTGGCAAATACAAACTATGGAAATCAGTTACATTTTAATCAATAGTACACTGAAAAAAAAAAAAAAAGTGAAAAAACGGTATTATTCCAGCAGCAGGGGTACCAAAAAAAATACTATTAAATAACGGAAAATAACCATCTCATAAAAATACGGTAATTTTCCATAATTAAAATACAGTTTTTTGCCCTAACTTTACATGAGATTTTGCTTTTTTTTGACTTTTTATTGTTTAATAAAGAATATTTTCATGTATTAAATCAGTCAAATTAACTATAAATATATATAGAAATAATTTTCCATGAGACTAACTTGTACAATCCACTGATAAAAACTGTATTTGGACAGTTTATCAGTGCTTATACATGTTATACATTCACAAAAATACATTTATTCAACATTTTTGTTGTGAAACCTCCTGTAATTACACAAGACATTTGTCAATTAACAAGTCTTTTTAAACTTAAAGAACAAATACTTCTTTTACAGTTAATTGTCTGTAATTTTATCTCGTTTTATTGTTAGTTTTTTACAGTATTAAACTTTAAATTAACAGTTTAATCTCATAAATAGAAAAGAAATATTTGTGAAATTATGATACTAATGCAGTCCAAGGCAGCAGTGAACAGGTGAGTCTGTAACCTTGACTTAAAAGAACTCAGACTCTCAGCAGACCGGATATTTTCTGGTAGTTTGTTCCAAATATACGGAGCATAGAAACTGAACGCTGATTCTCCATGTTTAGTTCTGACTTTTGGAACACAGAGCAGACCTGCAGCACTAGACCACCTGAGTGGTCTGGATGGTTCATACTGGATTATTTAATCACATGGATATTCAATTACATTTTACTCAAAATATGGGGTGAAATCTACTCAACCAAAATGAGTGTAAATTGTTATCTCACTTTTATTAAGTAGATTGTAAAGGTTTGTTTTTACAGTGTACAAAGTCTGATCGTCACAGGCAAGTTTGGGTGACATTTAAAGTCGCATGTTCGTTGCCGTCTTAGTGCTTTTCTGGCTGCACTGTGTTATCTCTGCCAGGCCAAGTAATACTGTATGTAAAAAGAGCAGATGGAAGCAATTACAGGCCATCGATGCTGAAGAAAAGAGCAAAATGGAGGCCTAAGATGGAGATAAACATTCCCTGGAACAGAGCGAGTCAAACCCAAGCAGCGATACTGGTAGCGAGGATTTTTTTTTTTTTTTTTAGGGGTGAAACCAAAATGACAGTGCTCCTTATTATGTTAAAACCCTGTCATTTCCACTGGCTTTTGTTGAGGGACGATTATGCCACAGAGACAATTACCCTGCCCTTGCTGTGCTGAAAGGATATGGCATTTACTGCCACAGTATTCCATAGCCAGACGTTTAACTTTGTAATGAAAAGGCTGCAAAATGGTCCGGGCTGATTGTGAGAAAGCTTAAAAGGCTGCAATTAATCAGAAGAAAAAGTTTTGTGGGTGGGTGGGTGGGGGGGGTGGGGGTAAGGTAGCGTAGGTGGTTCTGAAGAGAGAATGACAAGTGGTAATGAAACAAGCTAGCAAGACTTCAAGGCCCTTCATCAAGTGTTCACAGTGCTTAACGCCTGCAAGTGTGTCTGTCAATGTGTATTTTAGTGTAAGGAACTTTGAGCGTCTCATTGGAAGTGGCGCAGACCATTATCCAGCCTCATACAATAAAGGCTCTTATTACTCCACCATTTTATTGAGAGCGCTGTCAGAGGTGACAATCATATTCTCATCTTGCATAGATGAAATGGCATTAAGAAAAAAAAAAAAAAAAAACCCTTGCAGATAAATACGAGGCCCGGGCTTCTGTTCATATGATCCTGTGCATTAATCACATTGCTCGCCTATATTGTATTCCGGTCGTGCTTTTTATCGCAGATGCATCACAGCTCTGGTTTGTGCGGACCGGGTAATCTTCATCTTTGCATTCAAGACGATGAGGGACGTTTATTGTGTTTTAGTCGTTGATGTAAAGCTGTTGTGGCTGGATCTGGAGAACACTGGAGAGTATTAACCAGGGCGCCGATAAGGGGGGAGGGAGGGGGGGTAAACATGACAAATACATGAGGCCCATAGAGCAGTGGAGGGGGTCCAGTGGATTTTTTTTTTTTAATTTTTAATTTTTTTTTTTTTTTTTTATTTTGAACATGCAAAGAAAATAAGACAAAACAAAACAAATTAATCTGCGGATCCAGGAGGAACAATGTGGTTTTCGTCCTGGTCGCGGAACACTGGACCAGCTCTATATCCTCCATCGGGTACTCGAGGGTTCATGGGAGTTCGCCCAACCAGTCCACATGTGTTTTGTGGATTTGGAGAAGGCGTTCGACCGTCTCCCTTGTGGTATCCTGTGGGGGGTGCTTCGGGAGTATGGGGTCCGGGGCCCTCTGTTAAGGGCAGTCCGGTCCTTGTATGACCGAAGCAGGAGCCTGGTTCGCATTGCCGGCAGTAAGTCAGACCTGTTCCAGGTGCATGTTGGACTCCAGCAGGGCTGCCCTTTGTCACCGGTTCTGTTCATAATTTTTATGGATAGAATTTCTAGGCGCAGCCAGGGGCCGGAGGGGGTCCGGTTTGGGGACCACAGGATTTCATCTCTGCTTTTTGCAGACGACGTTGTCCTGTTGGCCTCATCGAACCTGGACCTTCAGCGTGCCCTGGGGCGGTTTGCAGCCGAGTGTGAAGCGAGCGGGATGAGGATCAGCACCTCCAAATCCGAGGCCATGGTTCTCAACCGGAAAAAGGTGGTTTGCCCTCTCCGGGTCGGTGGGGAGTCTTTGCCCCAAGTGGAGGAGTTCAAGTATCTTGGGGTCTTGTTCACGAGTGAAGGAAAGATGGAGCGTGAGATTGACAGATGGATCGGTGCAGCGTCTGCAATGATGCGGTCGCTGTACCGGTCGGTTGTGGTGAAGAAGGAGCTGAGCCGAGAAGCGAAGCTCTCGATTTACCGGTCAGTCTACGTTCCTACCCTCACCTATGGTCATGAGCTTTGGGTCATGACCGAAAGGACAAGATCCCGGATACAAGCGGTCAAAATGAGTTTCCTCTATCCCTAAGGGTGGCTGGGCGCACCCTTAGGGATAGGGTGAGGAGCTCAGTCACCAGGGAGGAGCTCGGAGTAGAGCCACTGCTCCTCCGCGTCAAGAGGGGCCAGCTGAGGTGGCTCGGGCATCTGTTTCGGATGCCTCCTGGACGCCTCCCTGGGGAGGTGTTCCGGGCATGTCCCACCGGGAGGAGACCTCGGGGAAGACCCAGGACACGCTGGAGAGACTATGTCTCTCGGCTCTCCTGGGAACGCCTCGGGGTCCCCCCAGAAGAGCTGGAGGAGGTGTCTGGGGAGAGGGAAGTCTGGGCATCCCTGCTTAGACTGTTACCCCTGCGACCCGGCCCCTGATAAAGCAGTGGATAATGAATGAATGAATGAATTAATGAAAACAAATTAAGACATAAAAAAAAAACAAAAACATTTAAATGGACAGAATCTATCTTCAAGCACATACAAGTCTGAATTTTGCATGGTCGAAAAGGAGTAGGAAGAAGTATAAACTTAATTAATCCTACCCCTCAGTGCTTTTACACCTTTATCATTAACTTTATACAACAATCAGCCTATACTATTTCCCTCATTTTAGCATCAAACCACAACAATCCATAATGCAGTAACTGAATTATCCACAACAGTATGTTCATGTCAGTACAGTCATACAAACAGACTCAACAAATCAAACATTCTCTTCAATAATTACAGCAGATTTATCAGTACATCATCCATAAACAAACAGGCCTCATTGTCATTATTAAATACTGTACCTCACAAGAATCAATTCTTTATATCTTTTTTTTTCAAACTGAATTATGTTTGATATTTGTTTTATCTCCACACACAATTTGTTCCACAGTTTTACTCCACAGATGGTGATTCAGAAACTTTTTAATGTAGTGCGTACTTTATGAATCTTTAAATTTAATTTTCCCCGTAAATCATAGCCTCCCTCTCTTTAACAAAACATTTCTTGAATATTGCCCGGTAGTAAATTGTTCTTTGCTTTATATATTATTTGAATAGTTTTGAATTCCACAAGGTCAATGAGTTTTAAAGTTTTAGATTGTAAAAATAGTGGATTAGAAGTTGTGAAAATTTAGTGTAAGATCCGATGTGTAACAGAGGCATTGAAGTCGGGAGTCGGATGTTGAAAGTATGTCAGGTTTCAGTTTCATTTCATGCTAGTGTAAGTGACGTTATGCCCCCCCCTTACCTCCGGTCCGACAGGTTGAGAAGATACTGAATTTATGAAGGGTCCAAAACGTTTATGCTGTCACGGCGCCCACAATTGATGGCGGCACCCCTGAGTATTAACACAGTATTTAAGAATTTGTCGACTTATAATGCTTCGTTTTACTTTACTTGCATTTTAACCCATATAGACCCAGAGCTACTTTTATGACAGTTCCCAAAAGAACTTTTCGCTAGATTTCGTTTTTAAGTGATTTACCACCATTTATTATAATATGATCCTGTGTATTTTGTGTTCTTTTCAGTGAAATTCATGTATTTTCCTACATTTACTTTACTGACAATGGGTACGGTTACATGATTTTTTTAAAAATCCAATTTATTTTTCCAGAAGAAATTAATTTCAGAACTAAAGTATTTTCTCTTCTGTTTACATGGAAATGTTAAACCGAATAAAGCTTTACATGAGGTATTAATGAGGTAGATAAGTGAGCTAAAGGGTTTGCGCTGCAGTGCTCATGTTGCCTTGTTCTGGCAGCCCTTCTGTTAGCTTAGCTTAGCATAGTCACTGCATTTCCATGGTCACACGTAGCCAGTTTTTTAAAGGTGATTTGTTGTCTTTTGTAAGTGATTTTCTGAAATCTAATTCTCCCTAATTATTTCTTTAGATCTGCGACTTACTGCACTCATACAATCCTGGGACTGTTGTGTTGACGGAAGTTGGAAAATCTTTTTGTTGGAAGGGATGCATGCGCTAAATTAGCTTTGCTTTACCGTTTTAGCTTTGCATTAGTTTTTATTTCCCAAGATTTTATTAGTGCAGTAAGTCACATCGCCATGATTTGAGCCTCAGTTTGTGATCATATTGACCCCAGCGGACTAAAGGAATGATTAGGGAGAACTGAATTTCACAAAATCACTCATAAAATACTACAAATCACCTATAAAAGCCTGGCTACGAATGAAGGAATGAAGTGATTATGCTAAGCTAGGCTAGGCTAAACTAAGCTAAGCTAATGGAAGGGCTGCGAGAACAAGGCAATCGGTGCACTGCAGTGCAAACTGATTTGCCCACTTATCGAACTCATTAGTGCATGACAAATGAATTAATAAAAAACAAGTGATGAACTTTTCCTTTAGGGTTTTCCAGGCTGGTAGATCCCATCAGAATAGCCTACTGGAACAGTTTAGCATTGCATATTCTTCCGGCGGCACAGAATGTGTGCATCATCGCAACAGGACAAGACAACGAGCATGTGCAGAATGGCAGGAATAAAGTCCAAACGGAACAAAGGGTTTACATGTCCAAGGAAGAATTTAGTTCGGAATTAAACAGGGATTAAACCAGTGACTTTATTCAGATTTAAATTTATTCCGAACTATTCTTTTTCAACTGGGATAAGGTGTTTACATGGTCATCTGAAATAGGATCTAACGTTTATTCAGATTAAACCAGGAATAAAAGTTGTCATGTCAACACACAGATTGTAGATCAGTGTTTCTCAACGGGGGCATTGGGACGCTGTCAGGGGGTGTTCGGAAGGAGAAAGGTGAGGGGGGGCACTAAGGTACAAATAGGGGGTGTTAGTCAGTGTTACTCAATTCAGTTCAACTTTATTTTTAGAACACATTTCATGCACGAGGCAGATTCAATGTGCTTTACAACAGGTATAGAATTACAGAATTTGTTGAATATGAAAAATACTTACTGTTATTTACTTATTGCGCTGAAGGGGGGATAGGTGTCGGGGGGGCGACAAGGAGGATAATGAGGAAATGAGGGGAGCGTTACCTTACCTACAGAGCAATATAATGTCCACCCCCCCTATCCCTGTTGCAAAATGTTTTTCAGGGGAGGGGGAGCAGGAGGCTCATGATGACGACAGGGGACGTTTGTTCAAAAAAGGTTTAGAAACACTGATGTAGATGTTCATAAAAGCTCCGATTAAAGTTGAGGGTTATTATGTCAGAAACAGAAAACTGAAGAATGTTTTTTTTCTCTACAGCATTAGCCTCAGAGCAGAGTCAGATTTTTGGCCAAACTGTGATATCTGTGTAAGTTTACTTCCCCAACACTGCTGATTTTATGCAGATATCACAATTTGGACTAAGTAACTTACTTAACCTTAGTCTAAAATACGACTGAAGTTAAATAAAGATATTTAACCTTACTTAAGTGATATACAGGGGTTGGACAAAATAATGGAAACACCTTAAAAAATCAACAAAATATAATTTAATATGGTGTAGGTCCGCCTTTTGCGGCAATTACAGCCTCAATTCTCCGAGGTATTGATTCATACAACTTGTGAATTGTTTCCAAAGGAATTTTAAGCCATTCTTCAGTTAGAATACCCTCCAACTCTTTTAGAGACGATGGCGGTGGAAATCGACGTCTTACTTGAATCTCTAAAACTGACCATAAATGCTCAATAATGTTGAGGTCTGGGGACTGTGCCGGCCATACGAGATGCTCAACTTCATTAGAATGTTCCTCATGCCATTCTTTAACAATTCTAGCTGTATGGATTGGGGCATTATCATCTTGAGGTGAAGGTGCTTCCATTATTTTGTCCAACCCCTGTATCACCGTGTATTGTAATATGATTTTCTTTATTTTGCATTTTTTTCAGTGAATATCAGGTATTTTCCTATATTTAATCAACTGATCATGTACATGTTAGTAAAAGCTCAGATTAAAGTTGAGGGTTATTGTATCAGAAACTGAGAAAACTGAAGAAAAAGTGGCTTTTTCATCAAAATATATGATTAATAACATATAGTCGTGGAAAAAATTATTAAACCACCCCTTGTTTTTTTCAATTTTAATGACTGGTACAACTAAAGGTACATTTGTTTGGACAAATATAATGATAACAACAAAAATAGCTCATAGTAGTTTAATTTCAGAGCTGATTTCTATCCATTTTCCATGTTTTCTTGATAAAAACCAAAATCACTTCAGCTCTTACATCAGTATCTATGGCATTGTACTGACAAAAACAGTTCTTTTAGACATTCCATGTTTTCTTTTCTGTCTGTTTTAGTCACATGATACACACAGGAGTTAGTACTTGATTGCATAACCGTTGTTTTTGATGACTTTTGATGGTCTAATAATGTTTTCTTAGACTTTAGAAACAAGTGTGTCCATCCACTGTCATTGATCCAACTACTTGTGAATCGGTGTTGTAGAAGATGATGGTGTTTCCACGGTAACTACAAAGCCTCTGAATGTTCAAATGGTCATATCTGATGACCATGAAAAGATGACAAACTGCATTTTACACCAGTTATTTCCACATATTGATAGGATTAGTGGTTCAGAAGTTATTAAACATATTAGATCAGTAGATGCTCTTGGTCGCTGGTGCCTGTTTGGGTCTTTATGGGTTAATTGTAGTGAGATAAAGACTATATTTGTATTCCTCATGCAGACCTACACACTTAACCACCTGCCACCTGCTGTGTGGAGGTCGTATATAACCTACATAACCGAATAGAAGGTGGCGCTTGGCCTCATGCGTCATTAAACTGTCGTCCCTCTGTAAAACCCAGAGGTAGAGGCGACTAAACAGAGGTCTGACAGGCTGAACAGGACACGAAGTTTGTTACCCGTGACACTCGGAGCAGGTTGATCGTCTGCTTTACGGCCATTCTGGTTCCCGAAAGCATCTGTATCCCAGTCGACTTGACTTGGCAACCGAGTGAAAATCATCCAGTCGCATAAGGATAAGAAAATCCCATAAAGACTCAAATATACGCCAGTGACCCAAAGCATCTACGGATATAAACTGTTTAATAAGTTTAGAGCCATTAATCCTATCAATACATGGAAATAATTGGTGTAAAATACAGTTTTCATCTTTTCACGGTCATCAGATATGACCCATTTGGATGTTCGCAGGTTCTGGAGTTACTGTGGAAACACCATCGTCATCTACAACATTGATTCACCAGTAAAACCCATGGAGTTGGATCAATGACAGTGGATGGAGACACTGGGTTTATGTTCAATTAATGATAGATTTTACTGAAAAAGTCATTTTTTTCTCAAGTTTTCTCTGTTTTTGGTACAATAACCCTCAAATGTAATCGCAGCATAATGATTAAAGTACATGATTAGTCAAATAAATATAGGAAAACACTTGATTTTCACTGAAATAATGCAAAATGGAGTGGATAATATTATGATAAATGGTGATAAATCAATTAAGAAAGGTTCAATCGTGAAAAAAAAAAAAAAAAAAAAAAAAAAATTGGGAACTGCCCCAAAAGTAGCATTGGGTCTTTATGGGTTAATCCTCCAATGAGAGCACAGCCTTATGTCATGTGCGAAAGCTTCTCAAGCAACATACAAACTCATTTTACAACCAGGAATTCTACTAAAATTCATCAAATAGAGTTAAAAACAACCAGTAAATATTGTCATGAACTATAGGACTCATAAGTTTTATATCATAATATTGAAACAGCTCTTCTTCTCAGTGGAGTGGCTCGCCTACACCCCCTATTGACCAAGTGCCGTTGATGTATACCATAATGTTTTCTGTTACTCTCAAACTTCTGCAACAAAACTTCAAAAATAAGTTGATCCTGTTGCTGAAACCTATCATTAAAAAGGAAGAAGATAAACAGGTTATGGTGCAATGTGTTATTAGGTCTTGAGGACTGATTTAATAGCATCTGTTGTGCAGTATGATACTAATCTATATAATAAAAGCCAATTGGCCTCTGTGTGTGTGTCCGGGGATTCCCAAAAAATCTGGAAAGAGCTGACTGCTGCAGTTTGGCATATTTATGTATTTTTGGTCAAGGTGGACCGTTGCAACAATGGCAAGTTGATAGGACCAATATTTTAGGAGATATTAGTAATTTTGGAATACAATTGCCTTACAATGATGTTGCTATGGCCAGAACACTTTGGTGGTGACTGCTGGACAAATGCGGTACAGCACGCACAAATACACAACAGCATAAAAATTACTATTAGTAATTACTAATAGTAGTGTTTCATGCTTTTGGTTGTTTTGTCCTGTTGTTGCTGCCAGGTAACGCTCCTAACTCCGCCTTTGAGGTGATTGACAGCTGCTGTGATCCTACATAGACTGGACATAAAAATGGACACAATGGCTATTTCTCAAAGTCAGGAACTCTTACAAACAGGGATGTCCGATATTGGCTTTTTTGCCAAAACTGATATGCCGATATTGTCCAACGCTTAATTTCCGATTCCGATATCTACCAATACCGCTGCCGATATTTGTGGGATATTAAACTAATTTTAGGTAACATCACATATCTCCTGTCATGGAATTAACACATCATGCCTAATTTTACTGTGATGCCCCATTGGATGCATTCTCAAATGCAACAAAGCTTTCAAAATGTAAACACTGTCTGTGCAAAGAATACATACTTCAACTTAAGTTGTAGAAAAAATGCCATATTTATTTATTTT
Source organism: Sphaeramia orbicularis (assembly GCF_902148855.1). NCBI lineage: Eukaryota > Metazoa > Chordata > Actinopteri > Kurtiformes > Apogonidae > Sphaeramia > Sphaeramia orbicularis. Next base: position 17,291,792 of record NC_043978.1, on the reverse strand, counting down.
CTCTCCCTCCCTCCATGAGTGTATTACAGTGTGGCAACTCTACTGTACAATTTTGAAAACTGCACATTTCTTTCAGCTACAAACAATGCTTCATTTACGCGTCGGTAAATGCCGGCGAAATCAAGGCATTATTTTATCGGTTTTAATGATAGGCAAAAAAACTGATAACAATATTCACCGATATTAAATTTTTATGCCAATATCGCCAATATCGACATCCCTACTTACAAAGTTATTGCATCTTTCCAAATTAGCACCATTATAGTCCCTCCTACTGATCAATACACCCACAAATGAAACACTCCAGTGCGTGTGCAATCTGCTTCACTGAAAAGGTCCAAACCCAACTTTTGTGGCTCAGTGGTGCATATATTTCACAGGATTATTATTAGATTAATAGAAATGAAGACTCAATGATCTGTTCAGTCAGCCTACTTCAATACCGGAAGCTAATATCGGACAAAGAAAGGCATTTACAAGAGCAACAATAGAGGTAAAGCAGCGTTTAGCCTTTAGTTTTGTTACAACAGGGAATAAATACAGATAAAAAATACAGATATACAAAGTTAATTTACCCTCAGAGGGACATTCAGCTTCTATCAGCTCAATAAAAGTTAAAATGAAAGAGGGGATCATCAGTCTGGTCTGCAGTCTGTTTTCCATTAAGGTGTTGCACAGTCTGATGGGGATGAAATATCTGTTTGTACATTCAATCCATGCAAATGTAGCTCAGATGTACCCCATATATGTAATGAAATAATATGTGTTAAGTTATAAATATTCCTCTTTTCATGTACCTATGATTGGACTCCGGCTTTGGACTCTTTCCGTCTTATTTCCAACACTAGTACAAGCACTTTCTTTGACTTTTTCTTATAATTACTTACTTGTATTATTCTCTTCTGTTTCAGTTTGATGTGCCCTTCTCTGACTTTTCTTTTTTCCATCTTTTGTTTTTCTTTGGATGCTACATTTATGCACTATATACCTTAAATAAACTGGCCTTGCCGTGTCTTTTAGATAGCCTATTTATATTTAAATGAACCGGTAAAGTGCATTTCATTTAGCTGCATTTATAACAAGACTCGCTCACAGGACTGTGGGGCTTCAACGGGGCCAAAGATCCACAGAAGCATCCTTGAAAATTCTCTGAAGGAAGGACGGGGTCCTCGCTGGAATAGTCCTTCACTGAAATCCACTGATGTAAAGTTATGGAAATGATGCCTTGAAGGATCCCTTGATTTTAAGAAACACCAAGTTACAGCTTTGCAAATGAAGCCACGATGTCCTGATCGCCTCCTGGTGTTTGACTCCAGTACTGCCTTTAAATCCCACCCCCTCCTTGTTATTCAATGGGACTTCGGCCACTAATATAAATAATATTAATAATAATTTTTTTGCTTTTTTGATGGTTTATTACATAATGCACCAAATTATTACTTTTTTTCCCCCAAGTGTTACACTCGCATTTTGTAATAACTGTTGCAATATGTAATAAGTTATTACAAAATTTGTTCAAAAATTTTATTACAAAATGCGGCATGTTATTACAAAATGTGACGTTGTTACATAATGAGGTGAAAAGGTATTATATCATTACATATTGCATCGTTATTACACAATGCGATGCTACATGCGTCACTAACACGCAGCGGCCATGTCAGTTGACAGGATCGGAAGCCTCACCTTACTGTTTGGTCTGCTTTCTTAGAATAACTGTCTGCCTGATATAAGGCTGAAAATCACCCCCCCACACACACACACAATGAGATAATATAAATTATACATAAATTAAATTATACAGTTGGACATTTCCTGAATCCTTAGAGTCATGCCAGTGTTGCAGTGTTTGTATTTTGTATCTCTGATGCTTCCTGATGCCACATGACTAAAAGAAAAGAGATGATTTAGGCGAAAATGGTAGGAAAATGTGTGTGACTAAAAGTTTGAAGAGCTCCAGTGTCTACTGTACTTGTCAAAAGTATTCACAAAAGAGCTCGAATGAAAGCCCAGAGTGTCCCCTTTAAATGATACCAAACATATTAATTAAAACATTGAAACATGTCCTTAAAGCTATACCGTATGATGTGGCATTTTTACACTTTTCTTTTGTCATCTTAAAATGCTCCTAATAAGTGTGTGTCAAACTAAAATGTAAAAGAAATCCACCAGGTATTGAAACTCAAAAATGTTTAATTCTCATATATTTCTAATAAAAGTCTGACCAATCATTTTAGTCGGTCTGAATGAAATAATTGGCCGAACCTGGCTGAGCCTCCTGTCAATCATCCATTACGGCCGTCCAGCATCCAATCCATTATCGCCATCTCACATCCGATATGTGTACCTCTGAATCTGACGCTGCTTCTCCTGTCACTGACCACAGTCTACTGTCTAGGATGTGTTTGGATAGAACTGACATGCACATGTGGAAGGGATTAAATGGATTTATGAACAGAAACGACAACTGAGGGGCACAAACAGGAGTCTGATGAATGAAGGATGGAGATAAAAGTCCGGAAGTCAGCTGTACTGGACTGAACAGGTCTGCATAAAGCTCAGCTTTTATGACGGTGGGACTCATACAGGTACATGTACATGGAGTCACACAATGTAGGATGATGTAGGATGATAATTGTATGGACTATGAAACCTCAAATGTCCACGGAAAATTTGCGGAGGCCGCGCGTTCACAGTGCGCGCACCCATCCCCTGGGCACTGCAGCGAAGACACTGACCCAGTACTGCACAGACCAGGTCTACTGATGGAACAGGAGCTGTGGGCCCGCGGCAGGTGGATGATGCATCTGATTACTGAGGGAGGGGTCCGCGGACACGCCAAAACGGACCGGACCTCCACCTCTGCTTCCTCCTCCGTTTCTATCGCGCATCAGGTGAGAGGTGGAGAGAGGAGGAGGAGCCTCAGAGCTCAGGCAGAGGGAAGGGGGCGGGGCTTTGGAGGGAGGCGGGTTATTCATGTTCAAACTTTTACTGAGTGCTGTGAGAAATGCCACATCGGTAGGTATAGCTTTAATCAGGGCCAATACCAAGATAGGCACCGGTGTAAAAAATGCATTTTTTCAATGGGGTGTGGTGACTTTAACAGTTGATAACAGTAATTTAGCTGTGACTTCAGAAGGGTTATCATACCAAAATGTGGACTACAGACATGTACCTTTTCAAAAAGTAGACGCAACCTTTGCCACCTTGAGTGGTACCGACATCTCGTCTGGCCCATGGACTATAAAAGGAGATGTCTTTGTTGGGTTTTATTTTACTTGAGCCAAAGGACTGTCAGTGTCCAGTCCTCTTAACACATCCACAGTCCTGCTGTTGAAATCATGTTACCTCAGTTAAGCTGAAAAATAGTCTTAAAGCTGTCAAAGTGCGTAGGAGTCTACAAAATCACAAAATTTGGCTTGCATCATTTGGCATACATCATAAGTCATTAATTAGTTTATTATTGGCGTTGTCAATTTGCTCCTTTTAGTTTTATTTCTTAATTTGCTTCAATGTAAGATAAGACTTTATTGAGCCCACTGTGGGGAAATCCCAGTGTTAACAGCAGAAAAATACAATAAACAAAGTCCAGAGAAGACGGGCAGAAAACATACCAGAGAGAAACATGAAATATAAGTAATAAGTAAATAAATAAGTTATATTTATTTACATTTAGGTTTAAATATTATTCACACATTCACATATTAACAATATAGTTGCACAGTATATGGATATCTATACGGATGAATGGATGGATGGATCACAGGTTCTAGATCCTCTGATCCAGTTCGATCCTTTCCTTTCTTGTTAAATTCCACTGGTATTTTCAGTTGAATAACCTCTCAGCTGACAGGTCTGTTTCTGCACATGAAATATGACACCATGGCAACGTGGCCCTATTGTTTATCTGTTACTAGGTAACCCACTTCAATAATGAGTGTATGATTCTGGGCATAGCAATGTGACTGTAAGGCTATTGTATTCCAAAATTACTAGTATCTCCCAAAATATTGGTCCTATCAACTTGTCATTTTCACTAGTCTGTTTCTTGACCAAAAACATAAGTACGCCAAACTGCAGCAGTCAGCTCTGTACGGATTTTGTGCGATGCCCGAGACACACACACACAAATTGCTCACTTCCCTTTTATAATATAGACAGAATAGATACTTCTTCCAAGAAGTCTCTTGGATGAGAGACAAAATGTTTTTAAAAAAGCTAAGCTAGTCCAGTTGAACCAAGAAGAATGATGACCTGGGTAAATGAGAACCTATACAGACATTTTACGATAGTTATTATAGTTCTTTTACCTGGCAACACATGATGGTGAAATATGATTGGACGAACACTCTAACATCACATACCGTTAGCGTAATTGCCTAAATGATATTTTTCAGGACATAGCCAATGATGTTTCACTCGTCTGTTCCTTGACTAAAAGTACATAAATACAACAAACTGCAGCAGTCAGCTCTGTACGGATTTTATGTGACACCCAAGACACACACACACACACACACACACACACACACACACACACACACACACACACAGAGTCCACTTCCCTTTTATAATATAGATATATCTTGTTAGCCTCATAGCATAATTGCTAAGTCATATTTTTGGCCAAATTAGGATATTATATAAATATTTATATGAATACCAATTTTTTTTTTAAATTTTCTCTTTATATTTTCATTTTTATTCAACCGTATTTTTTTTCTACCTGTCTTTTTCTCTGCAGTTGCTTGTTGTTGGTTGCTACTTGTAACTGTGAAATCTGGGATAAATAAAGTCTTATCTTATCTTATCTTATCTTACCTTACTTTACCTTATCTTCTTGTCTTTTCTTATCTTACTTTACCTTATTATCTTATCTTATCTTATCTTATCTTATTGTATCTTATCTTATCATATCTTATCTTATCTTACCTTACTTTACCTTATCTTCTTATCTTACTTACTTTACCTTATCTTCTTATCTTTTCTTATCTTATCTTACCTTATCTTCTTATCTTTTCTTATCTTATCTTACCTTATCCTCTTCCCTTCCCTTCCCTTCCCTTCCCTTCCCTTCCCTTCCCTTCCCTTCCCTTCCCTTCCCTTCCCTTCCCTTCCCTTCCCTTCCCTTCCCTTCCCTTCCCTTCCCTTCCCTTCCCTTCCCTTCCCTTCCCTTCCCTTCCCTTCCCTTCCCTTCCCTTCCCTTCCCTTCCCTTCCCTTCCCTTCCCTTCCCACAGATATATCACAATTTGCCCAAAAATATACATTTGCCAATTATGCTAGGAAGCTAGCGATATATATTTTATATAATCAGCAAAATATGAAGCTAATTCCATCAGAGCCACAGAGTGTTGCCAGTGCTATCCATCTCTGCCACCACATGTAGGTCAGGTCATATTAACAGACTGTCTCTCCTTCGCCTTCTTACTTTTTCCTGAGAGCTCCCGTCCAATGACAACACAGCGGCGCCAGGCAGCGGGAGCGCACACATCCACGTCTGGGGCAGGAGCCGAATCAACACGCCACCCTGCAGCCTCTCCGGCAGGGGCCCCGGGATCTGGGGAGCTAATTGGTTTCTAATCAGAGCTGCAGTTTGTGCGGTGGCGTTGCGCTGGGTCTGTTGAGATAGAAATAGAGGAAGAGTGTGAAATCAGGGCTCCGGAATCAGGTTCAGAGCCAGGCTGTCAACTGACTCAGCCAATGGGAGGTGGAGGAAGAGGGGGGTGGGGGGTGCGGAGCGCGGGCCAAATCGCAGCAGGCGATCCCGCCAGCCTGTCTCAGATATGTGCCAGATAACATTTATGAGGGCTAATGAAAGAGTTTTGGGCTCAGCACTCGTACATGCATTCAACTCTGTAATGCGTGCTGGGCCGCCCCGCCGATTATCCTTTCGTCTGAAATGTTCCGTGTCATCACCCAGACCTGCAAACACAAGAAAAAGCTGCAAAAATTGGAAAATGCTCAAGATTTCATAAAGATAGAAGAGGTAATAAAAGAAGTCGTTGGCTGTAGTGATTGGACAGTTTGTGCATCTGTTCTCGGAATATTCACCTCAGAGTCGGATTTTACCAGAGTTCAACAGCTGCGTATTGATCTGGAATAAAAACAAACAGCGGAGCTTCGACAGCAGTGGTTCCAACCTTTTTTTTTTTTTTTTAAACCACTTTAGCCCTATCAGCCCACCCCCAGGCCGAAAAAATTATATTAATATTCATCTACTATAAAAATATAATAAATCAGGACAATGAATGTTTTTTTTTCAACTTTTGCTCAACGTTTAGACCCTAGTGTTAATAAAAGTACATCAAAGTGTATTTTAGTGCAAACTTTAATGTTCAAACATGGTTTTTAATCATTATTTAGTCTGTATAATGTCTGTTATTATGGGTGGAGATGACTGCACAGAGGGAGAATCTGAGTTTCCTTTTATTTTCCTTCTTTTCCTCCTCCTCCTCTTTCTTCATCTTTTTCGCCGCCTCTTTCTTCTCCTCCTCTTCCTCCTCCTCTTTCTTCTCCTCCTCTTCCTTCTCCTCTTTCTTCTCTTCTTCCTCCTCCTCTTTCTTTTCCTCCTCTTCCTCCTCCTCTTTCTTCATCTTTTTCGCCGCCTCTTTCTTCTTCTCCTTTTTCTTCATCTTTTTTGCCTCCTCTTTCTTCTCCTCCTCTTTCTCTTCTTCTCCTCTTCCTCCTCCTCTTTCTTCATCTTTTTCTCCTCCTCTTTCTTCTTCTCTTCTTCCTCCTCCTCCTCTTTCTTCATCTTTTTCTCCTCCTCTTTCTTCTTCTCTTCTTCCTCCTCCTCCTCTTTCTTCCTCCTCCTATTTCTTCTCCTCTTCTTCCTCCTCCTCTTTCTTCTCTTCTTCCTCCTCCTCTTTCTTCTTCTCCTCTTCCTCCTCCTCTTTCTCTTCATCTTTTCCTCCTCCTCTTTCTTCTTCTTCTCCTCTTCCTCCCCCTCTTTCTTCATCTTTTTTGCCTCCTCTTTCTTCGTCTCCTCCTCCTCTTTCTTCATCTTTGTCACCTCCTCTTTCTTCTTCTCCTCCTCTTCCTCCTCCTCTTTCTTCTTCTTCACCTCCTCTTCGTCCTCCTCCTCCTAAGAAGGCTTGAATAACTTCTAGCCTTTTCCTCATGAGGAGGAAAATTAACTGTTTAAAACCAAATCTGAATGTTTTATAACTTTAGGAAACTGTCTCCCTTCGTGATGTCTTCTCAAAAGCTGAAGAGGATCATGGGAATTGTAGTGTCAGCATATTTCTCTTCTTCCTCCTGTTTAAGTTCCAGAAATAAAAGTCATTTTGAGTCAAATAACTTATGGCATTTTCCTCATGAGGAGGAAAATTAACTGTTTAAAATGAAATATGAATGTTTATAACTTCAGGAAACTGTTTCCCTTTTTGAAGGCTTCTCAAAAGCTGAAGAGGATCATGGGAATTGTAGTGTCAGCATACTTCTTCTCTTCTTCCTCCTCCTCCCCCTCCTTCTGTTTAAGTTTCAGAAGTTCCAGAAATAAAAGTCATTTTGACTTGAATAACTTATGGCTTTTTCCTCATGAGGAGGAAAATTAACAGTTTAAAATGAAATGTGAATGTTTTACAAGTTTCTGAAGCTGTCTCCCTTCATGATGTTTTCTCAAAAGCTGAAGAGGATCATGGGAATTGTAGTGTCAGAGTTCTTCTCTTCCTTCTCCTCCTCCTTCTTCTTCTCCTTTTTCTTCTCCTTTTCCTTCGTTTCTTCTTCCTCCTCCTCCCCTTCCTCCTGTTTAAGTTCTAGAAATAAAAGTCATTTTGAGTCGAATAACTGATGGCATTTTCCTCATGAGGAAGAAAATGAACTGCTTAAAATTAAATATGAATGTTTTATAAATTTCCAAAACTGTCTCCCTTTTTGAAGGCTTCTCAAAAGCTGAAGAGGATCATGGGAATTGTAGTGTCAGTTCTTCTTCTTCTCCTCCTCCTTCTCCTTTTCCTTCTTCTCTTCTTCCTCCTCCTGTTTAAGTTCCAGAACTTCCAAAAATAAAAGTCATTTTGAGTCGAATAACTTATGGCATTTTCCTCACGAGGAGGAAAATTAACAGTTTAAAAGGAAATCTGAATATTTTATGAATTTTGGAAACTGTCTCCCTTTGCGATGTCTTCTGAAAAGCTGAAGAGGATCATGGGAATTGTAGTGTAGGAGTATTGGTAAGAGTAAGCTTGGACATGAACATGTAAAGCATGGCCATATGGCTGTTGAATCAATTGAAAGTGTTTGGTCAAAGTGCATTTTCATCAGGGAAATTTTTGCCAAAATAGTTTTTCTGTATGTGTAACTATAAGCCTGTGCTGATTTTACCCAAAGTAAATGAAATCTGTGCACAAAATTTAGGTTTTTTGCTAGTAAATATACTATATATGATAATAGCATGGCCATGTGGCTGTTTAATTAGTTGAAAATGTTTGGTCTAAATGTAATTTCATATGGAAATTTAGTCAAATATTAGTTTTTCTGTATGTGTAACCACAAGTTTGTGCTGATTTCACCCACAGTAAATGAAATCTGTGCACAAAATTTAGGTTCTTTGCTATTAAATATACTGTATATGATAATAGAATGGCCATATAACTGTTTAATTAGTTGAAAATGTTTGGTCTAAATGTAATTTCGTAAGGAAATTTAGTCAAATATTAGTTTTTCTGTATGTGTAACTACAAGTTTTACCCAAAGTAAATGAAATCTGTGCACAAAATTTAGGTTTTTTGCTAGTAAATATACTGTATATGATAATAGCATGGCCATATAACTGTTTAATTAGTTGAAAATGTTTGGTCTAAATGTAATTTCGTAAGGAAATTTAGTCAAATATTAGTTTTTCTGTATGTGTAACTACAAGCCTGTGCTGATTTCACCCAAAGTAAATGAAATCTGTGCACAAAATTTAGGTTTTTGCTAGTAAATATACTGTATATCACAGGTGTCAAACATGCGGCGCAGGGGCCAAAACCGGCCCGCCAAAGGGTCCAATCTGGCCCCCGGGATGAATTTATGAAGTGCAGAAACTACACTTAAGATATTAACAATCAAGGATGTTAAAATAATTTTTGGTCAGTTCAACCTAAAGTGGGTCAGACCAGTAAAATGCTATCATAATAACCTATGAATAATGAAAACTACAAAAAAAAAAAAAAAAAGGAAAATTACACAAAAACGTTTACATTTACAGGCTAGACTTTTACAAGCAAAATATGAATAACCTCAAATATCTTAAGAAAAGTATGTGGAATTGTACCAATATTCTTGCCTGTTACTAAATGTTTTGTGTATTTGTAGAGCCACTGTGATCTGTAAGTTGTAATGCATATGTATAAATGATAAACTTAGGCGTAATATTGCTAAAATTGCGCTTATTTTTCTTTAGAATTTCCAGGTTCATATTTCTTCATGTTATGTTCAAGTACAGTTTGTAGATGTAAACATTTTCATTAAGGAATTTGACTTTTTTCACTCAAAAACATAGAGAAATCATTGGAGTTGACATTATTTATAAAATCTTATTCTATTATTTATATTATTTTACTGGTCCAGCCCACTTTATATCTTATTAGGCTGAATGTGGCCCTTGAACTAAAATGAGTTTGACACCCCTGCTGTATATGATGTGAAACCCATTCAACCCCAGGAAAAGAACTGTACTGTCAGCCTGATATGACAATCACGGACATGATAACTGTATCATGGGGTAGGTAGAGGGGGTCGTCCACAGAATACCAGAGGATTGGTGGTTTGACCCCTGACTCGACCCCTTGTCAAAGTGTCCCTGAAATGAACCCTACACTGATCTGCGGTGACAGGTCACTAGTGCATGAACGGGTGAATGTGACACAGTATAAAGTGCTTTGAGTTCCATAAATATAGAGTGGATCTAAGTGGAAGTCCATCCACCGTCTGCACGTTTGACCTCAGATGCACAGAACACACCAAACTTAAACACTTAGAAATGCATCTGAGTGGATCCAAGCTCAGTGTTAGACTACGGTCACACAGCAGGTCTTAATGGACTATTCGGATTTTTGGGCGAAATATGATTTTTTTTGTGTGTTTGTTCATATTTTATTTTATTTATTTATTTCGAACATGCTAAGAAACAAAACAAAATAAAACAAAGCAAATTAAGACAAAAACAAAATAACATTTAAATAAACAGAATCTATCTTCAAGCACATACTAGTCTGAATTTTGCAAAAGGAGTAGGAAGAAGTATAAACCTATTTAATCCTACCCCTCAGTGCTTTTACACCTTTATCACTAACTTAGTACAATAATTAAACAATGCAATTTTCCTAATTTTAACATCAAACCACAACAAATACATAATGCAGTGACTGAATTATACACAACAAAATGTTCATGGCAGTACAGTCATACAAACAGACTCAACAATTCAGCAATTTTCTTCAATAATTACAACATATTTATCAATTCAACATCATCCATAAACAAACAGGCCTCATTGCCATTATTAAATACCGTACCCCTCGAGAACCAATTCTTTATGTCTTTTTTTAAACTGAATTATGTTTGATATTTGTTTTATCTCCACACACAATTTGTTCCACAGTTTTACTCCACAGATGGTGATACAGAAACTTTTTAATGTACTTTATGAATCTTTAAATGAAATTGTCCCCGTAAATCATAGCCATTATTATTTACACATGACTTATTTATGGATTTTTATATATTTTTCATACCGACTATTTTATTCTGCTTGTAAGTGTTTTATCCGTCTGTTACGTCTATGATAGAAATGTTTAAATGACAATTAAAGAATCTGAATCTGAGATCAAAACGCAGATGGACTAACTGGGTATTGTGGTGGAGAGATGGACTAAGGATGGAATAAGGTCGAGGATGGATCGAATAAAGGTGCATGATATTGGAAAAAAACTGACATTGCGATTTTTGTTTGTTTGTTTGTTTCATATTTTTATTGATGTGCATGCAAGAGAATTAAAGGTACATACCAATACCATGGCACACTGATGTCAACATTAACCAGGTTTGTAAACACCATTACTTTTAGATTTGCACTTTTAGATTTTTTTAGGAACAAATAACAATGAAACCCGATAAATGATACAATGCAAAGAATACTAAGACATAGTCTGAATAAAATAATTAAACTGGTGACATAAACATAAGATTATGATTTTTTTTTTAACCCCGTGATTTACAGCGTGTATCAAAAAAGAAAAAAGGAAAAAAAAAAAAAAAAAAAAAAAAAAAAAAAAAAAAAATATATATATATATATATATATATATATATATATATATATATATATATATATATATATATATATACATTTTGAAAAATTACCCCCAGTTACAAATTGGGTAATTTTTGGAATTTTCTTTTATGGAGGGGATTGATGGATATTTGTCCAAATTTACGGACCCAGGTTTTCATGCATGAGTGAGCAGGGGCAAACTGAGCAATCTAAGTTAACCCTTTCATGCATAGTGGTCACTACAGTGGACAGCTGTTCAAAGGTGTTCTCTTATGGATTTTGTTGTTTTAGTTCCATATAAGCCAACACATTGGATGCTTATGCATCATCCCATACACTGTAATTCATACCATCACTGTAACTTTACTGTTCTAGATAAACCTGATCTGCAGTTACATGTTTGAGTGTAAAAAATTGTTAATTCTTATTAGATTGTAATTTTTTTTTTTTGCATATTATTTCCATGCAGGTATGATAAAATGTGAGAAGACATCAGATTAGCAGCATTAAACATGTTTTAATTTCATAGTTTTTGTGCAGTATATCAGTAAATACATGTTTCTTTGCCTATAAAATTAAAGGCATTGTATCCAGCCTAGTGGACATTTTTGTAACTTCATGAAAAATAGGTTCATACAAATATTTTCTTTTTTTTTCATGCCTAAAAAGGAATAAAAATACTCAGGAAAAAAAAAAAATCTTGATTAAGGTTCTCATAATTCATGCATGAAAGGGTTAAAAAAAATTTGGACAAATATCCACCAATCCCCTACCTAGTGACGTCCATAAAAGAAAATTCCAAAATTATCAAATGCGTAACTGTGGGTAATTTTTTCAAAATGTATATATATATTTTTTTATACACCCTGTATATTGCAATATGAAAAAATACTCAGGAGGATATAATAGGTGCCAATGTAAATGGTCAAACAAATTAGTCAAAAAAGTCTTCATTTTTGGTTATTTTTTTCTTGTACGTTGCTCATTTTTCAAAGTTGTTACCAGCGACTCACTCCATGTGCGGGGGCGTGGTCTGCTTCACTAAAGTGATTAAGAACGATTGTGATTGGTGGATCGCTGCGCCCAGTTTGTATCAGGTACCAGGTTGAAATTAGATGAGAACACGTTGAGTTCTTTTACCTCCTAAATTGCAGGACCTGCGATAGGACTATTGCGCACACGTACATTGTGATGACAATGCTCAAACGGTATGTTGTGCAGCTCTAGATCAGTTCTAAGGCTACGTTCAGACAGCAGGTCTTAATGCACAATTCAGTTTTTTGGTGATATCTGATTTTTTTGTGTGTGTGCTCATTCATATTACACATTAAATGTGACTTCTGTTAGTTTTGAGTATGAACTGAATGCGACCCTGAAGTGACCCACATGCACAAAAGATGTCCTGGCGTAATACGTGACCACCAGGGTGCGATTTTTCCAAAAACCAGAGGGGGGGGTGTTTTGGATTTTTGGGATTTTTTTTTTTTTTTTTGGGTCAGAGCCGGCGGGGCAGCAGCTATATACATGGGGGTGCAGTCCATTAACTAACGCTGAAACTTTACATAGTTTCAACGTCCAGCTCCTGGGTTCTGTTTATCTATTTTACAGCAGATCTTACATGAAATTTTCACAACTTCTAACCTGTATCCACTCGACACACAAATACTGGGATGCATTAATTTGTCACGTTTACCCCCCCTTTACGGTGCCCCAGTGCATGGGGACGTTTGCTAATTCTGAGACTGCCGACAGTTTGGTTCAGGCGAACGTTAGCGCCAGTAATGTAAGATATAGGTGGAAGAAAACTGTCACAACTTGCCTGTTATTTACATTGGTTGGTTGTGTCGTCCCCCCCCCGAGGATGAAATTCCATGAGCAGAAGTAGGAATGTAAAAACCAGAGGGGCGGTTTGATCCACCCCATCCCCCCAACAAATCGCATCCTGATGACCACTGTTTTTACGGAAATAAATGTTTTTCCTGCCGCTCCTGCTCCTTGGACGCAGAATCGTGTCGTTTGTCGCATTTCAATGACGTAAAGATCGGATAAATGCGACCTAGCCGTTCAGACTGAAGTCGCATTGCAAAATATCGGATACGTATCAGATTTTGGACCACGTATGAAAGTGTCCTGGGTCGGATTAGTGCTGTTCAAACTGTCAGATACAGGTCATATATGAGCAAAAAAAAAAAAGTCAGATTGAGGTCACATTTAGCTGTCTGAATGTAGCCTGAGTCACATATGAAAACGTGTGCCTGCTGTTTTCACCAGATTTACCCAATAAACATGATCATAAAGCCTACATCTGATCTGAGCGGTCTGAGAGGAGAGTGGAGAGACTCACGCTGTGACGGAATAAGGCGTGTTTACTAGTTTATTCACTGAATTATGCAGCCGCTTCAAACTGCCAGAAATTCACGTCTATCCAGTTAGAGAGTAACGTCTAATTATAGATCAGATACAAGTCATTAAATCAGGTTTCATCTTCGACTTTCACTGAGTAGAATAGAATCTGAATGGAGTCAAGGGGTTAAATGTACCCTTAACCATCCTCATATCCTTTATTACCTGTATATATCCTTATGTGTTGTATATATTTCTTTTATCGGTAGTATAGAGTTAGCTTTCTGTATATTTTAGTAGCATTTAGTAATAGAATAGAATAGAATAGAATAGAACTAGCTGACTTTTGGGAAAAATTCCACTGGTATTTTCAGTTGAATAACCTCTCAGTTGGCATGTCTGTTTCTACACATGAAATTTGACACCATAGCAAATTGCCCCTATTGTTTATCTGTTGCTAGGTAACCCACTTTAATGATGATTCTATGATTCTGGGCATAGCAGCGTGATTGCAAGGCTGTTGTATTCCAAAATTACTTATATCTCCCCAAATATTGGGGACAGTGAAAGTGAAACTAAAGACGCTTTACTAATTCCTCTACTGCCGCATTTCTACTACGTGGAACCGGTTCGACTCGGCTCAGCTTGTCTCCCGTTGTTGTGCACCTCATTTCCTTTCCCTTCTTACCTTCGGAAACTTGTATTTGAGGAGTTATGACGTTTGTTGCCCGCACCGGGACTGGCCCGGCGTTCACTCTGCCGCTACATTCACAACAGTGGCGCCTGCTCGTCTTTCAGACAGGGGAAGCTCATTGTCGGCTTATATCAAAACAAAAAACAAAACAAAACAAAAAAAAAAAGTCAAGTTATTTAAACATACATTCGTCCATCCGTTCCTTTTTAAGAAAATGCTCAGTGACCTTATCGTACCAAGTAGGCGTCTTTTCCAGGGACTGGACCAGTGTCCTCTCTGCTTAGACTGCCTTGGTCCATTGTGTTGTGGGTGTAAGACTTCAGCCTTTTTAAACAACAGATGCTCCTTTCACTCCGACCTAACCGACAGTTTGATTGATTTAACTGTCTACAAAACGATATTAAACTGAACAAGAAATGATTAAATTATGGAACTGAAACAAGAAAACAGTGAAATTATGTTAAATTGAAACAAGGAAGTACAATGAGTGTGTTTTATTTACAGTGCAAGAAATGAACGAGTAATTTCGTATTGGATTCTCTCTTGATTTCGCAGCCGAATGTGCGATGGTATTAAACTGAACTGTCAGTGAAGGAGGAGATCTGAAAACAGCTGTCAATCAAACGGGATTCAGCCTTTCGACTGATTCTCCAATCAGCACGTGGGATTCTGGCGTCCGGCCCGGCCGAGCTCCGCCCACAGCTCCATTCACCCCCAGAGATGCCCGGCGTCCGGGGGCGGGACAACATTGTAGCATTTATCCAATTACCGTCCAGTTTTGAGGCAATGAAAAAAACTGTTCCACTCAGTCCCATTGAAGTGCATGGACACTGAGCGTCTACGGGCAAATGCACTGAGCAGAGATCGAATGAGAAAACAGAGACACGGGAATGGAGGAGAAGTGAACAACATCGAGTCTGTTGATTTGTGATAAAGCTGATTCTGAACGAAGTCATCTTTAAGATGAACGTGTTCTAACACATTTGTAGTCAATGAAATGTCAACGCAACCGAACATATTTAACCATTTAATTTTCGTAATTTTAGGGGAAGCCGGGCTTCCCTTGCAGTCTGTGAGAAATAGCCACTGATTCACAAGCGCCGCTAAGTAGAGTATCAAATACGTGACATTCCTGTAAATTAGTCACATGCTGTGGACAAATGTTTTCACATATTGGAGGGATTCCACCCTTTTGAAGACATGGAAGCTTTGACAGTGTTCCAAGTAAGTGGACCTGGGGTCGTCTGTTTAGACCGTTTCTGCCTCAACGCCATGTTGGCTCCGTTCTGACCAAAACAATGTAGCGTACATGTGACGTCATTGTGCATGCACAACGAAAGCGGAATCGATAAGCAGAATCGTTAAGCAGGCAGGCAAACGATTCCAAGGAGTCAAGCTACTGGGAACCAGTTCTCAAAAAGAACCGGTTCTCAATTCCCATCCCCACCAGGAAGTGTCTGTAAAATCAGAATAGATGAACCTAGCATGTACACAGTAGCAGGAAAAAAAAACGTATGAAGCAGCTTTAATGTGGGTTTAATCAAGTGAAAGTGGAGTTTGTAAACTCTCAGTACGTGTGTGTCCTACAGGCCTGCAGATGGATTCCATGTGAATATCATGCACAGCTTCTGCAGGTCTGTATTTAAGCTCCCAATAAGACGGGGCAACCCCTTCCTATCTCTGCTCAGTGGATCATCTCCCTTCAGCTAAAGCGATAAATCCTGCCTTCAAGGTCTTTTTGTTCCAGCACATCTAAATACAGTTCTTTCTTTTTTTTTTAAAGACTTATTTCAAAGGGGATTTGGGAGTAGTGTGATTGACATGCTGCTCACAATGTAATAAGGAATTAGTTGCTTTTCTTCTCATTTCATCTGGTATATGTACACATCATTCCACCAGAGGGATTGCAGATTTGGGTCATCAGCGTCTCCCTCGTGGACGCGGCGACGGATACATTAAATGTGATGCTTGTTAAATTGCACAGGCATATGCGACCAGACACAGTAGCTTCTTTCTATATGTAATGTATAGTTAAGGATTAAATCACACCGTCCTTCCAACCCCACATGAGATTAAACAGATGAAACTCCAGTGTCATCGCTTCAGCCCAAATAGACCCGGTACTACTTTTGTGCCAGTTCCCAAGTGATTTTTTTTCTCTATATTTAACATTTTTTGAGTGATTTAACACCATTCATTATGAAATAATCCTCTTTATTTTGCATTTTTCCAGTGAAAATCAGGTATTTTTATTTTCATTTACTGATTATGTAGATTTTCATGAAAGCTGAGATTAAACTTGAGGGTTTTTTATGTTAAAAAAAACAGAGAAAACTGAAGAAAACTGAGTTTTTCAGTGAAATATACAATTAACCCTTTAAACCCTAAGCCTCTGGACTTTTTTTTTTTCCTATTTTGATTATAAAAAGGTTAGAAAATATGCCGTGAGTGAGTCATTTTGCCCATTTTTAAAGAACACGTACAACTTTCAAACTCTAGCAGTCATTTACATTTAGTGCGTGTTATAATTCTGCTAAAACAGCTTATTCTTCAGCTTCTAATACAGGCGTGAATGAAGTTACTATAATGACCTAATAAAGTCTATAAAGCGCAACGTCTCAGGTTTCAGAAACCGGTGGAATTTTACCAATTGCACAAACAGTGAAAGAGTTACAGCCATCCAAAATGTATATGGGCAGGATGTGTGAGCGATGACACGTCAAGTTTTAAAGCAGGGGTGTCAAACTCATTTTAGTTCAGGGGCCACGTTCAGCTAAATTTAATCAGAAGTGGGTCGAACCAGTAAAATAAAAACATAATAATATATGAATAATGCCAACTTCAAACTTTTCTGTGTTTTAGAGCGAAAAAAAGTAAATTTACATCATGAAAAGGTTTACAAACTATCCTTTCAAAAGATTTGAATAACATGAACAAACTGAAAAAAAATTAATGTAATTTTAACAATATTCTGCCTCAGTTTATCATTTGCACATTTACATTATAACTTACAGATCACAGTGGATCTACAAATACTCAAAACATTTAGTAACAGGCAGAATCTTGTTAACCCTTTCATGCATGAATTATGAGAACCTTAGTCAATATTTTTTTCTTGAGTGTTTTTATTCCTCTTTAGGCATGACAAAAGCAATGCAATTGAATTTTTTTTATGAACCTATTTTTCATGGAGTTACAAAAATGTCCACTCAGCTGGACACCATGTGTTTAATTTGTGAAGCAAAGAAACATGTATTTAAAAGTCATCATGAGAGAGTGATATACTGTGTGAAAACTATGACATAAAAACATTTTTAATGCTACTAATCTGATGTTTTCTCACATTTTATCCTACTCAAATACTAGTTATTACTCATTTCATGAAGATAATATCCTCTGAGACCCAGGAAATTAACAATTTTATCTTTTTTACACAAAAAAATTGTCTTGATTGGAAACTGCATAATGCAACAGTTTTTTCAGATACATTTTAAAAATTATTATTTATTGACTGATTTTTTTTAATGGCATGTCCTTTGCAATGGACAGTATTTTTAAAGTTAAACTGTCAAACTTTTGTCCCCTACAGAGGACAAAATGTATTGCTGGGTCTCAGGAGGATATGTTTAAAAAAAAGAAAAAAAAAAAAAGTTTCAGAAAACTGTTAATAACAGTGTAATTAGTCTATTTACACTAAAACATGTTACTGCAGAACAGGTATATCAAGAGCAGCAAAGTTACAATAATTGTATGAATTGCAGTGTTTGGGATGATGCGTAAGAGTCCTCTATATTGGTTGATATGGAACTAAAACAACAAAACCCATGAATATGTAAGAGAACAGCTGTAAAAAAAAACTGTCCACTGTAGCGACCACTATGCATGAAAGGGTTAATTAAAATTGTACTTACTTCTCTTAAGACATTTCAGGTTGTTCATATTTGTTCAGGTTATTCACATTTTTTATGAAATTATACTTTTTTTGTGTAAATACATGAAAATATTTACATTTACAAAGAGAAAAATTTGGAGTTGTCATTATTTATATGTTATTATGATAGTATTTGAGTGGTCTGGCCCACTTGAGATTGAATTGGTCTGAATGTGGAACCTGAACTAAAAGGATTGTTAACATCTTAGTGTAAATTTTGCATTTCACAAATTCATCCCAAGGGCCGGACTGGACCCTTTGGCGGGCCAGATTTGGCCCCCGGGCCGCATGTTTGACACCAGTATTTTAAAGGGTTAACTGAACATAAAACAAGTGTCTACAACCGCTGTCATTTATCAAACTCCATGGGTTTTACTTGTCAATCAATGTTGTAGATTAGTGGTTCTCAAACTTTTTACAGTGGAGTACCCCCTGGAATATATATTTTTCTTCTTCCAGGTACCCCTGGGGGTATGCATACCCCACTTTCAGAACTCCTGTTGCAGAAGATGATGTTTTTTCCATGTTCACTACGGAGCCTCTGAACATCCAAATGGGTCATATCTGATGACCATGAAAAGACGATAAACTGTATTTTAGATTCAGATTCAGATCAAGGGGCAGTTCAGTTTGCCATGGGTCGCAGTAAGGACAGGACATGAGACACTATAGACACATTCCACAATACATACAGGGTGGGGAAGCAAAATTTACAATGAGCATTGAGTTGTTTTTTCTCAGCGGGCACTACGTCAGTTGTTTTGAAACCAAACATATACTGATGTCATAATCATACCTAACACTATTATCCATACCTTTTCAGAAACTTTTGCCCATATGAGTAATCAGGAAAGCAAACGTCAAAGAGTGTGTGATTTGCTGAATGCACTCGTCACACCAAAGGAGATTTCAAAAATAGTTGGAGTGTCCATAAAGACTGTTTATAATGGAAAGAAGAGAATGACTATGAGCAAAACTATTACCAGAAAGTCTGGAAGATACTATTAAAGAAGAATGGGAGAAGTTGTCACCCCAATATTTGAGGAACACTTGCGCAAGTTTCAGGAAGCGTGTGAAGGCAGTTATTGAGAAAGAAGGAGGACACATAGAATAAAAACATTTTCTATTATGTCAGTTTTCTTGTGGCAAATAAATTCTCATGACTGTCAATAAACTAATTGGTCATACACTGTCTTTCAATCCCTGCCTCAAAATATTGTAAATTTTGCTTCCCCACCCTGTATATATCAGTCAATGAACAGAACAGCTGAAGGGTCCAGCCATAAAGTGCAGCAGTAACAATAAATAGATCAAATAGATTTTAAAACCTAAAAAACAACACATGTAATTGGTTTACGACAATTATTTATGTATTATTATTATTTTATGTATGTATGACCTGTTTTTTAGGTCTAGATATGACCATGCCGTGATAATAAAGGCATTTTAATGTTGAAAGAGAGTGCCTTGGATTTTTCTTCCAGTGTGATAAATACTTTTTGAATCCCTTTTTCCAAAGAGCACCTCGAAAAAACTATTTTTTGGTCTGAGAAGCATTCCTTCCCAAACATTTTTTAAATTATTTATATGTATTGATCCGATTAGTGGATTAACAGGTATTAAACAGTTTAGATCAGTAGATGGTTTTGGTTGCCAGTGGCTGTTTGGATCTTTAAGGGTTAACATGTTGGATCCTCATTTTTTTTTTCCTTCCCCTTATTTATTTATTTATTTTTCTCTTTTTAAAATTCTGAAAAGATTAGTCGAGCCAATATAACTAAGGTAAGGGAGCTTAGTAACACAAGAATGAAAGTAAATAGGATCCACCAGCAATGAAAGGTACAAAGTGGTCTAATTAAATCCCTCTCGATGTGAATTCAATTTCCCCAGGCTTCACGGCGTCCTGTCAGTGACAAAGAGAGCCGCCTCGCTTTGTCTTCTCCAGAGCGGATTCCAATTAGGCCGTGGGTGTATGTTGGCGTGCCAGTCAATCACAAACCCAGCCCGTGTTTTAAAGATGATGACAGCGGCAATACATCGACTGCAGCCCTTTACGCGCCTCTCATTTGGAACAATAGACAGTTAACAGAGATATTGATTTTTTCTTTATATGCTCGTTGCATAGGGAGGCCGGTTCATTTAGAAACTAGCCGCTTGCAACTGCGCGGCGTTCATTGCTCTGAGGGTTTTCACGGAAATATTGATACCACTCACGCGGCCCTTTGTGCTGCAGAAGCCTCTCCAGCCAATTAACGCTGGCATTCACCGCTAAAGTGATTTTCATCTCTTTTTGGAAATTGAAAATATTTTCCCTCTGAGTTATCCATTACAGATCGCCGCGGTATTGACGCCTGCCAAACGGACGCATTTCTATTTTTAGGAACACTTTTAACTGGAGGGAGAATAACAACACCAGTATGGAGGTGGACAGTCGACACCTACACCTGTATTAACCCTTTATAGGCCACTCATAGAAATACAGTGATCCCTTGCCAATTCGCGCTTTAAGTTCCGCGGTTTTAGTTATTTGCGGATTTTTCAGAAATATTCATCAAAAAATAAAAAATCAAGAAAAAATCGCGGAAATTCCGCAAAAATCCACCCCACAGCAGACGAGAGGCCGCAGCTGCCAGAGAGAGAGAGAGAGAGAGAGAATGTAGAAATGTCAGTTCATGCATGTACATGTGTTTGTGTGTGTTGATGCTCGAGACCAAAGAGAGAGAGAGAGAGAGAGAGAACTGATTCGTTTCTTGTGCGTATGAGAGGAAAAGAGAGCTGGGAGTAGATGTGCGTGTGTTCGTGTGTACGTATACGATGGATAAGCGTCACGAATGAAGAGAGGAGAGAGTACGTATCAGCTATTAGTACGTATGCATGTGTGTGTGTTTTGTTTACTTTCTACATTCTTTTCTTTCAGATGTTTTACAGTACGTACATGTATCCGATCTCTATATATATATATGCATGTATATATTTACTAATCATTGTTTTCTTTTATATATATATATATATACATACATATATATATATATATATATATATATATATATATATATATATATATATATATCATTTATTTCATAATTATTACATTTGCAGTACTTATATACTATTTATAGATACATACATACATGTACCTAGGTCTAGGATAGGCTTGGGGGGCTCTGGCTCCAGTTCGCGGATTTTCGATTTTTGCGGGGGGCGCCGGTCCCCATTAACCGCGAAAAATAAGGGATCACTGTACTCTGAAATTCAACATTTCAACTTTAGTATGTTACTGGAGGACATAACAAGACTACAAGATTATTTTTGTGAAATTTTTCTAAATTTTCTATTGTCATGTAGAAAGTGAAGGTCAATGAAGTTATCATGCTTGATTTTTTCATTAGGCAAGTGACTATTTTTGATAATTTTGTTGAGTTGGTGCTCCCAGTTATTAAATGTTTATGTATATGTTGTGTTTATGATGGACAAACTCTATGTTATGTTATGTTTATTGGTTGTTTGAGTTGATTGAGGACTGATTGTTTGACTGACAGAACCATGTCTGATATAATTTATGGGCTTGGCACCTGCAGCTGTTTTCGGTTGTTTGTAGGTATCCGGAGAAACAGCCGAAGTTTTTCTCTGTATAGTCTTTTATCCGCGGATTCGGTGCTTGACTTTAAAAACTTTTGGATTCACAATTCACAATGTGCTGCTGCGTAGTCAAAGTCTGTCAACAGGTTATGGACCCAGAGTAATCCAGAAAAAATTTAGCGTGTCTTCACCGTGTATGATGATTGGACGCTATTAGCACCATGAGCAGAAGAATCGGAGATGTAAGTTGTTGGTCTTGGCTATTATTTGATGGGGATGAAAACAGTTATGAACTATGGGAGACAAAATTCCTGGGCCACCTTCGTCTGTAGGGCCTGAAAGACGTTTTAAATGACACCAACTCTGTCAACAAATTTCCATTATAAAAGTGACATCAACAGTTCCAGTGAGGACAGTGAGTCAACAATCTCATGTCCAATGTGGTCTCCAGGGTCTGTAAGGTCCACCTCTGCATGAACAGTGAGTGTACCTGCTTTGTTCGCTACCATGAAGTAATGGTACTAATGTGAGGAATGATGTTCAAAGGGATCATGTGGATGTGGACAGGGGTCTGGAGCAGCACTGATGTTGGTCTAATGTTCTAAAATACATGTTCCTTTCACCTTACATGTGTTTTCATTGTATTTTTTTTATATTTACTTCTTGTATTTATTTATTTGTTGCCACTTATGAGTAAGGGACCAAATATGGTAACTTCATTAATCCTGATTTTCTACATGACAATAAAAAATTTGGAAATATTTAACAAAGGTAACGAAGTCTTGTTATGTCCTCCAATAACGCACTATGGTTGAAATTTAGAACTTCAAAGTATTTCGATGAGTGAACTATAAAAGGTTAATTGTGAGTGGCAAAAAAAAAAAAAAGAAGTAAATGTAAAAAATACAAGAAAACACATGTATTTGATCAGGAACATGTATTTTTGAACATTTGAACATCACTTTTAGAACATTCGAACAACATAAATGCTGATCCAGACTTTTTTTTTTAATTGTCATGTGGAAAATCAAGGTTAATGAAGTTATCATATTTGGTTCCTTACTTATAAGTAGCAAAAAAATAAATAAATACGAGAGGTAAATATAAAACATACAATAAAAACATATGTAAGGTGAAAGTAATGTGTAATTTAGAACATTAGACCAACATAAGTGCTGATTCAGAACCCTGTCCACATCCACATGATCCCCTTGAACATCATTCCTTACATTAGTACCATTACTTCATGGTACTGAATAGGGCTGGGTAAAAAAATCAATTGAATTGATCTTAGAACGATTTCGTTTTAATTTTGCATAATCGATTAAAAATGGATGAGATCGATTTTTCAGAGCACGACTGGGAGTACGCAGAGGTGCGGCCAGCTCCGTCTTACGAACACCTGCGGAAGACGGTCTCGCTCGCGATGGCTCTTGCGTGGAAAAGACGCGGAGGAAGGGTGGGGAAAATCCCTCCTGGCTTCAACTCAAACTTGAACCCACAGTGTGAAGGAACAGGCCGCCCGGAGGTTGTCCGAGGTGAGTTGCGGAAGCCGGTAGTTCTTGGAATAATAACTTGGATGAATAGCAAAGCAGCAATGTCCGACTGCTACGCTACCCCCCCATTCACGGAGCATGTGCCCCCCCCGTGCTCCAACCAACAATCACGGAGCGCAACCCCCCCCCCCCAAGTGAGTAGAAGCCACCAGCCATAAAACAGAATAAAGACGACAAGGAAGTCTGTTCTGATCGACTGTAGAAACATGGACATGTTTCTTATTTCAGAGCAGATTCAGCTCCTTCCTGCTGAAATGTCATATTTATTTCCTTTCTAATATCAATATTGATACCAGTATTGATGTGTTGCATGACTGCGGTAGTCAAATAATCAGGTTACAACTCAAAATTATACTTTGATATCGCTAAATTAGTCTGAATCAATCAATTAATACTGAATCAAATCGATATTGGATTGAATCGAATTGTGATTAATCGATTCAGATCTTTATGAATCGAAATCGAATCGATTATGGAAATTGGCCATGATACCCAGCCCTAGTACCGAACAAAGCAAGTCCACTCCCTGTTCATGCAGAGGTGGACCTTACAGACCCTGTAGACCACATTGGACCTGAGATTGGTGACTCTCTGTCCTCACTGGAACTGTTACTATCAGTCTTGTAATGTATTCAGAAATGACCAGAAATAGACACTTGCCCGATAAGGGAGAGATAGAAGAAGATAGACTGAGGTTCTTCACAGATTCCGCCTTAAACTCCAAATTCACTCTCATATTTTCTCCAAATCGAGTTACAAATGCTTGTTGCGAGGTCCGGAGTCGCCCCAGCCCCTCTCATCCTCTACCTCCGTCTTCAGAGGGCCTCATTTTTTTGGTGAACACTGAGGTTTTTTTTCTGTTTTTAAGACCCACTCCCTCATGTAGAACCGTGAATATAAGATATAAAACTCCATCTGCTTGCTGCCTGTAAGCCACAAACGGATCAAACGACAGAGGGAAGGTGAGAAGACGTAGATTAGAGGTGAGACAGAAAACCAAAGGAAGAAAGACGAAAATATTGGAAGTCTTTCCCAGACGATGACTGGCTGGCTTTTGGTCCCCGTGGTGGCCGGTTGTCTCATCTTTACCTCTAATTAGCCGCCTGGCTTTAAGCCTCGCTACTGAAGTGCGACCCAACCCTCTGCCATTGATCTAAGGTCACTCGCCATCATGACTGTGACCTTTCTCAGATTTCAATTATTTGATAATCCAATGCATTAGTTATCCCCCTGATGGTCAGGTGGTACTTTTTTTTTTTTTTTTCTAGTGCTGCTAGATGTGAAACGTGGCTTTTTTAGGGTTTCCTGAGCTCTTCAGGCTCCATCAAAGCTCCTGCACTTTTTTTCCGGCTTTTCCGCTGCTCCTTAATAGCGCTGCTGTCGTAGAGATGAAGGATTATGGGAAGATAGCCTTTGAGGTCAGAGCAACTTGACTTACTCAGATAGTACTTGATGGTATCTGAGCACGGTAATGGACATGGTATCCAATCCGACTACCAGAAAAATGTTCCCATTGTACATGTTGGGACATCGAGGAGCTGTGTAATCTCAACGTAGTTTGTCATTGAAGCATCTAGTTCAGGGGTCTCAAACATGAGGCCCGGGGGCCAAATGTGGCCCATCAAAGGTTCCAATCCGGCCCGTGGGATGAATTTGCAAAGTGCAAAAAATCCACAGTCAAGGCTGGTGAAGTCATTTTAGTTCAGGTTCCACATACAGACCAATATGATCTACAGTCAAATAATGTATATATACAAAAATAACCAACAAAAAATAATGACTTCATATTTTCTTCTCGGTTTGATGTGAAAAAAATATTAAATTATGCCTGTAAATAATGACAACTTCAAATTCTTGTCTTTGTTTGAGTGCAAAAAATAACATTAAATTATGAAAATATTTACATTTACAAACTATCCTGTAACAATAAAATGAGAATAACCTGAAAAAATATGAACAACCTGAAATATCTAAAGAAAATTAAACACAATTTTAACAGTTTTCTGCGTGTTACTCAGTGTTTAGTGTCTTTGTAAATCCGATCCATAATACATATGTAGAAATGATTAGTTGAGGCATAATATTGTTAAAATTGCACTTATTTTTCTTAAGAAATTTCAGTTTTTCAGGTTATTCACATCTTTTTTGTTTGGCTAGTTTATAAGAGTAAGTATTTTCATAGTTTAATGTTGTTTTTTTTACACTAAAACAAAGACAAATTTGGAGTTGTCACTATTTACAGGTTATTCCGTTATTATTTTACTGGTCCGGCCCACTGGAGATCAAATCGCACTGAATGTGGCCCCTGAAAGAAAATGAGTTTGAGACCCCTGATCTAGTTCCTTTATACCACAGGTGTCAAGCATGCGGCCTGGGGGCCAAAACCAGCCCACCAAAGGCTCCAATCTGGCCTGGGGGATGAATTTGTGAAATTACACTGAAGATATTAATACTCAATAGTGTTTAAATCTTTTTTTTTTTTTTTTTTTACTTTATTGCCATTATCAACAAAAGACAGGTAATTAACAGTACAGAACAAGATTGCCTTGAGAGTAACTTTCACCTTACATAAATGTATGTATGAGATTTCATCATACAGTAAGAAGAAAAAAACAAAAACAAAATGCAGCCTTTCATGTATACATCTTCCATTGGTATAAATGTGCATTCCTCAGGATTAGTGCAAAGATAAATGTTTAATGTACATTCCTATCATACATACTCCTTCCGTGTCCACATTTAGACATTCGTATTACAGTTATGAAGAAACCTATATGTACACATACTATCATATATATATATATTTACCTTGGATTACATCAATGGGAAAAGAAAGGGGAAAAAAAAACCCTAACTGAGAAAATCAACAACTGAAGCCCATCTCCTTTCAAAGGTAGGGAGATCAAAATCATTTTGATATTTATTTAAATTTAGGTTCCACATACAGACACATTGAGACAAATATGATCTTACGTGGGTCAGACCAGTAAAATGCTATCATGATAACCTATAAATAATGAGAACTGCAAATTTTATTTTTGTTTTAAGTGTAAAATAGTAAAATAACATGAAAATGTTTACGTTTAGAAATGATCATTTCACAAAAAATGTGAATAACTTGAAATGTCTTAAAAAAAAAAAAAGAAAAAAAAAAGAAATGCCTTATGGGAAGTAAATATAATTGGACCAATATTTTTCCTGTTATTAAATGTTTTGTGTATTTGAAGTTGTGCTGTACTTGTGTCAATGATATCATTATTTAAAACATCTGAACAACACTAAGGCAAGTTTGAAAGGGGAGTAAGAGAGAATGCCAGACAGCAAAATAAAAAGACATAGCATTGCCCCCCCCCCACCCCACCCCCACAAGAATAAGCCTTTGAGATTTGACTGTTGACTGCGCCCCTCCAACTATAAACTGGGATTTTTGCCCCTGAAAACACCTAGAATCAAATATGATTTATGAATCCTTTCTCTATCAAAACATTTTGTATTTTTTTTTTTTTTTTTTGTAATTAAACTTTTTATTAGAAGAAAAATTGGGTTATACAGTTGCTCTTCAGTACATGACAGTAAGTCATAAAGTACATAATAAAAAGAAAGTAGATGAAGAGTGAAAATATAATTACAAATTAAATTTAATTGGGGGTGGGGCCACTGATCTGCCTAGGCGGAGGTCTGCATTCTACGAGGGCTTTTCTAGAAAAGAGAGCACAGACCTCCGCCAAGGCAGATCAGTGGCCCCCACCCCCGATCACCACCAAAATTTAATCATTTGTTCCTTGTGCCAGTATCAACCTTTCCTGAAATTTCCATCCAAAACCATCCAGCACATGGACAGACAGACAGACAAACAAACAAACCAACGCCGACAACAACATAACCTCCTTGGAGGAGGTAATAAAGATGGAAAAAAAAAGTAGATATACAAAAAATTTTGTATTTTAATGTCTGTGCAAGATGCTGTTTGTTCAGAAATAGCGGTAGAACAACGACAACACCTAAGGCAGCCCATAAAGTCAACGCCCACCCCAAACCCCACCCCCACATCTTCCCTCATCAGTGGCGCTGACCTCTTGTCGGACCGACCACCTGAACAAACCCAGGGTGACATGTTCGCGGCGCAGAACATGACGCCGTCCGATCTTGATAAACCTTAGATTGAATAGAAGCCATAGAGTCATAGTAGAACGGTCTGAGCGTACCCCAGCCTTCAAGGGGGTTCACAAGGTTCCAGCCCCCATCAATATCATTTAAGGACCTCTACAGTGTGTGCCAGAACACTGGCGCTGTCTGAGCTGTGTTGTAGTACAAATTCTGAGATTAGGGGGAGGGGGTTAAGAGCCCAAAACACATTATAAGACCAAGAGCCTGGCCTTTGACGGCGAGCCAAGAATCTGCCTGGGCCGGCGCCGTGATAGATGACGAGGAACGCCGAAGGTTTTATTGAGGCTGTACCACAGGTTGTCGTGACAACAGGAATGAATGAGATCCTTGGCATCGGTGGGCACTGTCAACCCTCTAGCTCCGGTTTTATTATTACTTATTCTTGTGGAGCAATAATGTTGGTTCAGTTTCCTCCCTCTATCAATTTGCAAAGCTGGCTGTTAAAGTGTGAATTATGCAACACTCGGACCAAAAAAAAAAAAAGAAGAAGGATGGCAGTTAATCAACACGTCCATGCCGAGGATATTTACAACCTTCCGTCGCTCGCCGAAAGAGTTTTAGACTTAAAGATGAAGGAAGCATATGGAGGTATCTGAACACGCCTTGACTGTTGCGCTACTTTTGATTAGAAAACTGGTCAATCCATTACTCTAGTGTTCACAGTTTGATTATAATAGGCATTTTTATTTAATCAGTATGTGTGATTATGCCGTTCTAAGTAAAGAATAAGTGGTAACTATTCAGAACAGATAAAAATACAGCTGTACATGTGAAAGGAAGTGCAAGAAATTCCAGGTATTGGCAAGAAAATATAGGAAATGTATTGAAATCTTTATATTTTTAAAGGTAAGTGGACTAAATTTAAGAAGAGCTGACTGCTGCAGTTTGGCATACGTATGTATTTTTGGTCATGGAAGAGATTAGCAAAAACGGCAATTTGATAGGACCAATATTTTGGGAGATGTTAAAGGTAGAGAAGGCGATGTTTTCCTGGAGAATTTTTTACTATATTGCTTAACCCTTAGGGGTCCACGGTCACAGCCCCCGTGACCAAGGTTATTAACATTAACGAAAACTTACGAAATGACGAAAACTAGAATTGAAAAAAATATATTTCGTTAACTGAAATAAATAAAAACTATAATTAAAAGAAAAAAAAAAAACAGTAACTAACTGAAACTGTATTGTGTGCTTACAAAACTAACTAAAATGTATAAAAATTATGGATAAAATTCCCTTAGTTTTCGTCTTTGTCAACATCGGATTAATACGAAATCGATTTATTTCGCTTGAGCAATTTTAGCTGGTGGCATCATACGATATTTCACGGTCCGTCACTTGTCGTCACTTGTTTACAGTCGTCTTCTCGTCCCCACTCTACCTGTTAATTAATTAAATGCTCTAACATAAAAACAAAGAATTCGAACTGATGCTGCACAGCGTTCGTGAACCGTCGGGAACAAGCATTGCACGTTCCGGTACTCTGGAGGCGTGGCTTTGTGGGGAAGTCTGAAGAAAGGGGTTGGACTTTTGAATTGTGTGTTTTCAAAAAGATCTCCTACCACACCTTTAAGTTGGACTTGATTATCTACAAAGTGGAAAACAGTCTTGGGTTCCACACAAAGAAACAGGATATATTTAGAAGAAAAACAGACACAAATAGAATTTACACCAAAGTCATGGTCAACTATAAAAAGTACAGTAGAAAAATGATCTGGAGTTCAGTTCCAGGCCTTTAATCCAGTTCAACAACCCAACCCTCCAAGACCTAAACAGGCACCGATGACTATTCCGAACCAGATCTGATTCTATTTTTCCTTTTTTTGACATTCTTGTCTCCAAAACGAAGGCTCTTATTGCTTTGAAAAATCCCACTCCTGCCGCCTGACAATACCTATCAAAAGGATCCATTTCTCAGCCATCCAGACGTTTTCATTAATTTTAAAATCCATCGTATTTGATGAGATTTGAAAGTTTCTTCCTTCTGTTCAGTTTTGGTTTTTACACCCATCGTTCATTCATTTTCCATCTCAGACTTCAGAACTGACAGTATTGACGCTGGAATCACATCCACTTCAGCTCCATTCAACAGACGATGCAAACATGAAGCCAAAACCTGGGGGATGTTTTTAAGACAGGGGGAGTCAAACGGACTAAAACTGGCCCACCAAAGTTGAACTCCTTTGATTTGAGATCACATTGGTCTGTATGTGAAACCTTAATTAAAATAACAGCATAATAACCTATAAACAAGTAGTTCCAGGCACAACAAACCCCGCCCCTCACACATTTTGTAGTTTATTTTGGCATCGATCCAGCTGATGTCATCATGTCTATGAGTGTGATGATGTCAGCATATTAATTGCCTCTATATATGTGCCAAGTTTGAAGTAAATTTAAACAAAATTGATGTTTTTATAGACATTTGAAATTTTGCCCATTATAAGAAAATGGGAAATTTTTTTATTTAAAAATTCATAAAAAATTTGAACTTGGACTATTTTTCCCATAATGTAATGACGTCTATTCTGGGTCACTGGCAGTCTATAAACCCAGTTTGGTATGAATTCAACCAACAGTTTTGCTGCTACAGACATTTGAAATGTTGTCATTTGTAAGTAAATGGGGAAAAAAAGATTTTAAAAATTCATAAAAAAATTTTAACTTTCGCCTACTTTCCCCAAAATATAATCACATCTGTTCTGGGTCACGGGCAATCTATGAACCCAGTTTGGTATGAAGTCAACCAATAGTTTTGCTGCTACAGACATTTTAAATTTTGCCCATTGTAAGTAAATGGGGAATTTTTTTAAATTTAAGAATTCATAGAAAATTTGAACTTAGACCTTTTTTTCCCAAAATCAAATCAAATCTATTCTAGGTCACTGGTAATCTACAGACCCAGTTTGGTATGAGGTCAGCCAATAGTTTTGCTGCTACAGACATTTGAAATTTTGCCCATTAAAAGTAAATGGGGGGAAAAAAATATTTTAAAAATTCATTAAAAATTTGGCCTTTTCTCTACTTTTCCCAAAATGTAATCACATCTATTCTGGGTCACTAGCAATCTATAAACCCAATTTGGTATGAATTCAACCAATAGTTTGCTGCTACAGACATTTAAAATTTTGCCCATTATAAGTAAATGGGAGAAGTAAAAAAAAAAATTAAAAATTCATAAAAATTTGCACTTGACCTACTTTTCTCAAAATTTAACGAGATCTATTCTGGGTCACTGGCAATGTATAACTCCAATTTGGCATGAATTCAACCAGTAATTTTGCTACTAGAGTGTAAACAAACTCCAAATGTTCTTCTTGGTTTAATGTGGAAAATAATATTACATTATGCGTATAAATAATGACAACTTCAAAAAGTTCTACTTGTTTTAGTGCAAAAAATAACATTAAATTCTGAAAATATTTACATGAACAAATTTCCTTTAACAATAAAATGTTAACAACCTGAAATGTCTCAGTATTATATGACTATATTCTGCCTCTTACTAAATGTTTTGTGCCTTTGTAGATCTGATACATAATGCACATGTATAAATGTTAAAATTGTACTTAATTTTCTTAAGGAATTTTAATTTTTTTTCAGTTTATTCACATCTTTTTGTTTGAATAGTTTGTAAATGAAAATATTTTCATAGTTTAATGTTTTGGGTTTGGGGTTTTTTTGCACTAAAAGAAAGAAAAAATTGGAGTTGTCATTATTTCTAAATTCTTATGCTATTATTTTACTGGTCTGACTTACTTGAGGTTAAATTGGGCTGAAACTAAAGTGAGTTTGACATCCCTTTTTTCAGGTATTTCTGACTTTGTTGAACTGAACATCTATTAAAGTCACTTTTAAGGCTTATAGTAAAGTAAAAGGCTGTTAATTTTCATTTTTTCACTGCTAGAATTATTTGCGGAGCTAGAAGAAATGATATCAACTTTTCTCTGCTCAAAATTATCCTTATTTTGAGTTTCAAAAATCAAATATTGGTCGAAAAAACGGTGACGCTTCATCACATGAAAGAAAAGAACACAGTCCCAACATGAATCTGTTTAAAGTGTTTGTAGTTTTTCTTTCAGTTATTCCAAAGGAACTATGTGAGATGTTTGGAGGGAAAACAAGCTGTTTTTTTGGAGCTTTTAACAATGGACTACATACTGCTTTCTGAAATGTGTCAGAAGATAGAAAATGTGAAAACTACTGGTTTAATCCGTACCTGTTTTTCGTTTCAAAACCATGTTATTTAATCTTTTGTTATGTCTCAGTCTGAAAACAGACAGAATAAAGTAGAGGTAGAAATAAAAATGGGAATACACAATGTGCAAATACTTTGAAATAGTAGTTTCTGTAATAACCTGCAACACTTATATATTAAATGGTGTTATTGCAGGATGAAATTCTGCATTTACTACATATAAAATATACATTTCCACAGTCGTGCTTTATCTAACTTGTCTTTTCTTTCTGTGTAAGTTTGCATTTTGGCTTTTTTTTTTTTACATTTCCCAATCCCTATACTCACATTTCTCTCATTGAAAATACCACAGTCTGGCCTGCCAATATAATATAATTAAATATGATGGATAAATAATAGCATTTAATTGCATTGTCACCTAATTATAAGCATAACAGAGTTTTTCTAATGTTTCATCACGTAAAATTATTGCAAAAATGATGAATTAACTGAAAAACTGACGGCAAGCACAAATACATTCTTGCCACATGTGATCATTAATAGTCATTTCTGCTCTGATTTCCATTGATTACCTGTCACTACAGCTGTTTATTGTGTTTTACCAATATGAATATTATTGATTTAGGATAAGTCGGACAGATGATAGACAAAAGTTGGAGGGTACAAGTATGAAGATGGATAGTATACCAATACACAATCTGCAAGTACTTTGAAATAGTAGTTTCTGTAATAACCTACAAAACCTATTTATTACCTGGTATAAAAAAGACATTTTCCAAGTACCATTTTGCAGTTTTTTGTTTTTTTTTTACCTTTTCTAAGCCCAATCATCTCATGATTCTCATTGAAAATACCATAGTCAGTCCAGCCAATATGATATTTAAATAATAGCATTTAATTGCATCATTAGTGTTTCCAATATTTCATCCCATTAAATTGCTGCAAATACAGAAATTAAGCGAAAAACTGAAAGAAGGCACAAAGGCATTTTTGCCATATTTGATCATTAATAGGTATTTTTGACCCAGTTTCCATTGATTACCTGTCACTACAGCTGTTTATTGTTTTAACAATATGAATATTATTGATTTAGGATAAGTTGGAAATCTGACGGACAAAAGTTGGAGGGTGGAAGTATGAAGATGGATAAAATGCAAGTACTTTGATATACTAGTTTCTGCAATAACCTACAAAATGGTTTTATTAAATGGTGTCATAACAGGATGAAATTCTGCATGAATTATTTATAAAATATAAATTTTCCCAGTAATATTTTATTTAACTGGTTTTTTATTCCTGTGTTTATTTTTAAGCTTATCATCTCATGGTTCTCTTTGAAAATACCATAGTCAGTCCAGTCAATATGATATATAAATAATAGCATTTAATTGCATCATTAGACATTTTCTCCAATGTCTCATCACATTAAATTGCTTCAAATTGATATATTATCGAAAAACTGAAAGATGACACAAAGGCAGTTTTGCCATATTTGATCATTTATAGGTATTTTTCCCTCAGTTTCCATTGATTACTTGTCACTGCAGCTGTTTACTGTGTTTTACCAATCTGAATATTATTGATTTAGGATAAGTTGGAAATCTGACAGACAGAAGTTGGAGGGTAGAAGTATAAAGATGCATAAAATGCAAGTACTTTGGTATACTAGTTTCTGTAATAACCTACAAAATTTATTTATTAAGTAGTGTCATTACAGGATGAAATTCTGCATTTAATACATATAAAACATACATTTGTGCAGAAATCCTTTATCTAACTTGTCTTTTCTTCTGGTGGTTAGTTTTAAGGTGTAATTTGCATGTTGTTTTTTTTTTGTTTTTTTTTTACATATTTCAAGCCCAATCATGTCATGATTCTCAGTGAAAATACAATAGTTAGACAAGCCAATATGGTATGTAAATAATAGCATTTGATTGCATTGTCACCTAATTGTAAGTGTTTCTAATGTCTTATCCCATTAAATTGCTGCAAATTGATGAAATAACTGAAAAACTGAAGAAGGAATAAAAACATTTTTGCCATATTTGATCATTTATATGTATTTTCCCCTCAGTTTCCATTGATTACCTGTCACTACAGCTGTTTATTGTGTTTTACCAATATGAATATTATTGATTTAGGATAAGTTGGACATCTGACAGACAAAAGTTGACGGGTACAAGTATGAAGATGGATAAAATGGGAATACACAATATGCAAGAAATACTAGTTTCTGTAATAACCTGCAAAATTTATTTATTAAATGGTGTCATTACAGGATGAAATTCTGCATTTAATACGTAAAAAACATACATTTCTAAAGTAATCCTTTATCTAACTTGTCTTTACTTCTTGTGGTTAGTTTTAAGGTGTAATTTGCATGTTTTTTTTGTTTTTTTTTTATTGTCCAAGCCCAATCATCTCACGATTCTCATTGAAAATACCATAGTTAGACCAGCCAATATGATATATAAATAATAGCATTTGATTGCATGATTAGATATTTTTCCTAAAGTCTGATCACATTAAATTGCTGCAAATTGATGAAATAACTGAAAAACTGAAGAAGGAATAAAAACATTTTTGCCATATTTGATCATTTATAGGTATTTTCCCCTCAGTTTCCATTGATTACCTGTCACTACAGCTGTTTATTGTGTTTTACCAATATGAATATTATTGATTTAGGATAAGTTGGACATCTGACAGACAAAAGTTGGAGGGTACAAGTATGAAGATGGATAAAATGTGAATACACAATATACAAAAAATACTTGTTTCTATAATAATCTGCAAAATTTATTTATTAAATGGTGTCATTACAGGATGAAATTCTGCATTTAATACATAAAAAACATACATTTATGCAGAAATCCTTTATCTAACTTGTATTTAATAGCATTTAATTGCATGATTAGATATTTTTTCTAATGTCTGATCACATTAAATTGCTGCAAATTGATGAAATAACTGAAAAACTGAAGAGGGCATAAAGACATTTTTGCCATATTTGGTCATGGATTGGTATTTTTGCCCCAGTTTCCATTGATTACTTGTCACTACAGCTGTTTATTTGTGTTTTACCAATATGAATATTATTGATTTAGTATAAGTTGGAATTTTGACAGACGAAAGTTGCATAGAATGTGAATACACAATGTGGAAGTACTTAAATATTAGTTTCTGTAATTACCTGCAGCATTTATATATTACATAGCGTCATTACAGGATGAATTTCTGTATTTAATACATATAAAACATACATTTATGCAGAAATCCTTTATCTAACTTGTGTTTTCTTAGTGTGGTTAGTTTTAAGGTGTAATTTGCAGGGTTTTTTTGTTTGTTTTTTTACATTGTTCAAGCTCAATCATCTCATGGTTCTTATTGAAAATACCATAGTCAGTCCAGCCAATATTGTATATAAATAATAGCATTTAATTGCATCATTAGACATTTTCTCCAATGTCTCATCACATTAAATTGCTGCAAATTGATATATTATCGAAAAACTGAAAGATGACACAAAGGCAGTTTTGCCATATTTGATCATTTATAGGTATTTTTCCTTCAGTTTCCATTGATTACCTGTCACTACAGCTGTTTATTGTGCTTTACCGATATGAATATTATTGATTTAGGATAAGTTGGACATCTGACAGACAAAAGTTGGAGGATACAAGTATGAAGATGGATAAAATGTGAATACACAATATGCAAAAAATACTTGTTTCTGTTATAACCTGCAAAATATATTTATTAAATGGTGTCATTACAGGATGAAATTCTGCTTTTAATACATAAAAAACATACATTTCTAAAGTAATCCTTTATTTAACTTGTCTTTACTTCTTGTGCTTAGTTTTAAGGTGTAATTTATGTGTTTTTTTTGTTCTTTTGTTTTGGTTTTTTTTTATTGTCCAAGCCCAATCATCTCATGATTCTCATTGAAAATACCATAGTTAGACCAGCCAATATGATATAAAAATAGTAGCGTTTAATTGCAGTACATATTTTTTCTAATGTCTGATCCCATTAAATCGCTGCAAATTGATGAAATACCTGAAAAACCAAAGGCAATTTTTCCATATTTGATCATTTATAGGTATTTTTCCCTCAGTTTCCATTGATTACCTGTCACTACAGCTGTTTATTGTGTTTTACCGATATGAATATTATTGATTGTTTTCTCGTCTATCTGACAGCAGGACAAATGACAATGCAGAAAAGCTCCCTGAATAAATCCCAGCGTTCTTTTTTCGAGGCGGTGCATATGGCGCCGGTGGCCGTCGCCGCTCATGTTAACTACCCAGTTTGTTGCGTGAAATGGTTTAGTGATGAAAACAGGCCTCACAAACTGAAATTATGTTATTTTCTGGCTGGAATCCAATCGAGGCAGAGGCTTTCCACCCGGGGAAAGTAATTTTTTAGGGGAAACTAATTTTGACAGACGGCGGGAAACAGCTGCCTGACACTGTGTGTTTCGGACGGCGAATGGAAACGCTTTCATCGACTCGACAGTGTGGAATTATGAAGTCCTTTAATTTTTTTTATTTTTATTTTTTTTTCTTCCCCAATGCGCTTCTCATCTCAGACGTGTGGTTTATGACCATGCGTGTTAGTGCACGGGTGGCGAGTTCAGGTAGACCCGCATGTGGAAATGATTTGTGTGGAGGGGAAAATCCACCGTATACAACTCTTGCGTCTCCTGTTGAAGGATTTTATTCGCCGCTGTGGCCTTTCATGCGCTTCCTCAGAGAGTGGCGGAGACTGTTGAGCCTCCATTTTGTTACTTGCTTAAGCCACTGATTAAATTATTGTGTAATGTTCCAGTTGATTAAGTGGCATCTGAGCAGAGGTGGCAAAAGTGCACGCATTATTTACTCCAGTCGCAGTATAGACGCTCGCATGAAAAACAAGTTATTAATTCAATTAGATGGAGAAACTCTTCTATGTATTCGACAAGTCAAAGTAGAGTTTTCTACAGTTCTATTAGGTTATTATTCTCGGACATTTCAGTAAATAAACGTTACATTTTCTTCATGTTTAAGTCTCTGTTTTGTGTCTTTTATGCTACATCCGTCATGTGTGATATGTTCGATCTATTATTGAAGTTTTTCTAAGATTTTTATGGCCCACCATGATGCTTTGTTTTCTTTGCTTAGTCTTTTATTCTTGATGTAGTATTTGATTAGATTTTTATTTCATTTTATGTGTTTTATTTTTTATTTTTTTTCATTTTTTATTGGACTGTCTTCTCTCTGTAGCACTTTGAGATTCCACCAAATGAAAAGTGCAAATTTATTATTATTATTATTATTATTATTATTATTATTATTATTATTATTATTATTATTATTATTGTTGTTGTTGTTGTTGTTGTTGTTGTTGTTGTTGTTGTTATCGTTATTGAGATACAAAATGAAAATTAGCCTACGCTATATGGACAAAAGTATGTGGACATGTTGAATTCAGATGTTTCTTTTCTAACAGGGGTCTGGGATACAAAACTA
This sequence comes from Sphaeramia orbicularis, assembly GCF_902148855.1. Lineage (NCBI taxonomy): Eukaryota > Metazoa > Chordata > Actinopteri > Kurtiformes > Apogonidae > Sphaeramia > Sphaeramia orbicularis. The sequence goes on along the minus strand of NC_043978.1, from coordinate 17,254,555 downwards.
TAATGACAAATGTTATAATATAGTGATAATTATCTCTATATATTGTATTGCATTGGTTAGTTTGGTTTAAATGGTTGTCTTTGTTTAGATGGTTTTTACTTAATTTCTCTCAACAATGATTTTCTTTTGGTTTTTCTTTTTTTTTTTTTATCCGTGACTGATTTTAAATGAGTGACCACACAACTGTCAGTCTTTTAATGCTTTGAGTGTTTGTAATAGCAGCATTTCACAATAATTACTGGTAGTTTACTTGTATTCTTGGCCTATGATTGTGTCAAACTACACTATATGGACAAAAGTGTGTGGACACGTTGAATTCAGGTGTTAAATTTGCTTCTAAAATGAGTCAGAGATGGTTTTTACTTAAATTCTCTCAACAAATCTGCAGTATAAATGAAAATCTTGTGTCTAAAATTGGATGGATGGTGTAGTTTTACTGTTGTGAAATCAGTCTACAACTCCAATGAAGTCAATTAATGGACTCAAAATTGCCTAAATTGCACAAAGCTGTGAATGGATGGATGTTTTTTTTATTTATTTAGGGGACGTCTTAGTGCATGGGAAGACTTTTCTGAACCTTTATACGAGAATGTATCGGGGAATTTGTATCAGAAAGCAAACGATAAACAGCTGACCAGAACGACATAGCCATAAAAGCAAGTGCATGTTTGTGCAATTTTAACATAAATGTAATTCATATCTTTATTATCAATTCAACAGTACATTTCATTTATTCATTCATTCATTTACTGCTGTGCACTTTAGAAATAATAATTTTAGTTATTTATAGGTAACTTTTTTTTTTATTGGGGGGGTATTGTTTTTTATCGTGTTTTATTATTTTTAATCAGTATTTTATATTATTTACTAAATGCTGCTGACAATCAAGACCTGAGTACGATGTTTCATTTCTGTCTATTTTATTTCCTGAAATGACAAATTAGAATCTTGAATCTTGATTTCCTGAAATCTTTGGGCAAGTTCAGTTTCCATCGCTGTCTTAAAGCTGTCGCCTCTGGACCAGAGTCATGACACGCCCATCCCCAAACCAGACTTCTCTGAATGTATCAGGGAATTTGTTTCAGAAAAGAAACAATAAACAGCTGACCAGAACGACATAGCCATAAAATTAAGTGCTTGCTTGTGCAATTTTAATATAAATATAATTTGTATCTTTATTTTAAATTCAACAGTGCATTTCATTCATTCATTCACTGCTGTGCACTTTAGAAATAATAATTTTAGTTTAAGGGGGGGTTATTGTTTTTTTCAGTATTTTATATTATATACTAAATGCTGCTGACAATCAGGACCAGAGTACAATGTTTTTCGTTTCTGTGTATTTTATTTGCTGAAATGACAAATAAATTAGAATCTTAAATCTTATTTTCCTGAAATCTTAGGGCAAGTTCAGCGTCCATCGCTGTCTCAAAGCTGTCGCCTCTGGACCAGAGTCATGACACGCCGATCCCCAAACCAGACTTCTCTGAATGTATCAGGGAATTTGTTTCGGAAAAGAAACAATAAACAGCTGACCAGAACGACATTGCCATAAAATTAAGTGCTTGCTTGTGCAATTTTAATATAAATATAATTTGTATCTTTATTTTAAATTCAACAGTGCATTTCATTCATTCATTCACTGCTGTGCACTTTAGAAATAATAATTTTAGTTTAAGGGGGAGTTATTGTTTTTTTCAGTATTTTATATTATATACTAAATGCTGCTGACAATCGGGACCTGAGTACAATGTTTTTCTTTTGTGTATTTTATTTGCTGAAAAATTTGCTGACAATCTTGTTTTCCTAAAATCGTAGGGCAAGTTCAGTTTCCATCGCTGTCTTAAAGCTATCGCCTCTGGACCAGAGTCATAACACGCCGATCCCCAAACCAGTCATTAGGACCCATTGAGATGTGCTAGCATGTTTCTGTACGCTTGACTGGACCCCTCCCATTTCTCCGTAACCCCCCACCTCCTACCCGGCTCTCCCTTTGGAGACAGGAGCTGCCAGGTTCATGTGTTTGCCTGTCTCCTGACTTGTTCGAAGCCTCTGTCAGCCTTGTTACTGAGCCTGCTGATCCGTGGCCATAAACCTGTGCAAAGGTAGAGAGGCATTAGTGAACGGGGGGGCTTTACACAGCTGTCCATGGAGTGGCTGAACGCCCAACATCTCCTTCAAAACACCAGCATTACTGATACTGTTAGCCAAAACTAAGCTGACGTCAACCAAAAATACACTGTAAAAAAAAAATCCAGTTGTTTTTACGGAAAAAAACTGGCAGCTGTGGTTTCCAGAAGAATACTGTAAAAAACACATCCAACTGTAAATATATTTACAGAGTAACATGTAGATTTAACATTTTAAACATGTAGATTTAAATGGTAAATGGACTGCACTTATTTAGCACATTTTATACACCCTCATGGTGTCCAAAACCAGCAGGTCCAACTGGGAGCAGTTTAAAGTTCAGTGTCATCCATGGACACTTGGACATATGGACAGTCAGAGCCAGGATTCCAACTACCAACCCTTTGGTTATTGGATGAGCCACTCTACCAACTCTACCAACCCATTAATTTACAAATTTACAAATTTAAAATGTTAAATCGTTAAATGTTTACTTTTTTCTAACTTTTTATATATACACAAGGTGGGGAAGCAAAATTTACAATATTTTGAGGCAGGGATTGAAAGACAGTGTATGACCAATTGGTTTTTTGAAAGTCATGAGAATTTATTTGCCACAAGAAAATGTACATAATAGAAAATGTTTTTATTCTATGTGTCCTCCTTCTTTCTCAATAACTGCCTTCACACGCTTCCTGAAACTTGCGCAAGTGTTCCTCAAATACTGGGGTGACAACTTCTCCCATTCTTCTTTAATAGTATCTTCCAGACTTTCTCGTAATAGTTTTGCTCATAGTCATTCTCTTCTTTCCATTATAAACATTCTTTATGGACACTCCAACTATTTTTGAAATCTCCTTTGGTGTGACGAGTGCATTCAGCAAATCACACACTCTTTGACGTTTGCTTTCCTGATTACTCATATGGGCAAAAGTTTCTGAAAAGGTATGGATAATAGTGTTAGGTATGATTATGACATCAATATATGTTTGGTTTCAAAACAATTGACGTAGTGCCTGCTGAGAAAAAACAACTAAATGTTCATTGTAAATTTTGCTTCCCCACCCTGTATATGTATAAAAAAGCAAATATGCCGTTATTTCAGCATTATGGTCTTGTTATTTAAATGGCACCACATTAATAATAATAATAATAATAATAATAATAATAATAACACTGGATTACAAAAAAATGTTTTTTGCATGTTGTCTAGGGTTTTTCAACTGAATTAGGACCATTTTGCACCGCTAAATCCAAAAATGACATCTGTTTTTTTCAATCAGGTCAGGGTTTTTTTGCTAATTTGATTTTGAAAAATTTAATCTTCTCACAAAATATAATAATTAATACCAAAATAAGATTGGTAAGCACACTTTATCAAACTTGTGACTTGATTCCTGTTAGGTACAATGGTGTATCCACCGCAGATGTGGCAGAATACGTCAGGCTTATTTTTGCAAGATCTTCTAGTCGAAGCCATTTCATTCACCTGTAATATTAAAAAAAAAACATTAATCATAAATTGGCAAAAGTAAAATCTTCAGAACTCGTTTATTGCAAGAAATCTGAAAGAATTTTGTATCATATGATGTGAAAATGCCCGTAAATGTAAGCAAAAATGTTAAAAAGCCAATATGTAGCATAGTTCAGAAAAGTTGACCTGATTGAGCAAAATTAATATGAATTTTGGATTCAGCACACCAAAATTATCCTAAATCAGCTCAAAAAACTTAAACAATAAATTTGTTGTTGACCAGTGTAATGGATTGGATTTATATAGCGCTTTTCTAAACACCCATTGTAAACATTGTATTTCAATTTACAGTTTTATTTTCTAAAAACAATAGAAATACATCATTTCTACATACAAATCTGGTTTCGTTCACATACTCTTCCTGTAAAAACTACAACTATATTTGATTCAATCGTTAACACAAAATAACTTTGCATTGTATTGTCACTTCCAGTTTTTTTATTTTGCAATTTTACAACTTTTTGGTGTTAATTCTACAGTCATTTTTTACAGTGTAGGCTAACAAATCAATATTCCCTCCCTCTCTGAGCCTGTGGATTGAAATGCTGACTCCCACCTACAGATGCTCAGTCTTTCTAATTGACATATCGGACTGTATCTGAATCATTTAGTGTAATGACCCCAAAGTAACACTCTATCACTCAGCAAAAGCAATGAAACGCTGCCTTTTCTCACCCTTTTATTATCCCACCGTCCCCGTAGCGCCTGTTTTATTGCATCCAGCTCTGCCGCCTTTAATATTCCACTTTGTTAAATCAGTGCATTTCACTGCTGGCTACGCTGATTTGTATCCAGGAGTTGCTGTAATTACCCCTCACGGAATCAGTTTTGTCAGTGATGTTTACCAGACAAAACACTGAAAAAAAAAAAAAACAATCCACCCACGGAGATGAAGATGTACGTGATCCTCTGGGAAATCCTTACAAGATCAACACCATTAATTACTAATGGAGGCTTCCCATTTGATATGAGCGTGAGGCCAGAACATGTGGATGCATGTTTAATGAGCCTTTACGCATGAAGGAAAACATACGTCCAATTCTCCGAGGATGTCATTATGTATGTTTCAGGTTACGTGTATGTGTTTTTATCCATCATCCATTTAGGGGGATTTCATAAGACCTGGTATCGTTCAGAAACTTCTAAAGCTATTTCCTAAATGATAGTTTTATCAGATCTATTTCAGCAAAGAGATTAATTATAGTACACGTAGCACTACTCTTTATAGCCTTGACCTTTTTCAAAATAAAAGCGTTGTCGTAAAAATAGGTAAATCAGGTTTTCATATGTTTCACCAACCTAACACTGTAACACAACCGTAGAGTTAAAGTTGTCTTTATACGTAATATGATTGAATAAAAAAGCCTAAATAAATTATGAATTCATATGTAAATAGATAAATAAGATAATAATGTAATTTTTAATTCCAATTCTTTCTATGAATATTTATATAAGTACCAAATTTATTATTTTTCTCTTTATGTTTTCGGTTTTTTCACGCTCTGCACTTGTTTGTTGTTTGTTGCTGCAGTTTTTTTATTTTATTTATTTGTTTACTTGTCTCAAACTTTGAAGTAGGAAAAAAAAAGAACTAAAAAATAATAAAAGCAAGAAGTAAACAAACAAACAAACAATAAAAGCAAGAAGGCAGTTGCTGTTAACTGTGAAATTTCCCCATGGTAGTACAAATGATCTTATCTCATCTCATCTCACCTCATCTTATCTTATCTTATCTTATCTTATCTTATCTTATCTTATCTTATCTTATCTTATCTTATCTTATCTTATCTTATCTTATCTCATCTCATCTTATCTCATCTCATCTCATCTTATCTTAGCTTAGCTTAGCTTTACACTGACTGCATCTCCGTTGCTTCTCATTGCAAACAGCTCTGTCCAAAATTTTTACTCAGTGAATTTTTATTTATACTGACCCCTCTAAATTAATGAAAAAACACAAACAAAAAACATTTAGTTAAACACAAAAAAAAAAAAAAAAAAAAACTCAGATCAGTACAGTATTTTTTTCTTGTCAATTCATTCATTCTCAGACAAATTAAACATTTTTGAAAATAAACCCCGGTGTCCTAAAAAATCTTGTGACAATTTTCCATTTGAACTCTCTCCATGAACTAGAACCAGTGACCATATGGGCTTCAGAGCATATATCTGCCATACATCAGGTTTTAAAGAAAAAAAATCCCTCTGATGATCATGCAGAGGGCTTCAAAACTCATGTATCAAATATGATACGTTTGGCGTTAAAGGGTTAATGACTAGAACCGAGTCAATGTGCTGTTAATAAATAAGTGAAATATGATGAATATTGATTTTAAAATGTGATTGAAGTTTGTTACCCCTTGCTCACATCATCAAATAAGAAATGTGCGAACACAGCGATGGCCTCTCATGTTTATTCCCACGTCTCCCAGCGCTTGTGCAAACAGAAAACACAAACCCTGCCTAACACCCGGGCTGAAAATAGGCTGTGTAAAACCACCAGTTATATTAGACGTCCAGCAGCATGGAGGCAGAAGCCGGGCTGTTTGGACACGCTAAGTTTATTGTGCAGCAAACTGTGAAAAAAAAAAAAAACAAAAAAACACAGACACCAACTAAAAAAGTGTGAAGATGTATAAGCGTGTGCGACGTCCCTGGGGGAGTTCCTGGTGTCAGCCCTCGGTCTTAACGCTCTTGTCTCGGAGAAGTGTGGAGAGACTGGAATAGAGGCGAAGGGACACTCAGAGGGGAGAGTTCAGCGTCAGAGAAGAGGGGATAAAACCAGAAAGTTGAGTTAGTGATGGTGGTGGTGGTGGTGGTGGGGTGGGGGGGTGGATTAAAAGGTGACGGGAGGGTTGAAGAAGAGAAACAGCAACTGTGAGATGAAGAAAGAAGGAGTTGAGAGAAAGAAGACAAGATTAATTAACTTATTTCCAACAACAGATCCTATTAAAGTTGCTGTCAGCGCCACGGAGCCACTCAGTAACTCAGGCCAACTTCAGCTGAATACTTTATGAGCTTTGTTTTTAGACTCGGCTGCATGTATTCAGGATGTAGAAATGTATGCACGTGGACAAACCTGTGCACCAGCAGACAGTATACAGGGTGGGGAAGCAAAATTTACAATGAACATTTAGTTGTTTTTTCTCAGCAGGCACTACGTCAATTGTTTTGAAACCAAACATATATTGATGTCATAATCATACCTAACACTATTATCCATACCTTTTCAGAAACTTTTGCCCATATGAGTAATCAGGAAAGCAAACGTCAAAGAGTGTGTGATTTGCTGAATGCACTCGTCACACCAAAGGAGATTTCAAAAATAGTTGGAGTGTCCATAAAGACTGTTTATAATGGAAAGAAGAGAATGACTATGAGCAAAACTATTACGAGAAAGTCTGGAAGATACTATTAACCCTCCGGTATCCCGTCCAGCAAGGCCCTTACTAAGCACCAAGTGTGCCTTTTTGGCACACTTGTGGAATAATGTCAAAAAATTTTCATACAGTTTGTTTTTAATTCTTTTACACTTTTTTCTATTTCATCAACTTGAGCCGTAAATAAAAATACCAAATATTCAATAATTGTCATATTTTTTAACCCTTTAAATGCCGTGTTTGTAATGTAAACATTTTTTGGATGCAAAAAACACAAAAAATTATTATTTTTCAATATACTACATAAAAAGTGGATCACATATTATTTGATTTTTTCATCCTGGCATATGTCAATGATTAACTCCAACATTGGTTAATTTGCATTATTATTTTTGGCACTAGGTCAAATGTTCAAAAATACTAGCATCTGTCACCAAGTGTGCGTAAAATGCACACCTATAAATCAAACTATTAAATATTATATATTGATTTATTTTTCTGCTCTAATTTGATTTTATTTTTGTAAATCAAGGTCAGCCCTAATCATACATATCAAATGGAAGAAATAGTGCGTTTTAGGCACACTTGGGAGACAGATGCTAGTCTGGTAATTTTCTTGTGTTTACAATGTGCCCATTTTAGTTGGTGGCCAGAATTTTAAAGATCGTGCAAAAATGAACAACTTCTGAATTCAAACCTTATTTAAATTGTGAAAAATAATATGAAGTTTTTTAACCAGAAGTGCAAAGTGTGCCTAAAAGGCGCACCTGGATAACGGAGGGTTAAAGAAGAATGGGAGAAGTTGTCACCCGAATATTTGAGGAACACTTGCGCAAGTTTCAGGAAGCGTGTGAAGGCAGTTATTGAGAAAGAAGGAGGACACATAGACTAAAAACATTTTCTATTATGTCAATTTTCTTGTGGCAAATAAGTTCTCATGACTTTCAATAAACTAATTGGTCATACACTGTCTTTCAATCCCTGCCTCAAAATATTGTAAATTTTGCTTCCCCACCCTGTAGGTGTGTATGATAAGGTTGGGAATCTTAGTTGTCAGGCCGATACAATGCGCATCTCGATACAGCATCTCCGATCCAATATATTAAAGATACGTGTTTGGCACCTCGTGATACGATACAATTCACACCGAAATCACGATACAGAGCAATTAAACACATTCTGATTCAACACATTCATTCTAGTAAAAAAAAAAAAAAGCCGCACAATTCAATGAGCTTGATTATTTATTTATTTATCAAATGTGGCCAAATATGTGAACACATACTAAGAATTTGGCTTGGGTTTTTACTTTGCTAATGACATACAGTTCCGACATGAACCCAGACAAAGATGTAATATAGACAAACATTCAACTAGAGACAAGTACAACAATGAGTTGCAATTTACAGTGGATTTATAATGTAATATGTATGAGTGCAAATTGTAGTTTTTATACAGGAAGTGGATGTGTGGATCTGGTGTATTAAGAATACACAGTATGTTTATGTATATATTATTTACTGTGGGATTTACTATGTATTATTTTTTAACAACTTTATTTATCATTTTTCCATAACAATTTCATCCTTAAGGCATGTCTTACACAATTTGTGAACTTGTTGGCTGATACGGAACTAAAACAACAAAACCCATGAATTTACAAGAGAACAGCTGGAGAAGAACTGTCCACTGTAGTGACCACTATGCATGAAAGGGTTAAAATCATAGTCATGGATAAAAAAAAAGAAAAGAAAAGAAAAAAAAAAGACAACAATTTAAACCAAACTAACCAATGCATACAATATACAGATAATTATCACTATTTTATGACATTTATTATTATAGTTTTGTATCCCAGACCTCTGTTACGGAAAACACCTGAATTCAACGTGTCCACATACTTTTATCCACGTAGTGTATTTTGAAACAGTCATAGGCCAATAATGCAAGTAAAGTACCAGTAATTGTTATGAAATGCTGCTATTATAAACACTCAAAACATTAAAAGACTGAAAGTTGTGTGGTCATTCATTTAAAATCATTGTTTAGAGAAATTAAGTGAAACCATCGAAGCAAAGACAACAATTTAAACCAAACTAACCAATGCAATACTATATATATATATATATATATATATATATATATATATATATATATATATATATATATATATATATATATATATATATATATATATATATATATATATACAGGGTGGGGAAGCAACATTTACAATATTTTGAGGCAGGGATTGAAAGACAGTGTATGACCAATTAGTTTATTGAAAGTCATGAGAATTTATTTGCCACAAGAAAATTTACGTAATAGAAAATGTTTTTATTCTATGTGTCCTCCTTCTTTCTCAATAACTGCCTTCACACGCTTCCTGAAACTTGCACAAGTATTCCTCAAATATTCGGGTGACAACTTCTCCCATTCTTCTTTAATAGTATCTTCCAGACTTTCTCGTAATAGTTTTGCTCATAGTCATTCTCTTCTTTCCATTATAAACAGTCTTTATGGACACTCCAACTATTTTTGAAATCTCCTTTGGTGTGACGAGTGCATTCAGCAAATCACACACTCTTTGACGTTTGCTTTCCTGATTACTCATATGGGCAAAAGTTTCTGAAAAGGTATGGATAATAGTGTTAGGTATGATTATGACATCAATATATGTTTGGTTTCAAAACAATTGACCTAGTGCCTGCTGAGAAAAAACAACTAAATGTTCATTGTAAATTTTGCTTCCCCACCCTACATATATATATATATATATATATATATATATATATATATATATATATATATATATATATATATATATATATATATATATATGTACATATAATATCACTATTTTATGACAATTATCATTATAGTTTTGTATCCCAGACCTCTGTTATAGAAAAGAAACATCTGAATCCAATTTGTCCCAATACTTTTGTCTACATATTGTATTTTGAAACAGTCATAGGCCAAAAATACAAGTAAACTAACAGTAATTGTTGTGAAATGCTGCTATTATAAACACTCAAAACATTAAAAGACTGAGAGTTGTGTGGTCATTCATTTAAAATCATAGTCATGGATAAAAAAAAAAAAAAAAAAAAAAAAAAAAAAGAAAGACAGCAATTTAAACCAAACTAACCAATGCATACAATATATATAGATAATTATCACTATTTTATGACATTTATTATTATAGTTTTGTATCCCAGACCTCTGTTACAGAAAACACCTGAATTCAACGTGTCCACATACTTCTGTCCACGTAGTGTATATGCACATGGCCAAACCCGTGTGCTGCTGTACCGTATATGTGTATATGAGCTGTTTAATATTTGCTTTGGTGGTGTTCTGGGGCTTGTTGCTGCAGCGCTCAGATATCTGTTGCTATGCTGTTGTAGAGCTGCAGCAGATAGTGAAATGGCAGGTGGGTCTGTAAACACAGCGTCTGACTGATGCAGTACAGCAGGCATTTCTCCAGATCTATAATGCCAAAGAGCGGACAGGGATGGGGGTGGGGTGGGGTGGGGGGGTGTTGGTGTAGGTGTAGGTGGTGGTGGTGGGGGTGTAGGGTGAGAGGCCGACTGCCGAGAGACAGCGATGAAAGATTGATCAAGGGGCCGCTGCCTTTTCAAGGTGAGATCTCAGTTGTGAGGGAGGGGTGGGACCTCATCTTCACCTTCTCACCTCCTCGCTTCAGCTTTTTTTTTTTTTTTTTTTTTCTCCTTCCTTTTTTTCGGTGCTCCGGGAGGCAGAAGGATCTCATGGAAGAGAATGAAACCGAGCTGAGGCAGCAGGAAATCTCAGATTAGGGGAGTGAGCCGTTGTCTGTTTCCTTTCCCTGGTGGACTCTCGTAACGCTCTAATGCTTTCCCACAGCACTTTTTTCAAACATTCGGCTCTCTGTGGAATATTTTCGCAAACGGTTATTCCTCTTTGCTTGCCTTTTTTTCTATAAACCCCACTACTACTACCACCACCACCATCGCTGCTTGCTTTTTTACTTTGGTGGTTCAGAGCAGCCACGGCCCCGCTGAGGCTTTTTAAACATTTGTAGAACTCTATTATTCTTGTCAGTATCATCAAACACAACCAAAATAACGCCTCTGGGCATTAATCTTCACCTTCCCTCATATTTACCGCCGCTCCATTTGATCTTTTACATCTTTCTTCATTCCCTTCACACAGCTGCCGGGTTAAAGCCACGCGAGGCCCGGATCCTTCCATGACAAAGCCGTTCTGACACTTGAAACGGCATTTCCCCACCGCCCCGATCTCACACGCATCTCTAACAGCGAGCGGGGTCGTTAGCGATAAGTGCTAATTTCACGTAATTGATTCCCATTCTGTTCCATTAAACCGAATGCACTGAGTCTAACTGGATCTCTGCGCTTTTTGTAACGTTTCTAATTATATCCTCCATAGGCATCCAACGGGAAAGGAAATGATATGAAATGTATGCAGGGTGTGAAGCGCTGCAGCCGGAGCTCTGATGCACAGGTGTTAAACAGACGGCCCCTGGGCCACAACCGGCCCACCGAAGGGTCCAAACAGGCCCCCAGGATGAGTTTGTGAAATGCAAAAATTACAGTGACGATATTAACCCTTTATAGGACACTCATTGTAATACTCTGAAATAGGGCTGGGTATCATGGCCAATTTCCTTAATCAATTCGATTTTGATTCATAAGGTTCTGAATCGATTCATTGCGATTCGATTTGATTCAGTAAAAATTGATTGACTGAGATTCATTTAGTGATACCAAAGTACAATTTTGAGTTGTAACTCGATTATTTGACTACTCCAGCCATGCAACACAGAATCAATATTGATATTAGAAAGGAAATAAATCTGACATTTCAGCAGTAAAACGCTGAATCTGCTCTGAAATAATGAACAGGACACAAACATGTCCATGTTTCTCCAGTGGCTCGGAACAGACTTCTTCGTCATCTTTATTCTGTTTTATGGCTGGTGCTTCCAGCCTTAAGGTACATTACTATCACCCTGGGGCACTGACACCAGTTTGCCCCCCTGAAACAGACTCATGTTGGGCCCTTGGCACAAGAAGCTCACTGGAGGGGGAGGGTGGGCGGAGCTTTGTGATTTCCACTTTACTATTCCTCTAACTCTGCCCTCAGCCACAGGTGATGGAAGTTAATATTTCTAGAACGACTGGCTTCTGCGACCCACCTCCTCCGCCCAGTTCCTCCACACTGCAGGTTAAAGTTTGAGGCCGGGAGGACCTCCAGCAGAGGGGTTTTCTCCACCCTTCCTCCGCGTTCCTCCAGCGCCAGAACCGTCGCGAGCACGACCAAGATGCCCCGTCTCCGCGAGGGGCTCGTGAGACGGAGCCGGCCGCGCTTCTGCGTCAGCGGTTTCTGGGTCATTTACTCGCAGTCCTGCTCTGAAAAATCGATCTCATCCACCATTAATCGATTATGCAAAATTGAAAAGAAATCGATCCAAAATCAGTCAAATGGATTTTTTTTACCCAGTCCTACTCTGAAATTAAAAATGTCAACCTTTTCCAGGATTTCAATCTGCAACAGATATAAAGAGTTACAGCATAATATTGTGCACCATATCTATATATCTCCATATATCTATAGTAAGTATGAAACAGGAACTTCAGCAAACTGTCCCAGATGTAAGTCTTGTGTAGGTACTAGGTTGTACTGTTTGTGTGAATGTGGTAAAATTCAGTTGTTCTGGAAGGCAGAATGCTTAAGTATTAGTACAGCAATAAGTCAACAGGTACCAGTAAACCCACTGATATGTCTGCTAGGGAAGGTCCCTGTTTTTCCAAAATAAAATGTGGATATTGACCCAGTCACTGTTAATGCTAGCAAGGAAAGCCTTAATGGTCAGATGGGCTGGAGAAGACCCCCCTTCCATTCCTTTATGGAAATCCCTGATCTCAGAAGTTGTGATACTGGTAAAACTAGAACACTTTATTGATAAAAGGACTCATATTTTCCTGCGGAAATGGAGGAAACCACTGGAATTTTGGGAGTGCAGTACAATTACCTCCACCAAGGACGGCAGAGGTTATGTTTTCATTGGGGTTTGTTTGTTTGTTTGTTTGTTTGTTTGTTTGTTTGTTTGTCTGTTAGCAAGATAACTCAAAAAGTTATGGACGGATTTTGATAAATTTTTCAGGAAATGTTGATACTGACACAAGGAGCAAATGATTAAATTTTGGTGGTGATGGGGGGGACAGATCTGCCTTGGCGGAGGTCTTCGCTCTCCGAGTGCTTTTCTAGTTTGGACTTAGATATTTATCATGCTATGTATTTATCACTTTTTTGTTTTGCTTTCTCTGCTTGTCTTCCTTTTCACTTTGATTGTAAAGAAATAATATTCTTGGTTCACATACTTATGCGTTTTTCTTTTTTAATTTCCCAACTGACTCAGGGCTGCCACAAACTGATTGCACTTCATGTATTTATCATATTTTAAACTGTTTTTAGTGGTATTTTATTGTGTTTTACGGGTATTCTAATTGTATTTTATTTGTACTATTTTATTCGTCTTGCATCCATGTGTCTCTCCCTACCTCCCCCCTCTCCCCCAGTCTCTCTTTACCTCTATTGCTCTCTCTTTTCTCCTCCTTTACTCTCTCTTTAACCCCAACTGGTCAAGGCAGACGGCCATCCTTCAGGAGTCTGGGTCTGCTCCAGGTTTCTGCTGTTAAAGGAAGTTTTTCCTTGCCACTGTCATCAGTCACAAGTGTTTGCTCCTGGAGGATTCTGTTAGGTTTCTGTAAATTTGATTTGATTTTGATATGATTTGATAAAGCACTTTGTGACTGTGTCTGTGAAAAGTGCTCTATAAATAAAATTGACTTACTTACTTACTATACGATACGACCTATTGTGCGAACATTATGTACTACCTCAGTGTGCTAGTGATGTTGCACAAGCATATATGACATAAACCAGTGTTGTAGCAGCAATGTCATTAAAATTTTTTATTTGACTGTTTTTATTTTTGTTTATTGTTTGTAAAGTTGTTATAAAACTTGAATAAATAGAAGTTGAAAACTAAATAAATAAATACATTTCAACCTTAGTATGTTATTAGATATCGTCATCTACCTCACGTGACAACAGTCTCCCACTTCTTACCATAAAACATCTAAGCAGCACTTGCTGAAAAGTAAACACGCAATAAAACAACTATTATAAGGTCATAAACTGACAAAAATCACTCATATTCACTATTTCCGGCTGTGAATCCCTATATATTGCTATAAAAACTAACACGCTTCTGGATCTCACCGAGGCACGGGATTGGCTCTATATTTAACGTTTGCGGAAATTACCAGAAATAGTCACTTGCCCGATAAAGGGTTAACAATCAAGGATGTCACAATCATTTTAGTTCAGATTCCACATACAGACCAATTCAATCTAAAGTGCATTAGACCAGGAAAATACGATTATAATAACCTATAAATACTGACGACTCAACAAATGTTTCTCTTTTAGTATAAAGAAGTAAAATTATATGAAAATATTTACATCTAGAAACTATCCTTTCACAAAAAGAGTGAATAATGTGATCAAATGTAAACAACCTGAAATATAATCCATCTGTGGTGATAGATAGATAGATAGATAGATAGATAGATAGATAGATAGATAGATAGATAGATAGATAGATAGATAGATAGATAGATAGATAGATAGATAGATAGATAGAGTTTAATAACAAGACAAAAATAATAAAGTGATAATAGTAATAATAGTTATAACAACGATATACAAGAAATATAAGTAATACATAGTATAAGTATGTAAATAATAATAACAATAAGAAGAAATAACAAGAAAAATAAATTCATAATGACAACAAACAAGCATTCCACAGTATAACTACCCACTCCCACTGGTGGAGACAGACATTAGTTCCGTTTCAGCCTCATAAATTTAGGCTTTTATTGATTTATAATACATACACGAGAGCAGTTCATCATTAATTCCCTTTATTGAAAATATGCGTTCTGTTCTTGAATCACCATCGAAGGATCATAGAGTGTGTTCGATTTTTTAACTTCACTCGCTTTAGCTCAAAGATCAGAAAAAGAAAAGCACATGTTCTTGATACCGACAAGTGTGAAACAAACACGTCCCCATTTGCTAACATTTATTAGTTTCGTATTTAACGTAGATCGGGGTGTCAAACTCATTTTAGTTCAGGGGCCACATTCAGCTAAATTTGATCTGAAGTGGGCCGAACTGGTAAAATAATAACATAATAATATATAAATAATGTCAACTCCGAACTTTTCTCTATGTTTAAGAGCGAAAAAAGTAAATTTACATTATGAAAAGGTTTACATCTACAAACTATCCTTTCAAACACTGTGAATAACATGAACAAACTGAAAAAATAAATGTAGTTTTAACAATATTCTGCCTCAGTTTATCATTTTACATATGCAGATTATAACGCACAGATCACAGTGGATCTACAAATACACAAAACATTTAGAATAACAGACAGAATCTTGTTAAAATTGTACTTACTTCTCTTAAGTCATTTCAGGTTGTTTGTATTTGTTCAGGTTATTCACATTTTTTGTGAAATTATTCTTTGTTTTAGTGGAAATACATGAAAATATTTACATTTACAAAGAGAAAAATGTGGAGTTGTCATTATTTATAAGTTATTATGATAGTATTTGACTGGTTGAGATTGAATTGGTCTGAATATGGAACCTGAACTAAAAGGATTGTTAATATCTTCAGTGTAATTTTTGCATTTCACAAATTCATCCTAAGGGCCGGACTGGACTCTTTGGCGGGCCGGATTTGGCCCCCGGGCCGCATGTTTGACACCTGTGACGGAGATATATGTCAAAAAAGAAAACAAAGCATATTTCAGATTCACAAAAATAAATAAATAAATAAATAAATAAAATGAAAGCCAACCAGTGGACTCTGAAGAGCGGCCAAAGCCAGAGGCGTTTTCCTGGTTTAGAAACAAATACAACATTTATAAAGGACCTGATTTTAGTTCTCGCCTTAGTGAAATACAAAATATGTTTTATCGAACGTACATTCTACCGACTATAAAGTGTACCGCCATTAGTGCTGAAATAAACAGCGTCTCTTTCTTTTCACGTCTGATAGATGCACATCAGTGGCTAATTTGATGTCTTTTCATATATGAATAATGACAAATAAAGGTTGAATTGAACGCTTTAAAAATCCACCGTTTCTAACCCAAAAAAGGCAAAAGCATTGTGCGTGCAGCTGTTGGTTGAACATATGGCTCCATTTTACAGTAATCGCCTCTAAGCAGGTTCATCAGTTAGGATTTATGCAGTTATACATCCTGTGTTTGGGGTTGTTAACCCTTTGTCCACACATCCATATATAGTACCCGACATTATTTCCATTCCCCCTCTGACTGGGCTTTCGTTTTCTGATGTAACTCTCATAAACACCTGTTGAATTTAGCCTGGAAATGACAAATATTACACAAAAGGAAAAAAGCTGTAAAACTGAGATTCTTACCCTTTTTATCCAAGGATATTCACCACAGAAAATGTCAAATCTGTGTTGCAGCCTCTCAAATTAGATGCAGTTTTTAGTCATATTTAACCCATAAAAATCCACCACCGACCAAAAGCATCTACTGATCTAAAATGTTTAATACCTGTTGATCCACTAATTCTATCAATCCATGTAAATAATTGGTGTAAAATACAGTTTATCATCTTTTCATGGTCATCAGATAGGACCCATTTGGATGTTCAGAGGCTCCGTGGTTACCATTGAAACACCATCATCTTCTACAACATTGATTCACCAGTAAAACCCATAGATTGAATCAATGACAGTGGATGGAGATATTTGTTTTTACGTTCAGTTATTGATATTGATATCTTTGCTGAAAAAGTGACTTTTTCTTCAGTTTCCCCCGTTTTTGACCCTCTACTTTAATCTGAACTTTTATGAACATCTACATGGTCAGTGAATTAAATATTAGAAAATACCTGATTTTCTTTGTAAAAAAGGAAAATACAGACAATGATATTACAATAAATGGTGATAAATCACTCTCAATTTACCTCCGTTGATATACAGTGTTTTTCTGCCACCAGATTACATGTGCAGCTGTGGTGATGTAGACCGTGGTCCCCTGGTCCGTTCATTAAGGCATCGTTTTTGGACATTTCTGAATCGTTATTGAATCGTCATTGTCACAATGAATCTAATCATCGATCCACCTCTATTTACTGCCCACGGTGAGAAATGACTCGGAATGGTGGGACTGACGGTGTTGGAGTCAAGGTTATAACAGTTTTGGATTTTTCATTATAGTTTAGTTTTATTTAGTTTTGACTTTTTTTTCTCTAATTCAGTTAGTTTTAATTAGTTTTTAGAGCAGGTTTGCTAGTTGTTATTAGTTTTCATTTTTTTCTAAATGCTTAGTTTTAGTTTATGAAATCCTGTGAAATCCTGTGGTCCCCAAACCGGACCCCCTCCAGCCCCTGGCTGTGCCTAGAAATTCTGTCCATAAAAATTATGAACAGAACCGGTACTCTTTTTCTCTGCTTTCTCTGCCTTTTGCGGATGATGTTGTCCTGTTGGCCTCATCGAGCCTGGACCTCCAATGTGCCCTGGGGTGATTTGCAGCCGAGTGTGAAGCGAGCGGGATGAGGATCAGCACCTCCAAATCCGAGGCCATGGTTCTCAACCGGAAAAAGGTGGTCTGCCCTCTCTGGGTAGATGGGGAGCCCTTGCCCCAAGTGGAGGGGTTCAAGTATCTCGGGGTCTTGTTCACGAGTGAGGGAAGGATGGAGCGTGAGATTGACAGATGGATCAGTGCAGCGTCTGCAGTGATGCGGTCGTTGTACCGGTCTGTCATGGTGAAGAAGGAGCTGAGCCGAGAGGCAAAGCTCTCGATTTACCGGTCAATGTACGTTCCTACCCTCACCTATGGTCATGAGCTTTGGGTCATGACCGAAAGGACAAGATCCCGGATACAAGCGGTCGAAATGAGTTTCCTCCGCAGGGTGGCTGGGCGCACCCTTAGGGATAGGGTGAGGAGCTCAGTCACCAGGGAGGAGCTCGGAGTAGAGCCGCTGCTCCTCCGCGTCGAGAGGGGCCAGCTGAGGTGGCTCGGGCATCTGTTTCGGATGCCTCCTGGACGCCTCCCTGGGGAGGTGTTCCGGGCATGTCCCACCGGGAGGAGACCTCGGGGAAGACCCAGGACACGCTGGAAAGACTATGTCTCTCGGCTGGCCTGGGAACGCCTCGGGGTCCCCCCGGAAGAGCTGGAGGAGGTGTCTGGGGAGAGGGAAGTCTGGGCATCCCTGCTTAGACTGTTACCCCCACGACCCAGCCCCGGAAGAAGCGGAAGATAGTGGATGGATGGATGGATAGTTTTAGTTTAGTTTTTATTTTAGTTTTGTCGTATCTTCTATCTTCTTTGCCATATTCAAACAAATCCCGTACAGGACTCTGCTGCTTTCTCCCAACTTTAGTCTCCATGTTTCCAGGTAGAGTGGAGATGCCAAGACGACTCTAAACGACAAGTGACAAGTGATGGACCGTGAAGTATCATATGGTGCCAGCAGCTAAAACTGCTAGACTGAAATAAATGGCTTTTGTATCAATCCGACACTGACAAAGACGAAAATGAAGGGAATTTTATCCATAATTTTTATACATTTTAGTTTTGTAAGCATACAATATAGTTTCAGTTAGTTATTATTTTTTTCTTTTAATTATAGTTTTAATTTGTTTCAGTTAACGAAAATGTTTTTTCAGTTCTAGTTTTCGTCATTTTGTTAGTTTTCGTTAACAGTAATAACCTTGGTTGGAGTAAATAACGAATTTTTGCCATTATGTTAGTGAAATGGGCATTCAGTTCTGTTCTAAGTAGTCTAAAAAAAGTCTTAAATTTAACTTTTAAAAACCTGTAGGAACCCTGATTTAAGAGACCGAGAAATACATGTTATGCTCATTCCAACTGTAAAAAGTCTGATCTGGCTTTTAAAAAAAAAACGTGAACATTGAAGCGTTGGCCTCATGAATAACACGTTCTTTCCATGTACAGGGTCTGCGTCTGCTGCAAGACGATCCCTAGACATTAATGAAACTTGAACACCTCTAAACAAAACCGCTGCACTGGGCCCCGAAGCTATGACATTTGCAACACGTAAACGCTTTTAAAAAATTGCCTTTTTTCGCTGCTTATTTGAACCTTCACGGTACACATGCTCGATAACACAGAACCATATTTGAACACTGACATTTGGTGTAGAGTTAATTTCAGAGAGCAAACAACGTTCTGCATCTGTGACGTGCCGAGCGTGCACACAAACACACGGGTATGGAAATACATGCGGACACGTCAAAATCACCCCGGACGGCGCAGACCCCCCCCCACACACACACACACACTTCGACACTTAATGGGCGCCGTACATATTGAACGTCATGCTACGCAATTTACAGATATTGAAATGTACAAAGAAACACAGAGGGCCCACTTTTAAGTAGCTGCCAAAAAGAGTAATAGCGTGACACTGGCGACAAAATGGCTTTTCATTTACACTCTGCAGAAGTGTCTCACACGCTGCATTCACTTCCCGGGACTAGCAGGACATCCGCCATTGTGCATAATGTTCCAGCTGACTTAAACGGGAATGTTTTTTTTTTTTTCTTTTTGTTACACAGGAGGATGATTTTCATTGTGATTTATTTGTTGAGTGAGTTCCTCTGACCTTTATTTCGGAAAAAGCAGCGTGCGAACAAATGCGTGCTCTATTAGAACGGAATAATGTCTTTATTTAAGATCCAAGCAAGACGTTTCTTTTTTGATACGAAGGATGTTTCTTCTGCTGCTTCCTTCAGTCCCATGTGCACCTCCAGCGGGAACGTACAAAAGGTTTTTGCAGCCGCGGTCTGGGCAATTATCGTGTTTCCTTATTCTGTAAGTGTACGCAGGTTTCTATCCACAGAGCAGAAGATGTCATGATTGGTTTGGGATATCCGCTTTACGCCGCAGACGCTCAGCTGTTCACCAGAAACAGTCTTGTCTTCACATTCTTCTGCAATTCAGTTTTCTAATATTTTGTTTTGGTGTTGTCATACCCTGCAGCATCCGTACGTCCATCAGCGTCAATGTGATTACTCCTGCATGTTTGGTATTTAGCTGCAACTTGCGAACTTCCTTGGGGTTGACCTTGACCTTCGTTTTCAAGGTCAAATCGTGGTTGACGCAAATAATTTGGCCTTTGGTAACGGTATCAACCCAATTCCTCTTCACCAAATAGGGTAATTTCCTCCATGCTTGGTATTTAGGTGCAACTTAGGAAATTCTCAAGCAACTTCTCTGGATGTTGAACTTTAATTTTCGAGTTCAACACAGTCAGTTTTGCCTTTCGAAACAGCATCAACCTGATTACTCTTCACCAAATAGGGTGATTTCCTCCATGTTTGGTATTTAGGTGCAACTTAAGAAATTCTGAAGCAACTTCTTTGGACGTCGAACTTAACTTTCATTTTCAAGGTCAAATCAGGGTTGACGAATCAAATTCGGCATTTGGTATCAGCATCAATGTGATTACTCGTCAAATCATCCGATATCCTGTTGGTGTTCAGTTCCAACTTGGGAACTTCCTTGGGGTTGACCTTCACCGTCATTTTCAAGGTCAAATCATGGTTGATACATAGAAATTTGGTCTTTGGTAACAGCACCAAATAGGATGAGGTCCTCCATATTTGGTATTTAGGTGCAACTTAGGAAATTCTTGAGCAATTTCTTTGGATGTTGAACTTAATTTTAATTTTCAAGGTCAAATCAGGGTCGACACATTGAATTCGGCGTTTGGAATCAGCATCAACGTGATTACTCTTTGTTAAGTCATCTGATATCCTGTCATGTTTGGTGTTTAGCTGCAACTTGCGAACTTCCTTGGGGTCGACCTTGACCTTCATTTTCAAGGTCAAATCATGGTTGACGCATATTATTTGGCCTTTGGTAACGATATCAACCTGATTACTCTTCACCAAATAGGGTGATTTCCTCCATGTTTGGTATTTAGGTGCAACTTAGGAAATTCTTGAGCAACTTCTTTGGATGTTGAACTTAATTTTAATTTTCAAGGTCAAATCAAGGCCAACACATTGAATTCAGCCTCTGGAATTGGCGATGATTGTTATTTAGGTGCAACTTAGGAAATTCTCAAGCAACTTCTTTGGACATTGAACTTTAATTTTCAAGTTCAACACACTCAATTTGGCCTTTCGAAACAGTATCAACCTGATTATTCTTCACCAAATAGGGTGATTTCCTCCATGTTTGGTATTTAGGTGCAACTTAGGAACTTCTTGAGCAACTTCTTTGGACGTTGAACTTAACTTTGATTTTCAAGGTCAAATCAGGGGTGACACATCAATTTCGACCTTTGGAAAAAGCATCAATGTGATTACTGTTCATCAAATCATTTGATATCCTGTCATGTTTGGTGTTTAGCTGCAACTTGCGAACTTCCTTGGGGTCAACCTGACCTTCATTTTATGGTCAAATCGTGGTTGACGCAAATAATTTGGCCTTTGGTAACGGTATCAACCCAATTACGCTTCACCAAATTGGCCAATCTCCTCCATGTTTGTTATTTAGGTGCAACTTAGGAAATTCTTGAGCAACTTCTTTGGACATTGAACTTTAATTTTCAAGTTCAACACAGTCAGTTTGGCCTTTCGAAACAGCATCAACCTGATTACTCTTCACCAAATAGGGTGATTTCCTCCATGTTTGGTATTTAGGTGCAACTTAGGAAATTCTTGAGCAACTTCTTTGGATGTTGAACTTAATTTTAATTTTCAAGGTCAAATCAGGGTCGACACATTGAATTCGACCTTTGGAATCAGCATCAATGTGATTACTCTTTGTCAAATCATCCGGTATTCTGTCATGTATGTTGGTGTTTAGCTGCAACTTGTGAACTTCCTTGGGGTCGACCTTGACCTTCATTTTCAAGGTCAAATCAGGGCCAGTGCATCAAATTCGGCCTCTGGAATCAATATCAACATGATTACTCTTTACCAAATTCACCGATCTCCTATCCTGTGTGGTATTTCGGTGAAATTTATAAAGATTTTAGGTGTGTTCTTTGAGCATTGACCTTGATGTTCATTTTCAAGGTCAAGTCAGGGTCAAACTCTCTCATTTTGCCTTTGAAATTGGCGTCAATGTGATTACTTTTCATCAAATTGCCCTGTCTAAGTCATGTTTAGTATTTAGGTGCAACTTGAGAAACTCTTGGACAAGATCTATAGGCGTTGACCTTGACCTTCATTTACAAGGTCAAATTGTGGTCTACCCATCAAATTTGGCTTTTGGAATCAGTGTCAACATGATCACCTGTCTAGAAATTGTCCGGTCTCCTTCGTATTTGGTTTTTAGGTGCAACTTGAGAAGCTCTTGGACAAGATCTATAGGCGTCAACCTTGACCTTAATTTTCAAGGTGAAGTTGGGGTCAATGTGTCAAATGTTGCCTTTGGAATTGGTGCCAATGCAATTACTCTTCATCTAAGTCATGTTTTGTATTTAGGTGCAACATTGGACAAAATCTATAGACATCGACCTTGATCTTAATTTTTAAGGTCAAATTAGGGTCAACACATCAAACTTGGCCTTCGGAATCAGTGTTAACACGATCACCTGTCGGGAAATTGTCCAATGTCCTTCGTATTTGGTATTTAGGTGCAACTTTAGAAGCTCTTGGACAAGTTCATTGGACATCAACCTTGACCTTAATTTTCAAGGTCAAGTTGGGGTCAATGTGTCAAATGTTGCCTTTTGAATCTGTGCCAGTGCAATTACTCTTCCTCAAATTGCCCAATCTCAGTCATGTTTAGCATTTAAGTGCAACATTGAACAAGACATATAGGCATCGACCTTGACCTTCATTATCAAGGTCAAATTGGGGTCAACCCATGAAATTTGTTTTTTGGAATCAGTGTTAGCATGATCACCGGTCTAGAAATCGTCCAATCTCCTTCATATTTGTTATTTAGGTGCAATTTTCAAGCTCTTGGATGAGTTCTTTGGCCGTTGACCTTGACCTTAATTTTCAAGGTCAAGTCTGGAGCAATTTGTCAAATTTGGCCTTTGGAATGATATCGATCCAATTACTCTTCTTAAAATCCCCCTATCGAAGTCATGTTTAGTATTTTGGTGCATTATTGGACAAGATCTATTGGCATTGACCTTCACCTTCATTATCAAGGTCAAATTGGGGTCAACACATCAAATTTGGCCTTCGCGATCACTTGTCGGGAAATCGTCCAATGTCCTTCATATTTGGTATTTAGGTGAAACTTTGGAAGCTCTTTGACGAGTTCTTTGGGAGTTGACCTTGACCTAAAATTTCAAGGTCAAGTTGGGGGTCAATGTGTCAAATGTTGCCTTTGGAATCTGTGTCAGTGCAATTACTCTTCATCAAATTGCCCAGCCTCATCAGTCATGTTTAGTATTTAGGTGCAACATTGAACAAGATCTATAGGTGTCGACCTTGACCTTCATTATCAAGGTCAAATTGGGGTCAACCCATCAAATTTAGGTTTCGGAATCAGTTTTAGTGCGATCACCTGTCGGAAAATCGTCCAATCTCCTTCAAATTTGGTATTTAGGTGCAGCTTTGGAAGCTCTTGGACGAGTTCTTTGACCGTTGACCTTAATTTTCAAGGTCAAGTTGGGGTCAATGTGTAAAATTTGACCACGTTAATGCAATTACTCTTCATAAAATCATCCAATCTACATCGTGTTTGGTATTTCGGTGCAGTTTGAGAAGTTTTTGGACCACTTCTTTGACTTTTGACCGTAATTTTCAAGGTTGATGCGTCACATTTGGATGGTATTTTTCAGGTCTTTTAGGGATCAGTGCATCGTCATGGCAACACCTGTATATAAATGTCGGTACTGCAGAGTTAATCACACAACAGCAGGGAATCCATTATGAGATATTCCTGATCTGCAGAATTCACTTCCACATGAATAAATGTAAATTCGCTTCCTTTAATGGCGTTAATTTAAGTTTATATGAAACATTCGGTCTGGATTTCCTTGAACTTTTCTTGTTTAGTATTTTACAAATCAAATGAAACGCTTACAGTTTAACAAACCATGATTGAATTGAACTCAAGTGTTTAACTCATTCCACTCCCAAATGATTCGCTTGATCACGAATGATTTACTTGATTGCCTGACATTTAAAGGCTGATGAATATTGTTAAGCAGAAGTACGGCGCTCATGTATCTCAGTGCAGGGGGGGGATTACCCGACTGTATTCCTACTTAAAATAGTCTCATATACCAATTACTTTACATCTTGTAAAGCGCTGCACCGGCCAATTATATTCGTGTTTTTAATGCACTGGATGTGGTTCCGTTACCTGTGGATGTGTTTCCTCTGTGCACTGCCCTGGGTGGGCTGAGGGGCTCCACTGTAGCATAAATGAATTTGAAATCCTCTTTTCCCTGCTGTTGTAATGTAAGCTTAATGCTTCCTGAAGGCTGGGATGGAAATGCAGAGGCATGACAAATTAAAGGAAAAACAAATGGGGCTGGGACAGTGACTCCATCCATAGGAGATGAGGGGTCACTGGAGGTGGTAGTCTGGTTGAGCTTCTCCTCCTGCTTCTCCTGCTTCTGTTCCTCGTCATCCTCCTTCTTCTTCTCCTCCTCCTCCTCCTTCTTCTTCTCCTCCTCATCCTTCGTCTTCTTCTCCTTCTCCTCCTTTTCCTCTTTCTCCTCGTCCTCCTTCTCATTCTTCTTATTCCCCTCCTTCCTCCTCCTCCCCCTCCTCTTTCTCCTCATCCTCCTCCTCCTCCTTCCTCCTCCTTCTTCTTCTCCTTCTCCTCATCCTCCGTCTTCTTCTCCCTCTCCTCCTCTTTCTCCTCCTCCTCCTTCTCCTCCTCTTCCTCCTCCTTCTTCTCCTCCTCCTCCTTCTTCTTCTCCTCCTCCTCCTCCTCGTCCTCCTTCTCCTCCTCATTCTTCTTATTCTCCTCCTCCTCCCTCCCCTTCCTCCTTCTTCTCCTCCTCCTTCTCCTCATCCTCCTCCTTCCTCCTCCTCCTTCTTCTTCTCCTTCTCCTCCGTCTTCTTCTCCCTCTCCTCCTCCTTCTCCTCTTTCTCCTCATCCTCCTTCTCTGCCTCATTCTTGTTGTTCTCCTCCTCCTCCTTCTTCTTCTCCTTCTCCTCTTCATCCTCCTCCTCCTTCTTCTCCTCCTGCTCCTCCTTCTCCTCCTCCTTCTTCTTCTTCTCCTCCTCCTCCTTCTTCTCCTTCTGTTCCACCTCATCCCCCCTCCTTTTTCTCCTTCTACTCATCCATCTTCTCCTCCTCCTCCTTCTTCTTCTTCTCCTTCTTCTTCTCCTCCTCCTCCTTCTCCTCGTTCTTCCTCTCCTTCTTATTGTTCCTCTCTTTCTGTTCCTCCTCATCCTCCTCCTTCTTCTCCTCGTCCTCCTCCTCCTTCTTCTTCTCCTCCTCCTTCTCCTCCAATTTCTTCTTCCTCTTCTGTTCTACCTCATTCTCCTCATTCTTTTTCTTCTTCTCCTCCTCCTCCTCCTTTTCCTCCTACTTCTTCTTCTTCTACTGTTCTACCTCATTCTCCTCATCCTCCTCCTCTTTCTTCTCCTTCTGTTCCACCTCATCCCCCCTCCTTTTTCTCCTTCTCCTCATCTATCTTCTCCTCCTCCTCCTCCTTCTTCTTCTTCTCCTTCTTCTTCTCCTCCTCCACCTCCTTCTTCTCCTCGTTCTTCCTCTCCTTCTTATTGTTCCTCTCTTTCTGTTCCTCCTCATCCTCCTCCTTCTTCTCCTCCTCCTCGTCCTCCTCCTCCTCCTCCTTCTTCTCCTCCTCCTTCTCCTCCTATTTCTTCTTCCTCTTCTGTTCTACCTCATTCTCCTCATTCTTTTTCTTCTTCTCCTCTTCCTCCTTTTCCTCCTACTTCTTCTTCTTCTTCTGTTGTACCTCATTCTCCTCATTCTTCTTCTTCCTCCCCTCCTCCTCCTCCTTTTCCTCCTCCTTCTTCTTCTTCTGTTCTACCTCATTCTCCTCATTCTTTTTCTCCTCCTCCTCCTTCTCCTTCTTGACGTCAGACTCATATTTAGACCACAGCCTTCTACCGTCGTATCATGAACTGTACTTAGTCGACCTCTGACTGACCCTGTATGTATGTGACTCACATCCAACCTCAGAATGACCCCTCCTCATTACAGACCCTCTGTTTTTAACCCCCCGTCTCCACTGGGTCTTTGAGCTTGTCATTGATCCTGCTTTGACTCCTTTTATGTGCGAATGGCGGTCACTGTATGGCGGCTTTCCGTTGAGACATTCGCCGTCAGATCTCGGTGTTGCATTCTGTGTCGAAGCGTCCATTAAAGCCTTTCTCCTGCAGACCAGTGGGCTCTGATCCCCTCCGTTACAGCCCATGACAACATAGTCTCTCAGGACCAGAATAACCTGTGGGACCTCAGGTGGTTTAGAAATGAACCCCTGTTTCACACAGCGCATTCGAATGGGATAAATGAAGCTCATGTTTTATTTTATTATTTTATATATTTTCGCAACTTCTAAGATGATTTAAAACAGGGGTGTCAAACTCCTTTTCTTTCAGGGGCCACATTCAGCCCAATTTGATCTCCAGTGGGCCGGACCAGTAAAATAACAGCATAATAGTCTATAAATAATGACAACTCCAAACTTTTTAGTGCAAAAAATAACATTAGATGATAAAACTATTTCTATCCAAAACAAAAAAGATGTGAATAACCAGAAAAAAATTGAAATTTCTGAAGAAAAACAAGTACAGTTTTATCAATATTGTGCCTCAACTTATGATTTATACAAGTGTATTATGGATCAGATCTACCAAGGCACAAAACAGGAAGAATATTGTTAAAATTGCACTTATTTTTCTTTAGACATTTCAGGTTGTTCATATTTGTTCAGGTTATTGACAGTTTATTGTTAAAGGATATCAGAATTTAATGTTCTTTGCAATAAATCAAAGAAAAAAAAAAGTGTTCAGAGAACGCAAACCTCCTCCAAGCACCCCAAATGGTGTGCATGTGTGGATCGACTATTTCTTTTTAAATTAAACAATTTCAAAGTTGTTCCATACAGCAGAAAAAGTTGAAGCTTGGTACCAGTCATGTGTATGTCAAATTATATTAAATTCCAGTCAATATTTGTTGAGTTAGAATGAAAAATGTGTCGTAAATGGGATTTTCAATGTTAATTGAAATGTCCACAGAGTCCACATTCCACAGTGGATGTGGACAATTTTGTGCCAGATACAAGATATTGTTATAAGCTATAGGTGGATCAGATTGGAGTCGTTTTGAATTTTTTTATGAATTTTGGAAAATTGCTCAAAGATGACAGATAGGAAAGTTGTAGATTTTGTGACCTTGCTGTGACCTTGACCTTTGGCCTACTTGGCCCAAAATTAAATGGGTTGGTCCCAGGGCCTAGGCCTATCTGTGGGTACAATTTGGTAAAGATGGTTGGAATAGTTTCCCCGTAAAGTTGCTAACAAACAAACACACAAAGCAGTGATCACAATTAGGGGTGTAAGAAAATATTGGTTCTTCAATATATCACAATATTTCATTTCACAATACTGTATCGGTATTAAAAAGTGCTGTATCGATCTTTTTAGGTATTTATTCAAATGCAGATATTGTGGAGGTTCATTTTTGTTTTTCTTGTTTGTTTTTCTTTTATTTGATATTATTTAACACTGTTTTATTAAATAATGTCAGTTCCTTTGTTGGGATCGCACAAAAATAATGTTATGATGTTAGTTATGAACTAATAGAATATGAACAGGGTCTTAAACTGTAATGTCTGTAAAATATAATTTGAGTTTTAACACAGGAAAATTTGGTGATATAGCATTAGATCCTGTTCTTATCAAATAAAAATGTGTTTAGTATTTGTGCATATTTCTGGTGTAATTCAATTCTTCAAGGAAACAATCATTTAAAAAAAGAAACAAACCAAAAACTGCCTTTTTTTAACAGTATCATGATATATCGTGATATATCGTATCGTGAGTCTAGTATTGTGATTTGTATCGTATCGCCAGATTTTTGCCGATACACACCCCTAATCACAATACTTCCTGGTGGAGGTAAAAATTGGTGTGTCCATTATGTATAGGCATAATGTCTTTTTTTTTTTTTTTTTTTCACATTAAACCAAGAAGGAAATTTGGAGTCATTATTTCTAGGTTATTATGCTGTTATTTTTGAGTTTGATGCCCTTGACTGTTAACATCTTCAGGGTAATTTTTGCATTTTGAACTGTGTAAATTCATCTCGCGGGCCAGATTGGAACCTTTGGCAGGCCGGTTTTGGCCCCCGGGCCGCATGTTTGACACCTGCGATTTAAAGGTTCAACGTGTGTTTTGCAGGATGTCCAGGTTTGCTTAACGCACCTGAGCTGTAAAGGGGAATAAAAGGCATATTTCTGTGACTCACTGTGAGAGCATCTTTATGAAATCTAATGGATCTGCATACTAATAAAGGTTGTGTCCTGTAGCTCTTAATATAATTTTGGATTGTTTGTTGGTAATAAAAAAAGGTCCTTGGATGACAGGTTGGTTGGGAGCAGAGATTTAATGCAGTCTGGGTAATTACTGCTGTTGAATAGATGTAGTTGTGTAATAAGTATTCTGTTTTTGTCTCAACTGGGCTGAAGTAAAAGTATGAGCAGACTTAAAGCCAACAGAGCACATGTTTTACAGACTAAAACACAGACAGAAGTCATAAATAATCAGCTGTAGATGGAACCAGAGCAGGTTTACATGCACGTGAATGTTCCACAATAACTACAAATGTCATAATGTTCTGGATTTCTGAGTCATGTTAACAGCATATTCTGTTTAGATACAGTACCATAGCATGTGGGATGTGCTGATGTTACTCTGGTATTTTTATATATATATATTATGTAGTATTTTCTAGTATTACCGTCAACTAACCCTAATGTTTTGGTTCCTTTGTGCACTTTTTTCTGCATTTTTCTGGTCGAGAACGACGGATCAGACACTAGTCACTACAGATAAAGGTGCAAATTCTGGAAGCGCATGCCATGATATAGCCTCTGCCATCCATCCATCCATCCATCCATCCATCCATCCATCCATCCATCTGTCCATCCATTGATCCAGTTTTAGACACAAGAGTTTCATTTTTGCTGCAAATTTATACATGTTCAAAACATCAGATTAATCTCAATTGTCAGAAATAATTCCTCTTAAAGTAAATGCACATTCATACATGTTAAAGTTCACAAAAGTCTTACTATGCACTCTGACCTCCCCTAAAAAAAACAAACAAAAAAAAGCATCCGTCCATTCATACTTATGTGCAATTTAGACAATTTTGAGTGCATTAATTGAGCTTTATGTTGATTACACAACAGTAAAACCACACCAGCATCCTCTTGTTGCACAGTTGTACCATTCTGTGTAGTAATCATCCATCCATCCATCCATCCATCCACCTTTCCGTCCATCCATTGATCCAGTTTTAGACACAGGATTTTCATTTTTACTGCAAATTTGTATATGTTCAAAACATTAGATCAGCTTTTGTCATAGAAGTAATTCTTCTTAAATTAAATGCACAGTCATACATGTTAAGGTTCACAAAAGTCTTCCAATGCAAAAAAAAAAAAAACATCCATCCATTCACACCTTTGAGCGATCTAGACAATTTTGAATGCATTATTTGACTTTATTTGAGCTCTAAGCTGATTTCACAACAGTAAAACAGAGGGGTGTGTATTGGCAAGAATCTGGTGATACGATACAAATCACAATACTAGGGTCACGATATGATGTATCACGATATATCATGATACTGTTAAAAAGGAAATTTTTTGTTTCTTTTTTTTAATGATTGTTTCCTTGAAGAATTGAATTACACCAGAAATATGCACAAATACTAAACACATTTTTATTGGATCACAACAGGATCTAATGTTATATCACAAACTGTTCCTGTTTTAAAATTTGAATTATATTTTACAGACACTACAGTTTAAGATCGTGCTCAAATGTTCATATTCTATTAGTTCCTAACTGACTTCATAATATTATTTTTGTGCAATCCCAACAAAGGAACTAACATTATTTAATAAAAGAGTGTTAAATAATAATAAAGCAAATATAAAGAAGAAAAAAAAAGAACCTCCTCAATATCTGCATTTGAATAAATACCTAAAAATATCGATACAGCACTTTTTAATATCGATACAGTATTGTGAAATTAAATATCGCGATATATTGCAGAACCGATATTTTGTTACACCCCTAGTCAAACCACACTAGCATCCTCTTATTGCACAGTTTATCATTCTGTGTAATAATCATCCATCCACCCATTGATCCAGTTTTAGACACAAGATTTTCATTTTTATTGCAAATTCGTTTATGTTCAAAACATCAGATTGACTTCACTTGTCATAGAGATAATTCCTCTTTAATTAAATGCACATTCATTCATATTAAGGTTCACAAAAGTCTTCCTGTGCAAAAAAAAAAAACATCTATTCATTCACACCTATTTAGGCAACTTTAAGTGCATTAATTGACTTTATTTGAGCTCTAAGCTGATTTCACAACAATAAAACCAAGGGGTGTGTATCGGCAAGAATCTGGCAATACAATACAAATCACAATACTAGGGTCACGATACGATATATCGTGATAGTGTAAAAAAGGCTTTTTTTTTTTTTTTAATGATTACTTCCTTGAAGAATTGAATTAGACCAGAAATATGCACAAATACTGAACACATTTTTATTTGTTCAGAACAGGATCTAATGCTGTATCACAAAATTTTCCTGTGTTAAAATTTAAATTATATTTTACAGACACTACAGTTTAAGACCCTGTTCATATTCTATTAGTTCTTAACTAACATCATAATGTTATTTTTGTGCAATCCCAACAAAGAAAGTAACAATATTAATAAGAGTGTTAAATAATAATACATAAAAGAAAAACAAAAAACAAAAATGAACCTCTACAATATCTGCATTTGAATAAATACCTAAAAATATCGATACAGTACTTTTTAATATCGATACAGTATTGTGAAATGAAATATCGCGATATATTGCAGAACCGATATTTTCTTACACCCCTAGTCAAACCACACCAGCATCCTCTTATTGCACAGTTTATCATTCTGTGTAATAATCATCCATCCACCCGTTGATCCAGTTTTAGACACAAGATTTTCATTTTTATTGGAAATTTGCATATGTTCAAAACATCAGATCGACTTCCCTTGTCATAGAAATAATTCCTCTTAAATGACATGCACATTCATTCATGTTCACAAAAGTCTTCCCATGCAAAAAAAAAAAAAAAATCTATTCATTCACATCTATTTAGGCAACTTTAAGTGCATTAATTGACTTTATTTGAGCTCTAAGCTAATTTCACAACGGTAAAACCACACCAGTATCCTCTTATTGCACAGTTGTACCATTCTCTGTCATATTTCTGTACAGAGATCAGCACTTACTCACTCTTTAAATCCACTCGCTCACTATGTACGTTTCAAAAATTGCATAGATGTCACTTTCACAGGCCGGTCATAGATGTTCTGGTACGATAGCGCCCGTTTGAGTCATTCAAAGGACAAGCGAGATGGAGGCAGTTCGAGGGCCGGCGATGGACTGTATCTGTGGAATTTAATGCTGACGGCGGGTTTCACCATTCCATCTCCGGGCACACGTATCCGCGGCCTGGGCTCAGCGGGGAGCCACTTGATGGGAAATATGAGCTCCCTGCGCTCTTTCATCTCTCAGCTCTAAGTTGCAGTGGTGCGTATTGTAAAAGTCCTACTAGGTCTTCTAGGTTGTGTTTCCCCATCGCTGTGGCTGCATATATCACAGCCCTTCATCTCGTAGCTGAAACATACAATAGTAAATATGCCTCTACAGTATAAAGAGTGCAGTTATGATCTGTCTGAGCTTGTGTGTTTTAAAGTTATGCACAGTGTGTTCATCTTATCTCCTTCCCTGAGGTTCTATAAGTTCCCTCTTTCTCCAACTGCACTGAGACCCTTTATCTTCCTCTTCCCTCCAGGAGTTATCTCCGGTTTTCTCTATTCTTATCTCATACTTACTCATTACCCTTTTCTCTTAACTTATATGCAGTGAAATCCACTTTTTCTCCAAATACAGAGGTTTAGAATATCAGCTATATCTTTGTTTCATCACCTTTTCTCACTATGTTGCGGTATCGTTGAACGCCAAAGCAGTGGAGTTTTTCGATGCTGCATTTTGAAGTGAACCATAAAATAAAGAACACATATTTCCAGCCTGATGATGACAGTTAAAAATTTACAACAAGATGTTTTTTCCAAGAGTTACAGCAGTGGTTCTCAATCTTTTTCTGTCGGGTCCCCCTTTGGAGCACGAAAAATCTCCAAGCCCCCCTCAACCCCAACAACATTGTACCTGTGGTGCAATTATTAGTTTTATTGAAAGAAACATCAATATCGTAAGAATACGTTTTGCTTTTCCTTGAATAATTTGTTGTGCAAATTAAAAATAACGTAGATTTTTGATTGAACAACACAAATGAACTCAACAAGACTGCTCCCTGAGACATTATTTTTCAAAATAAAAATAGGACCTTCAGCGTGTCCTGGGGCGGTTTACAGCCGAGTGTGAAGCGAGCAGGATGAGGATCAGCACCTCCAAATCCGAGGCCATGGTTCTCGACCGGAAAAAGGTGGTTTGCCCTCTCCAGGTCGGTGGAGAGTCTTTGCCCCAAGTGGAGGAGTTCAAGTATCTTGGGGTCTTGTTCACGAGTGAGGGAAGGATGGAGCGTGAGATTGACAGACGGGTCGGTGCAGCGTCTGCAGTGATGCAGTCGCTGTATCGGTCGGTTGTGGTGAAGAAGGAGCTGAGCCGAGAGGCGAAGCTCTCGATTTACCGGTCAATCTACGTCCCTACCCTCACCTATGGTCATGAGCTTTGGGTCATGACCGAAAGGACAAGATCCCAGATACAAGCGGTCGAAATGAGTTTCCTCCGTCAGGTGGCTGGGCGCACCCTTAGGGATAGGGTGAGGAGCTCAGTCACCAGGGAGGAGCTCGGAGTAGAGCCGCTGCTCCTCCGCGTCGAGAGGGGCCAGCTGAGGTGGCTCGGGCATCTGTTTCGGATGCCTCCTGGACGCCTCCCTGGGGAGGTGTTCCGGGCATGTCCCACCGGGAGGAGACCTCGGGGAAGACCCAGGACACGCTGGAAAGACTATGTCTCTCGGCTGGCCTGGGAACGCCTCGGGATCCCCCCGGAAGAGCTGGAGGAGGTGTC
Source organism: Sphaeramia orbicularis (assembly GCF_902148855.1). Classification (NCBI taxonomy): domain Eukaryota; kingdom Metazoa; phylum Chordata; class Actinopteri; order Kurtiformes; family Apogonidae; genus Sphaeramia; species Sphaeramia orbicularis. The sequence continues at coordinate 17,221,124 of NC_043978.1, read as the reverse complement.
TGGGGAGAGGGAAGTCTGGGCATCCCTGGTTAGACTGTTACCCCCGCGACCCGGCCCCGGATAAGTGGTGGATAATGGATGGATGGAAAAATAGGAAATGTGTAATTATCTTACAACTATGACAATAAGGTACTTTTTTGTAGAACAACAAGCATATTTTGGTAACAAAGGTGAACATTTTAACAATATCAGTGGCTGCAATGAGCCTGTTTCTGATGCACATCTCAGAACATCAAAGTGCAAACTGTGTAAAAACAGAAACATTGCACATTTTTCTTTTCCAGTCCAGTCCTTGTCCACTCTCCAAACCTAAACTCTTGGTCTAGTCTAGTGACAGATCACTATGGCAGTAGATTTGTTTGTTGTACGTCCCTAAAATGAGTCCGGGGTGCTCCAGTGCTAAAACATTAGTTCCATCTGATACATGTTCGAACCTGAAGAAAAAATAAACACCTAGGAATGATCCCATGCCCCTCCTGGCAAGCCTTCGCACCCCCCCGGGGGGGGCCACCCCACTTTTTGAGAAACACTGAGTTACAGGAAGTAGAGAAGCCAACTTATAATAAATGATGTTTTTCTCTAAGTTACTTGCAAATAGGGATACACCGATACCGATACCAGTATCTGGTATTGGATCTGATATTCAGCGTATGTACTTATACTTGTACTCATAAAAGTACTCTGATACAACCACACTGATACCACTTACGGCAGCATTATCTGGGTTGGTTCTTTTTTAGAATCTTTTTTTTTTTTTCTACTTGTCTTGTCCAGCATCCTAACAGCAGAATGGTAGTCTGGCTGCCTTTTGGTGCTGAATAGGGATGTAATGAGATGAAAATTTCATATCATGGTTATTATGACCAAAATTATCACAGTTATCATTATTATCGCGGTATTGTTGAAATGTGCTCAAAATGTTCAAAAAGTACTAATACACACACTGAAATAATATAACCAAGTTGTATTTTGAAAAAAACTCTAAAGTAACATGCATAATGTACTCTCTGTTGCAGAAATATTCAAGTAATAACATGTAAACAACAAACATACATTAACCCTTCCATGCACAGTGGTCACTCCAGTGGACAGCTGTTCTACAGCTGTTCTCTTGTATATTCATGGATTTTGTTGTTCTTTTCTTTCTTTCTTTTTTTTTTTTTTTTAACACATATCTTTATTAAAGTTTTAAGACACTACGTATCTTTTCTGGCATGAATTGGTAACATTATGTAGATCTCTCCTGAGCATAAACCCCCAGAATCACAAGCCCTCTCCATAGTTTTCACACAATTTATCAGTAAATACATGTTTCTGTGCGTCAAAAATTAAAATTAAAATCCAGCTGGGTGGACATTTTTGCAACTTAATGAAAAATACGCTCATAAGAATTTTTTTTCATTATTATTTTTTATGTTTTTTTTTTAAATTATTTTTTATTTTATTTATTTTATTTGTTAAAATAATAACATAATAACCTATAAATAATGACTCCAAATTTTCTTCTTGGTTTAATGTGGAAAAAAATATCATGTTATGCCTATGAATAATGACAACTTCAAAATGTTCTCCTTGTTATCGTGCAAAAACTAACATTAAATTATGAAAATATGTACACAAACAAATGATCCTTTAACAATAAAATGAGAATAACCTGGAATGTCTCAAGAAAATTGAGTGCAATTTTAACAATATTCTGCTTGTTACTAAACGTTTTGTGCCTTTACAGAACTGATCCATAATGTACATGTATAAGTTGAGGCATAATATTGTTAAAATTGCACTTAATTTTCTTAAGAAATTTCATTTTTTTTCCAGATTATTCACATCTTTTTTTTATTTGGATCGTTTGTAAATGTAAATATTCTCATAATTTAATGTTTTTGATTTTTTGGTTTTGTTTCTTTTGCACCAAAACAAAGAGGAAAAAATAGGAGTTGGCATTATTTATGAGTTATTATGCTTTTATTTTTTTGGCCCGTCCCACTTGAGGTTAATCTTTTCATGCACGAATTATGAGAACCTTAGTCAAGATTTTTTTCTTCAGTGTTTAGCCATGAAAAAAACAATGCGATCAAGTTTTTTTTTTTTTTTTTATGGAGTTACAAAAATATCCTTGCATTTAATTTTTGAAGTAAAGAAACGTGTTTAAAACCCAATGTCAGAAAGTGATATGAAAACAATGAAATAAAAACATTTTTAATGCTGCTAATCTGATGCCTTCTCACATTTTAACATATTCTAATGCTAGTAATTACTCACTTCATGGAGATAATATGCAAAAAAAAAACCTTCTTGTCTAACAAATAACAATTGATTTACACTTAAACATGTTAGTACAGATCAGGTTTATCAAGAACAGTAAAGTTACAGTAATGGTCTGAATTACAGTGTATGGGATGGTGCATAAGCGTCCACTGTGTTGGCTGATATGAAACTAAAACAACAAAACCCATTAATATACAAGAGAACAGCTGAAGAAGAACTGTCCACTGGAGTGGACAGTGCATGAAAGGGTTAAATTGGACTGAATGTGGCCCCTGAATTATAATGAGTTTGACGCCCCTGTCTTAAGTCAAATACACATTGGTTCATGTTGAGGTTCAGAAAACGTCCTCTGAAACGGTTCCTCTGCTCAGACACAGTAGGTTATATTTATCCCATCTCCACCTGTAACTCTGCCTCCTCTGTGCCCTGTTTGTCACTTGACCTCTCCGTCCATCTTCCTTTCTTTCTGCTTCTTTCTTTCCCTCATCTCCCTCTGTCTCCTCCTCTCCGTGAGCGTATTATTTACAGGAGTTGGAGCTGGTATCTCTGACCACTGAGGTGATGGACTCTCCTGTGCAGCTGGTGGCTGTTTGCTCACCCATCTTCCACACAAACACACGCCACATATTTACTTTCCATGTGTTTAGTGGATGATACATCACCTTATGTTCATTTCCTGCAGACTTACACAATGTGGACAAAAGTGTTGGGACATGTATTTTTTTTAATCCATTACTATGATTTTAAATGTTCTTCCTCTAAATTTGTAAAACACTTTTCGTACTCTGACTCTAAATCATAATTTTGTACTACAATGTCAGATTTCACTTATGAAGACAAATCTCCCATTAAACTTGAAGGAAATATTGATGTTTATAAACTATATGGACAAAAATATTAAGACACATCATGTCTACAGCTGTAAGATGTCCTGTTTGTGCTGATTTGAGATAAAAACATCAATATTTCCTTAAAGTTTAATGGGAAATTTTTCTCCCTCAGTGAGATGTCAAGAAAGTAGATGGTGAGTTGTGTTGGAAAATGATTATTTACAGTCAGAGTATGAAAAATATTTTTAGGAATTTGGAGGTAGAACATTTAAAATCATAGTCATGGATTTAAAAAAAAAAAAAAATCAATGTTCAGAGAATTGTTTTTTTAGACTTCAGTTAACCTTTTCTGTAATGATTCCTTCCTTTTCACTCCAATCTGATATACACTATATGGACAAAAGTATTCAGATACATACAATTTTCTACCTAAACTTTAATTTAAAATTTATGTTTTTATCTCAAATCAGTATGAACAGGACATCTTACAGCTGTAGACATGGTGTGTCCCAATATTTATGTCCATATAGTTTATAAACATTAATATTTCATTAAAGTTTAATATAAGATTGGTCTTCCTCAGTGAAATGCGAAGAGAGGAGATGATTAGTTGTGGTAGAAAATTATTTTCAGTCAGAGCATGAAAAATATTTTCAAAATTTAAAGGTAGAACTTTGTTTTTTTTAATAATTAAACAATACCAATGTTAAGAGAAATTAAGCAAAAACCATCTCTGAGGCATTTTGGAAGCAAAGATAATAATTAAAAAAAAAACAAAAAACAACTAACCAATGCAATGAAACTTCTCACAATATAAAACTATATTATAGCATTGGTCATTATTGTTTTGTATCCCAGACCCCTGTTAGAAAAGAAACAGCTGAATTCAACGTGCCCACATACTTTAGTCCATATAGTTTATAAACATCAATATTCCCTTAAAGTTTAATGGGAAAATTTTCTTCCAGGTGAGATGTGAAAAAAGTAGATGGTTAATTTTGTTGAGAGAAATTGAGAAAAATCTTAGTCATGGATAAAAAAAACAACAACCCCAAAACAAAATCAGTGTTGAGAAAAATTAAGTTAAAGTAATCTATGAGGCATTTTAGAAGCAAAGATAATAATTTAAACCAAACTAACCAATGCAATGAAATGATTTTTATCCCAATATAAAACTATATTATAACATTAGTCATTATATTTTTGTATCCCAGGCCCCTGTTTGAAAAGAAACACCTGCATCCAATGTGTCCACATACTTTTGTCCATATACGGCTTCAGTTTTTTCTGTTTTGATATAACTTTTGAATTTACTCTGAGCCTTTACGAACATCTACAGGATCAGAAAATTAAATGCAGGAAAATACATGATTTATACAGAAAAAACTCCAAATAAAAAGGATAATATTACAATAAATGGTGATAAAACACTTAAGATAGATTTTCATCAACATCTAAACTAAATATAGAAAAATACATGATTTACAGTGAAATGTGCAAAATACAGAGGATAATATTGCAATAAATGGTGATAAATCACGTAAGAAATGTTAAATAGACACAAAAATTCATTTGGGAACTGACACAAAAGCAGCACTGGGTCTTTATGGATGAAGTCAAAACCATCTCTGGAAGCAAAGATAACGATTTAAACCAAACTAACCAATGCAATGATATTTATCTTGATATAAAACTATATTATGTCATTAATCATTAAAAGAAACACCTGAATTCAATGTGTCCACATACTTTTGTCCATATAGGGCTTCAGTTTTTTCTGTTTTGATATAACCTTTGAATTTACTGAGTCTTTATGAACATCTCCACGATCAGTAAATTAAATATAGAATAAGACATGATTTATTTTTTTAAAAAAAACTGTAAATAAAAAGGATAATATTACAATAAATGGTGATAAAACACTTAAGATAGATTTTCATCAACATCTAAACTAAATATAGAAAAATACATGATTTACAGTGAAATGTGCAAAATACAGAGGATAATATTGCAATAAATGGTGATAAATCACGTAAGAAATGTTAAATAGATACAAAAATTCATTTGGGAACTGACACAAAAGCAGCACTGGGTCTTTATGGGTGAAGTCAAAACCATCTCTGGAAGCAAAGATAACGATTTAAACCAAACTAACCAATGCAATGATATCTATCCCAGTATAAAAAAAATATATTCTGTCATTTATCAGTATTATTTTCTATCCCAGACCCCTGTTAGAAAAAAAACACCTGAATTCAACATGTCCACATACTATAAGCTCTGCCGAACTTTAAAACAACTCTCAGCAGTCGGATTTAATGATTTATGTTAAAGGGTGGGGTGGGGGGGGTTTAGTGTGACCAGATTTATGTCCCGGTAACGTGGGTAAATCCACAGCTCCACACACACTCGTTGGTCTGCTTGTCCAATGGCTGTGAGTCATGGTCTGACCTGAGGAACAAGGGACAGACCTGTAATTAAGCTGGGCCGCTATCATTCCTCCTCTCACCTTTACTCCCCTTCGCTCTCCTCCACCTGTGCTGCTCTTTTTCTTTTCACTTTCTGTCTCTCGGTGACCTTACTCTCCACCCAACCCCCCCTTCTTCCGCTACCTCTTAAATCAGTTTTTCTCCTCCACTTTCTCTACAAGATTTTCTGGCTTTATCCGTCGACATCAGACTGTAGCGGCGGCGCTCTCATCCTTCCTTTTTCTGAGACGCAGACTCATCTTATTTACCCATGAAATTGAGGTGTTGGTCGCCGGCTACGGGTTCTTTTGAATGTCATTATTGCTTCGACCGGCCACCGAGAAGGAATTCAGATCCGGGGGAGTGCATCCTGATTCGCGAGTAATGAAGTCCTTCCAAGTTCTGCTGTGCCGGAGTTTGCGTTGCATAATTAAATGCATTAAAATCACACTCCTCATCCATACTTCCTTGCACTGACATAATTGTGCCACGAAAACAAGGGCGTTCGTTGCATCAAGCCAATCAAGTTGTATGAATAAAAGACGAGACGGCGCTGCGGATAGAAAAAGAATGTAAAATCCAGATTAGAACAAACCAGATCAGAATATTTGGTAAAGAAAGACAATAATTGCACCAAAAGTTGCAATGATACCAGTAAAAACACATGAAACAGACGCAGAAATCCCAAAAAATGGTGCCGATAAACCAGTTCGTCAACCTTTTTTTCAACAAACGCCCCTTTTCCTCTTTTGGTTATCATGACCCTCCTGCCCCACCCCCCCCCCCCCCCCCTCCTCCCCTCCTGTTTTGCAACCAGGGGAGGCGTTATAGGGGTCCGTAACAAGTTGTCGAGTTGGGAAGGGGGAACTGATGGGGACAACTTATATATATGTTGCATAGGTAGGGCCCCCTTGTGACGGGGTGGGGGGTGAGGGGGACGGATGGACGTTACCACTGAAGACCAAGACCAAGTGGGAGGTTGGGTTGGGTACCTTGAGGAGGGGGGGGTGGGGGGTCGGGGTGGGGCAGACGGATAGACGGACGGCTGTTACCACCGCAGACCAAGACCAAGTGGGAGGTTGGGTTGGGTACCTTATTGAGGAAGGGCGGGGGGGGGGGGGGGGGGGGTTCGCCATTGACATAACGTCCTGCTTTATGTTGATACTTCTACACACTAACACCCCCATGTCGGTCTCAGCACCCCCCTCTCAGCTTCTCATTCCAAACACCTCCCAACACCTCCTGGGGGGTTTGGTACCACCCCCATTAAGGGGCCGTTTACACGGTGTAGGATTCAGTGGACTCCGGGAAGATTTCATCGCGGATTAGCCTTCTGTTAACGTGCCTAGAGTGCCTGAATCCAGAAACTTTTGATACCAGGGTCCAGGGTGGAACGTTATCGATACGCTCCGCATTTCAGCTCCGTGTTAACGCGAATCGGAGCGTTCTGGGGTAAAATATGGTGTCACCGCATGCGCGCGCAGCCAAGAACCGCCAGTTAACCCACTCCAGGCCAGTTGGTGGCGGTAATGCGCCTCCAAGCTGGTTTGCCAGCCTCTATGACACAATAAAGCTGCAGAAAAAGAAGGAACAACCACAACAACAATGGCCGGTTTCAGAACAACATACGTGCTGCTAACTGTGCTCAGTTTGCTGTCGCTTCTCCACCAAAAGTTAGACTTACTGCGTCTACACTCTTACCAGCGGAGACGCATTTCTTATATTCGCCAATGCCTGAGTCAATCCCTAACGTATCATTGAAGGAGGACAGTTAGGAGATCGCCAGCTACTGGTCTGGCATGGCCACTACAGCGTATTCAGCCGTCCTCGCGGACTCATGTTAACGCAGATCGTTATCATAGCGGCTTCGTCTTAATGCGGAATGATTTTATAATGCAAAGGAGAAATCTTTGCCGAATTAGATCCTAGTGTTACCGTGTAAATGTACCCTAAGAAACGCTGCACTAAGCCAAGGATGTCAGCCCAGTTTGACCTCACACGTATTTAAGTGTTTTTGTGTAGTATTACTATTACAAATTGTCACCAGCAGGGGGAGTCTGGTACCAGAACACACTTAAAACCCAAACCACCAATGAATCAACACTATGTATCCACAGACTGTGTCAGTCACTGAAAAAAAGTATAAAGCTCCCTGTTTACACACATCTGTATTATCATCAAGTTTTCTTCCTCAAACTAAAACTTATTAAAGCTTATTTCAACAGTTATTCAAAATAACACTGTGCTTTATAATTTTCACATCAGCTGATATTTTACATTATAGCCCTGCTAGCTTAGCTCAGTTAGCTTAGCTCTGTTTTTAGACTGAAAACCTCCACAGTAGAACCACTAATCACCTCTGTTTTCTGTTCGGTTTATGTTGTCAGTAGCTGAACTAAAGATCTGTTTGGAAACAGAATTGTCAACGGCAACTTAGCAAAGACAATAACATCCCACAATAACTTTATACCTTCATAAGCCTCAGAATCAAACTCAAATGTGAGAAGAAACACTGACATTTCATCATCAAACTCCATTCTTTTCAGCTGAGTCCAGTGGAAACAACACAACACATCTATTTTTATCACTTCTTTTCTTTGACTCTAAAAGTTAGGGCTGCTCGATTATAGAAAAAAAAAAAAAAAATCACGATTATTTTAGCAATAATTGAAATCACGATTATTAAAAATGATTATTTGTTAACCTTAAAGTTGTTTATTTTTTTCTTGCAAAACAATGTAAGATATACTCTTTAAATATAAATAAAGCTTTTAACCATTAAAACAAAGTATGTTCACTTTTGTACGAAACAAAAAAATCTTTGAATGCAAATAAGTGTACTGTAAATTCAAGTATGTTTCCTTTAGTAAACAAATAGTGCACTGGAATTAAACTGCTCTAGACTTGCCATAGAACTGGAGCAATAAAAAAAAAAACTCACGTAAAGTGCAAATTATAAATTCAAGTATGTTCATGTAGTATGAAACAGTAAATTCAGTGGCGTGCCGTGAGGTTTCAGTTAGGTTAATACGGGAGTTGCAGCGTAAAAAGATTCGGAGACTGAAGATTGCATTGTGGACGAAGCTGTAGACGGAGTTTTTTTTGTGTGTTTTAGTTTTTCATAAGATTATGATAAAGGTGGCGGTGGTTAAACTTTAGATGGTTAAAAAGGTTTGCTGTGTTACCGGTCGGTGCGGACACGACTACGAAACACTTTTTGCACATAATGGGTTTTTGCTCTTCATCAAACCCAAAGTGATTCCATACAATTGAATTTGACTTGCCTTTTTTGTTTACCAAGCACTTCTGCTGCGATTCTCCTGCTATTTTTCCAGACCACTAGGTACAACTTTCCTCTTGGGCTGGACCTGCCGGCTAGCTGGCAGCAGTAGCTTAGAGGGGGGCGGGGCAGAGCAGCTCATGGGAGCTTGCGTGCGCGTGAATTAAACAACTCAAAATTAATAATCGTTTTTTTCTCGATTACATAATTTTTGTAATCGTTGCGTGTAATAATCAAAATCGTAATTGAATTTCGATTAATTGCACAGCCCTACTAAAAGTTGTTTCTTCATGGTTCTCATCCCATCTGGTCACTTTCTGATGTTTTGGTGTTAGTTTTTGTCACCATGTTAAACCAACAGAGTGACTCACTACTCCCTCTAGTGGTCACATAAATCTTCTAACCTGTCACTGGAAATAAATCCAATACACTGGCATCTTTGACAAAAATTAAAAGCTTTTTATTCTGAACATTAAGGATACTTTTAGGGTTTTTTTTCATATTTGGCAGTAGAAATATTAGATACATCCTCCTTAAATATAACCACCATGAAACCTGTTTTTCCGTCTCTTTGCCTCCATTGATGTGACCGTACACTTCTGTATCTGTTCTCCCTGGTGTTTTATCCTGTCTCTCTCTGTGTCACTGGACAGTTCCATCGGAGGACTAAAGCGAGGTCCATCTGACCTCACCTGTCATCACTGGCCTCCTCTGAGCCTCACAGCCCACAATCAATACTCTCACACAGTCTGCACAGTTTGTCACTATTTGTGTTGAGATGGGTGCGTGGTCGGGCATCAGCGGGGACTGGTTTGGTAACTAAGTTGTCTGTACTCTGAGCAGGAACGTCTGGGAAATCCTTGCTGTTGTCTGAAAATATACTCTTAATATTCTGATTAAAGTAAAGAATTAGGTTTTTATTTTCCTTCATGGATTTTAATGGGAAAAAAAAACACCAAATAATGACACTCGAATGAGTTAGACTGTCATTATTTAGAACTCATTTTAACCCTTTCATGCATTAATTATGAAAACCTTTGTTAAGATTTTTTTTTCTTGAGTGTTTTTATTCATCCATAGGCATGAAAAAAAACCAATGTGATCAAGTTTTTTTTTTTTTTTTTATAAAATTACAAAATATCCAATAATTTTTGAAGTAAAGAAACGCGTTTAAAACCCAATATCAGAAATTGATATTAAAACAATGATATAAAATCTGACGTTTTCTCACATTTTAACATATTCTAATGCTAATTATTACTCTTTTCATGGAGATAATATGCAAAAAAAAAAAAAAAACAACAACTTTGTTTTCTAACAAATAACAATAGATTTACACTGAAACATGTTACTGCAGATCAGGTTTATCAAGAACAGCAATGTTACAGTAATGGTCTGAATGTCAGTGTATTATTATGGGATGGTGCATAAGTGTCCACTGTGTTGGCTGATATGGAACTAAAGTAACAAAACCCATGAATATACAAGAGAACAGCTGGAGAATAACTGTCCACTGTAGTGACCACTATGCATGAAAGGGTTAATTCAGGTGCCGCATTCAGCTCAATTTGATCTCAAGTGGGCCGGGCGAGTAAAATAATTTAATAATTAATGACAAGTCAACCTGAAAAAACAGAAATTTCTTCAGAGAGATAGATGTAATTTTAACAGTATTATGCCACACCTTATAATTGATATATGTTCATTACAGATTGGATCTATAAAAGGCATAAAACATTTAGTAAGAGGCAGAATATTGTTAAAATTACACTTAATTTTCCTTAGACATTTCAGGTTGTTCATATTTGTTCAGGTTATTCACATTATATTGTCAAAAGATAATTTGTTAATGTAAATATTTTCCCAATGTAATGTTATTTTTACACTAAAACAGAAAAAAATTGGAGTTGACATTATTTATTAGGATGATGTAATATTTTTTTTTTTTTACTTTAAACAAAGACGAAAATTTGGAGTCACTATTTATAGGTTATTATTACTTCTGCCAAGGAGGTTATGTTTTTGCCAGGGTTGGTTGATTGGTTGGTTGGTTAGTTAGCAAGATAACTCAAAAAATTATGGACAGATTTTCATGAAAATTTCAGGAAATGTTGATACTGGCACAAGGAACAAATGATTAAATTTTAGTGCTGATTGGGGGGGGGCATCGGGGGGGTACATCAGCCTTGGCGAAGGTCTGCGGTCTCTGAGTCCTTTTCTAGTTGCCATTATTTTACTTGAGATCACATTGGTCTGTATGTGGAAATGAACTAAAATGAGTTCAACACCCTTAAATTGTTTCATGCATGAATTATGAAAAAAATGACCTAAATTTTTTTTTTGAAGGATTTTATTACTCAAAATTAGGCTGAAGTCGAATTTATTTATTTATTTATTGAAAATATGGTTTTATTAAGAAGATATTTAACTCCCTGAGACCCTGGAAAGTACAAGTTTTGGCTTTGGGTTTTACTGGGGAATCAATGTTGTAGAAGATGACAGTGTTTCCATGGTAACTATGGAGCCTGTGACCTTCCAAATGGGTCATATCTGATGACCATGAAAAGATGATAAACTGCATTTTACACCAAATATTTACAGGGGTTGGACAAAATAATGGAAACACCTTAAAAAAATCAACAAAATATAATTTAATATGGTGTAGGTCCGCCTTTTGCGGCAATTACAGCCTCAATTCTCCGAGGTATTGATTCATACAACTTGTGAATTGTTTCCAAAGGAATTTTAAGCCATTCTTCAGTTAGAATACCCTCCAACTCTTTTAGAGACGATGGCGGTGGAAATCGACGTCTTACTTGAATCTCTAAAACTGACCATAAATGCTCAATAATGTTGAGGTCTGGGGACTGTGCCGGCCATACGAGATGCTCAACTTCATTAGAATGTTCCTCATGCCATTCTTTAACAATTCTAAATGTATGGATTGGGGCATTATCATCTTGAGGTGAAGGTGTTTCCATTATTTTGTCCAACCCCTGTACATGTATTGATAGAATTAGTGGATCAACAGCAGGGCCAGATTAACACTTTATTGTACCCTGGGCAACAATATTCAAGGGCCCCATCATCACAACCCCAGGATCCCTATAATCTGGCAAAATACAGAATAAGTTCCAGGAATATATGTGAATATACCCCATACTTCAATATCTAACTATTATCAATTGCATTTTGATGTACAAATGTGTAAATGCTAGTAGAACTACAAGTGCACCACTGTAGCCTCTTGTCAAGGCCACTCACTTGCATATGATGATATGAAAACAAAACACATTAGCATCAGTATAATCTAAAATTGATCCACTACATTAGAAAGAGAGGGAAGTATCCTCCATTTTCACAAAAAATAAATAAGAAACCATTTCCAAAGTATCCAGTTTTTATTTAAGAACACTTTTTGCCAACACAAATGTATTGAATCGTCAGAAAAAGCCCACAGACAAAACACAAACATAATCTGATAGAATCAGATATGAATTTTAAACAGAAATCCCCTTGTCACCTCAGAATTCAACAAGAGAGTTAAAGGAAGTGCAATGTAAACATCTTGAAATCTGCTTTCTCTCAACAATAAACATATCTCAACATTTTCATGGAGCCACCACAAGGAAAAAAATTAATATAATGCAGTATAATCTGCTAAAATAAACATTTTGGTCCCAGTTTAACTTTTAAACAGAAAACACATCAAAATTCAAGGCATGTCAAGGCAAGGATTAAACATTTTAATACTAAATACTACATGTACTAAATACTATAAACTTCTGGAAAACCGTCAATTTCTCTCAAAGAAATACTTATCTGACCAATACAAAACTTCCCACTTAGCTGCTTCTCCATGTTTGCAATGTTTTGATTCGCGTACGTCGCATATGTCGTGTAGTTCTTGACGTCTCACATCCTGCTCAGTGCACGCACGTTGATTTGCGTCACCGCTGATTCGCTTTTTGGACTGACCAATGAGGAGAGGGTCTCAGCTCACAGTCACAGACAGCAGGAGCAGGGTTTCTGTGCAGTCCAATGGCTCCGGGCAGCGGACAGTTTCATTTAGAAGCAAAAGATAACCAGATATTTTCGTTATGCCCGAGCTACCCAGGGCCCTTCAGAGGTCGTGGGCCCCTGGGCAATTGCCCAGTTGCCCATATTGTTAATCTGGGCTTGATCAACAGGTATTAAACAGTTTATTTCAGTAGATAGTTTGTGTCACCTAGGGGTCTTTGGGTCTTTATGGGTTAAACTCTGTCCACAAATATGGACATCATGCATGAAAGCATTAATAATTTCAGTGTCATTTTTGCACTTCATTCAACGCGCCAGATTTCAAGTTTTTGCAGGCCATTTTTGGGCCACGGGCCGCATGTTCGACACCGCTATTCTAACCAAACTCTGGATTTAGTGTTTCTGTGTGTGTCGTTCTCCCACATAATCTCCACTCTTCATTATTTAAGAAAAAAGTGACGTGATTTACATATCAGAATGTCAACAGCGTATTTGCATATTTTTCATAAACGCCGCACAATTAATGACTTTGCTGCGAGGCTGTAAAAAAAGAAAGACCCCCTGCTTAATATTGATATGTATTAGGCCTTTTTTTTTTTTTTTTTCTTTCAGCGAACGAAAGCCAGTCGGCCATGCTTAATCATCGAGTCAACTCAAATGTTTACGTTTTGCAGCTTGATGATGGGGCATGAGCGCAGGCCTAATGCTTTTTCAATGTGATTCACGATGACTGATACGGCAGCGGATTGGATGATGACTGTGTGTGGCGGTGGAAATTATTCAACACGTATCAAAGTTGGCAGAGATCAACAGGAGAGGTTTGCATAAATAAGCCTGTTCCCCACGGCCCCCGGAGTCGGTTCGTAGGTGGACGGATGGTGAGGGAGATGGTTTTTGCGTAGGTAGACAGGCCGCTCATTAGCATATTCACTTCACAATTTTAGAACGAATGATGGCATCCGTGAACCTCACACACACACACTGTAAAAAAAAAAACAAAAAAAAAAAACATGAATAACATGAAACACAGAAAATTAAGTCAAAGGTTAAATACGAGAAAAAGCATCTTAAAATATGCACGGAAATGTGTTTGACTACAACTCCCATGTTACATTTCAGCCACAATCATCAAATTTCAGCATTTTAACATTAAATCTGAAACCATTAGTTGAACTGAAGCGTCACATTTCACTTCATAGAAACTATATGAAGCCTCTTCTCCACGGTTACAGCAGCTGGGGCTTATGGGTAATGTAGTAAGAATAAAAGTATAAAAATGAACTAAAATTAAAATGGAAATTTTGATTCACCAGTAAAACCCACACTAAAAAACAAAACAAAACAGTAAAACAAAAAACTGTAATATTCCAGCAGCTGGGGTGCAAAAAAAAAAAAATACTGTAAAATAACGGAAAATAACATCTCATAAAAATACGGTAATTTTCCATAATTATAATACAGTTTTTTTGCCCTAACTTTACATCAGATTTTGCTTCTTTTTTTTTGACTTTTTAATGTTTAATAAAGCATATTTACATGTATTAAAGCAGTCAAATTACCTATAAATATATATATAAATAATTTTCAATGAGACTAAGTTGTACAATCCACTGATAAAAACTGTATTTGGACAGTTTATCAGTGCTTATACATGTTATACATTCACAAAAATACATTTATTCAACATTTTTGTTGTGAAACCTCCCGTAATTACGCAAGATATTTGTCAATTAACAAACAAGTCTGGTTAAACTTACAGAATAAATACTTCTTTTACGGTTAATTGTCAGTGATTTTATCTAATTTTATTTATTTATTTATTTTTTGCAGTGTTAAACTTTAAATAAACAGTTTAATCTCATAAACAGAAAAGAAATATTTATGAAATTATGATACATTTGTAAATGTATTTTAACTGTATTTTTCTGTGAAAAAAAAAAAAAATCTTTTAAATAACTGAAATTTTATGGTTATTCACAGTTACAGTTTTTCCATATTATTTTACATTTGACTTGTAAAATCACAGTCTGTTTTGTCATTTCATTGATATTTTCCTGTATCTTAAAAATACAGGAAAAATCTGTAAAATAAACAGTGAAAATTCTGTTAAATTACAGATTTTTTTTTACAGTGCACACACTCTTTCCCCTGTTCTTAATCGCACCTAGAAAGCACATACACACCCGAAACACAACAAACAGCCTGACGACACCCTGCCGAAAAAAAAAAAAAAAAAAGACTATATGCACGCTCGCACACATTTTCGCCACACTCAGTCTCTCTCACTCACATCTCACATTAGAGTCCTCAAGTGTGCTGTTTGATAAATCTTCCCCTTAAGTCTATTATCCATGGAATACTCTGGTGGCATGAAAAAGCTGCTTTGAAGTCTTCCACCCTCTTCCTGCTTATTCTTCAGTATGAAAACACAGACGATGCTCCTGCAACTCAGCTGCCTACTCACCGCCGATACACACTATCCTGCTCCAACTATTCATTTCCAAAGTGCCACATATGCATTTTGGAAATAGTTTCAACGCATGTTTCTACTGGTGTAAGGGGGAAAAAAAACATAATTTGTTCAACTTGTTCGCTAACAGTCATTTTGTAAGAATAGGCGTTATCTGGGATGTTTTTTTTTTCAGAATCTTTGTAAAGGAGGCCATCTTATCTCCAGCAGTAACACAGAGGGAACTATTCTTATTATGTTTTAAAATGGGCATAGAATTGGAACCATTCACAAATATTATAAGGATATTTAATCCTGTGAAACATTCAGTTTTGTATCATATTAGACACGTCAGGTCTCAATGGTCAGATATTATTATTTTTGAACAAACAAAAATACATTATATCAACAGGTAATAAACATTTTAGATCAGTTGATGGTTTGGTTGCACTCAAGTGAAAAATAGCAACAGCATCAACCCCCCCCCCCCCCCCCCCCCAAAAAAAAAAAAGGCAATTTAACTATGATAAGTGACTAAGATAAGGTAAGATTTTACTGATCGTACTATAGGGAAATATAACAAGTTAAGATAAAATAAGATTTTACTGATCACACTATAGGGAAAGATAAGATAAGATAAGATAAGATAAGATTTGATTTTACTGATCTCACTATAGGGAAAGATAAGATAAAATAAGATAATATAAAATTTTACTGATCCCACAATAAAGAAATATAAGATAAGATGAATTAAGATAAGATAAGATTTATTGATCTCACTATAGGGAAATATAAGATAAGATAAGATTTTACTGATCCCACTGTAGGGAAATATAAGATAAGATAAGATAAGATTTTACTGATCCCACTATAGGGAAATATAACAAGTTAAGATAAAATAAGATTTTACTGATCACACTATAGGGAAAGATAACAAGTTAAGATAAAATAAGATTTTACTGATCACACTATAGGGAAAGATAAGATAAGATAAGATTTGATTTTATTGATCACACTATAGGGAGATATAAGATAAGATTTTACTGATCTCACTGTAGGGAAAGATAAGATTTTATTGATCTCACTATAGGGAAAGATAAGATAAAATAAGATAATATAAAATTTTACTGATCCCACAATAAGGAAATATAAGATAAGATGAAATAAGATAAGATAAGATTTATTGATCTCACTATAGGGAAAGATAAGATAAGATGAGATGAGATGAGATATGATTTTACCGATCCCACTATAGGGAAATATAAGATAAGATAAGATAAGATAAGATAAGATAAGATAAGATAAGATAAGATTTTACTGATCCCACTATGGGGAAATATAAGATAAGATAAGATAAGATAAGATAAGATAAGATAAGATAAGATAAGATAAGATAAGATAAGATATTACTGATCCCACTGTAGGGAAATATAAGATAAGATAAGATAAGATAAGATAAGATAAGATAAGATAAGATTTTACTGACCCCACTGTAGGGAAATTTTGCAGTTGACATCAGCAAATACAAAAATAAAGTGCAGGGAAAACCAACTAAAAATATACACGGGTGAAACATGAAATATAAGAGAAAAACAAATCTGCTATTTATATAAGTATTTATACAAATTTAGATTCAAATTTAAATATATACATATTTATTATATATTCTCACATACAAATGTTTTGCATGTGCAAACATATGTGCCTGTTTTAAATCTTGGCATTAATATGGAGTTGTTTGGGGTCAAACCTCTGTGCACATCCTCCAGACTCATCCAACCATATGTTTATGTACTAAGGATACAGTCAAATTGGAACAGAAAAGGAACTATTCCCACAAAGTTGGCACACTGCAAAAAAGGGGTGTCTGAAAATAAGATAAAAACACTGAATCTGAGGGGAAAGGTACTCGAAACAAGTGAAATTGTGTCCATGCAGTTAGATAATTTCACCTGACTTTCACTTAAATCCTTACATGATAATCCAGAGGCCTGATTTTATTTTATATAAATGAACAATCACAGCTACATGGTCACTCCTAAATGTTAATTGTTCAGGACTTGTTTTTTAAATGTGCTTTCTACTACTTTATTTCAATTGTTCCTTCCACTGACAGTTGAGAAAAGGCTTTAGTAGAAATACAGTCTATAGAAAATGAGCCTACAGTACACATGTAAATATAAAAGAATGTAGAATGTGTACATGAATATCTGTATGTCCCTAACATGTACATGTCAATGGAAAATTAAAAAGCAATAAATGAATAAATATTTAAAAAAAAAAAAGATTGTTAAATCTAGATAGAAGCCTGTCTACAGATGTATAAAAACTTCAAATAAGAAATTAACTCTAAAGCAGGATAAATTATTGAACACTTCTAAATCAATTTTTTTTTTTTGGTCTTGGTAAGAATTTACTAATTTGCCGTGTAGCACAGAGTTGTCCACAATGTCTTGGGAAGGTGAAGAACTAAGGGGGTGTGAAAACCAAAACCCCTCAGTATTATCCACCCTTCAGTCTGCAGGATGGAGTCAGGCAGCTAATGTTCTCCTCAGCACAATGTCTGATAGACAAGAGTGATTTGTCACTTCCAGTTTGGGTGGTACGGGGGGGGGGGGGGGGGGTACTTTATTTCTTGTTTGGCAACGTCTTCCCCACAGATAGAAGGTTGTGTATTCCATTCCCAGTCAGATTAGGGTGGTCCTGTGCTGTTTTCTCTGCTAAGTGCTAATGCTAACGGTTGGTGCTATATGTGTTAGAATGAATAACAATGCCGACTGAATTTCCCTACATGGAGAACAAGGTTGGGTTGAACTTGACTGTGTTTAGTTCCGCATTGAGAGACAGGATGTTTTTGTATTTGGATTTTCCAAGTTTTTCTTTTTGTTTTACTACAAAGAACCCCAATTAAATTCTGAAAATATTTACATTTTATGAAAAAGATGTGAATAACCTGAAAAAACATTTCATTTGAAAAATTAGTCCAATTTTAATAATATTACGCCTTGACTTATTATTTATACATGTACATTACTCACAGTGTTACATAAACATTTGGTAACAGGAAGAATATTGTTAAAATTTCACAGTGGATCCATAAATGCACAAAATATTTAGTAACAGGCAGAATATTGTTCAAATTGCACATTTCGGGTTATTCATCTTTGTTTTTATTTATGTATTTATTTGCATTTTATTGTGAAAGAATAGTTTTATAAATGTAAATATTTTCACAGTATAATCTTATTTTTTTCACTGAAATTTTTTCCAAATAATTATGGGTTATTGTGTTATTATTTTTACTTGAGATCACATTGGTCTGTACGTGGAACCTGAACCAAAATGATTTTGACGACTTTGACTGTTCAGGTTAATTTTTGCACTTTCATCCCGTGGGCCGGAATGGAACCTTTGGCGGGCCAGATTTGGGCCCCGGGCCACATGTTTGACACCTGTGCTTTTAGGTGATTATGTCTTATTTTAAGTATGATGAGATATTTTGACTAGAAATGAGAAAAATACACTCGTAAGATTTCGATTTTTGCAGTGTATAATCCATTATAGATGTTGCCTCAATAATGACAGTCGTAACTAGAAGCACTCGGAGAGCGCAGACCTCCGCCAAGGCTGATCAGTGGCCCCCCCCGTGGGCCCCCCCACCCCCGATCACCACCAAAATTTAATCATTTCTTCCTTATCCCATTTCCAACAAACCCTGAAAATTTCATCCAAATCTGTCCATAACTTTTTGAGTTATGTTGCACAGTAACGGACAGACAAACAAACAAACAGACAGACAAACAAACAAACAAACCCTGGCAAAAACATAACCTCCTTGGCGGAGGTAATTATTGCGATAAATCATTGCAAATAACGATGAATATACAGCACTATAGGAACATTTTGCTGAGTTGAGTTGCAGAGAATGTGTTTCTGAAAATTATTCGAAAAAAAGTAATGCTGATATCTGTGGTGGAAAATTTACTTCTATACTGTTGGTACATCTTCTTTATTGCTGAGTCATTATTCATGTCATATGTCTCTATGTGTGATATTTACAACTGTGTAACATCCTGACCCAAGAAGGGAGTTCTTGCCTTGATGTAAAACCCAAACACCTAAATGTCTGAATGTGTAGATAGAGGATGGCACCTGCACTCCAGATAGGATCCAAGCAAGGTTAGGGTGAAGAGGTCATCATGACCTCTTCACGGAGCAGAGAAGGAGTAGTATGGAGTGGTACGATGTACGTTAGGGATGACATCATGGTTTGAGGGGGTTGGATTTGGTTCTATATAATCTTTAGTTTTTCTCCTGTTTAATCAGACTTCACTTACAGAGCTTCTCTGTGAATGACTTCTCAAATAAATGATCATTTATTTTAACTCTAACTTTCTCTCCTCTTCTTTGAGTGAGTGGTCAGTTGAACATTTCTACAACATATCTTTAGAACAAATTTGGTTGTAAGTCCTTCGGAGTTTCTGACCTGAATACCTGCTGAGAACAAGAAATCTTTCCGCAACAGCAAGTTTTACAGACCATCAAGTGTATGTTTACTAATTCTTTAATCCGACAATTGCTGATCTGCTGTAAAACAGGAGGCTTTCTTCTTTGGCCATTTGTTAAGTCAGCATTAGTCTCGCTTGCATTTCCACACTTTGTTTTAGCTCGATGCCAGCGCTGGAGAAAGGTCTGGCTGAACCTATTATCTTCCTGGAATGGAGGAAAAAGAACCTCTCTGGCTTGTTTTTCCCTCTAATCCAATCACATTTGTTTTGGGCTAAACCAAGGCTTCGGTAACGGTGCTTTTGCAAAGAGTGTTAGGAAGCGAACTTGTTTTGGGGGAACATTTGTATGTGGGGAAGCGCGCCCAGGTATTGAAATGAATAAATCCCTGCAAAAAAAGAACCGAGCCGACCTGACTTCTTGCAATCCGCAGCGTCTAAACTTGCCATTCTGCGTGGAGTCGCAAGCTCAGAGGTGGTTGTTGTTTCATGTCGTGAAGCAAAGCGATAAATAGTAGAAGACGAAATGGAATGAATGGCCAAATACAGACTTATTTAACCCTTTCATGTAGGGATGTAACGGTTACCGGTAGAACGATAAACCGTGGTTAAATGGCAGACAGTTAGTCTTACCGTTTAAATTCTAATTATTATGATAACCGTGTTTGATTATCGCAGTTTTAGGGGTAAAAACCCTATGTAAAGATGTGCTTTTATGTCAAATATTTGAGTATAGTTTTAATTTATTACAATTTTGATTTTCTATACATAATATTTGGAGCTAATATTCACTTTTAAAGTCTTTGAAAAGGCTCGTTAAGCATCTGTGTGTTGTTTATGCAATAAATTATATATATTTTTCAAATCGGATTTTATATTTTTTTGGTGTTTTTGTCCTTTTATGTTTTTATAGTAGGTTAACCCTTTCATGCATGAATTATGAGAACTGTAGTCGCGATTTTTTTCCTGAGTGTTGTTATTCCTCTTTAGGCATGGAAAAACAATGCAATTGAATTTTTTTTAATAAACCTGTTTTTTTTATGAGGGTAGATTTGTTTATTGCTTTAATTAAAAAAAAAAAAAAATCAATAAAAAAAAGCGTTTGAATGAGAAAAAAAAAAGATCCAAAAAATTGCATTTGAACACTTTTTTTTTCTTTGAAGTGTTTTTATTATTCTTATTATTATTATTATTATTATTATTATTATTATTATTATTATTATTATTATTAATATATATATTTTTAATACTTTTTTTTTTGGTTAAAGCAATAAAGAAACAAATC
Source organism: Sphaeramia orbicularis (assembly GCF_902148855.1). NCBI lineage: Eukaryota > Metazoa > Chordata > Actinopteri > Kurtiformes > Apogonidae > Sphaeramia > Sphaeramia orbicularis. Next base: position 17,200,019 of record NC_043978.1, on the reverse strand, counting down.
TACCTTAGTTTTAATTTATTACAATTTTGATTTTCTATACCTAATATTTGGAACCAATATTCATTTTTAAAGTCTTTGAAAAGGTTCGTTAAGCATCTTTTTGTTATTTATGCAATAAATTATATACATTCTTCAAATCGGATTTTATATTTTTTTTTTTGGTGTTTTTGTCCTTTTATGTTTTTATAGTAGGTTAACCCTTTCATGCATGAATTATGAGAACTGTAGTCGCGATTTTTTTCCTGAGTGTTTTTATTCCTCTTTAGGCATGGAAAAACAATGCAACTGAATTTTTTTTAATAAACCTGTTTTTTTTATGAGGGTAGATTTGTTTCTTTATTGCTTTAACTAAAAAAAAAAAAAAAATTCAATAAAAAAGTGTTTGAATGAAAAAAAAAAAAAGATCGAAAAAATTGCATTTGAACACTTTTTTTTCTTTGATTGAAGTGTTTTTATCATTATTATTATTATTATTATTGTTATTGTTATTATTATTATTATTATTATTATTATTATTATTATATTTTTTTAATACTTTTTTTTTTTTTTTGGTTAAAGCAATAAAGAAACAAATCTACCTTCATAATTTTTTGTGGAGTTCTAAAAATGTCCTCTTCGCTGGACACCATGTGTTTAATTTTTGAAGGAAGGAATGAAATGTCAGAAAGTGATATACTGTGTGAAAACTATAAAATCAAAACATTTTTAATGCAGCTAATCGGATGTTTTCTCACATTTTATCATATTCCCAATTTTTATTAGCAATTGATTTACACTCAAACATGTCACTGCAGATCAGGTTTATCAAGTAAAGCAAAGTTATAGTAATGGTGTGAATGTCAATGTATGGGATGGTGCATAAGTGTCCACTGTGTTAGCTGATATGGAACTAAAACAACAAAACCCATGAATATACAAGAGAACAGCTGGAGAATAACTGTCCACTGTAGTGACCATTGTGCACAAAAGGGTTAAAGTGAAAAAATAATAGACAGATGATATAGATGAAGTTGTGCTGAAAAGAAAGATACCAAACATGGGTATAGTATATAAAGGCAAAATTAAAAGGACTGAAAAATGGACAAAATAGGCTCAAAAAAATTTTTTGTCTTTTTTTTTTTATATTATTATTATTTTTGCCATTTGTTAATAAAACTGTCTGGTGATAAAAAAAAAAAAATGTGTTTCAGTTCACACACAAAAAAGTAAAAGCATTGTGCAAGAATCCCAACTGGAAAAAAAAGCCCAAAAATTAAAAAAAAATATCCATAACTTTTTCTTTGTAGTGTATGTTAAAATGTGAGAAAACATCAAATTAGCAACATTTAATGTTTTTATTTCATAGTTTTCACACTGTATATCAGTAAATACATGTTTCTTTACTTCAAAAATTAACCCTTTCATGCACGAATTATGGGAACCTTAATCAAGATTTTATCCTGAGTGTTTTTATCACTGTTGAGGCATGAAAAAAACACTGCAATTGAAATTTTTTATGAACCTATTTTCATGGAATTGCAAAAAATATCCACTCAGCTGGACACCATGTGTTTATTTTTTACTGATACACTGTGTGAAAGGTATGAAATAATTTTTTTTGATGCTGCTAATCAGATGTTTTGTCACATTTTAACATACTATAATATTAGTTATTTCTCATTTTATGGAGATAATATGGAAAAAAAAAACTTTTGTTTAAAAAACTGTTAATTACAGTCTAATAACAATAACAAGGAATTGATTTTCACTGTAACATGTTAGTGCCAATCAGGTTTATCAAGAACAGCAAAGTTACAGTAATGGTATGAATTGCAGTTTATGAAATGATGCATAAGCGTCCACTGTGTTGGATGATATGGAACAAGAACAATAAAGTCAATGAAAGAGAACAGATTTGAATAGCTGTCCACTGGAGTGACCACTATACATGAAAGGGTTAAACACATGGTGTCCAGCTTGGTGGACATTTTTGCAACTCCAGGAAAAATAGCTTCATAAAAAAAAAAAAAAGAATAAATTTAATTGCATTTTTTTTAATGCCCAAAGAGGAATTAAAAAAAATAAATAAATAAAATAAAAAAAATCTTGATTAGTGTTCTCATAATTCATGCATGAAAGGGTTAAGATGTTTTTCTGGCCATTTTTCTTCCTCAAAGATAATAATTCGACACCATCCTTACAGGTTTTAACAATGTGTTGGAGCGTTTTTAACACAGTATCAGTAGGTTCATCCAACATCTTTGTAGTTGTTACCTTGGTTTGATGCCAATAATTTGACTGTTCTGAAATAATTCCACAACCACAGATGTCTTCACAGCATCAGTTAGGGTCAAAGAACTTGTTGCAGCTGAAGCATATTAATCACTGCCGTAATTATGTCATGGAAAATTCAGAACAATGTGAAGTTAAATTCAGATGATGACTCATATTTTGGCCAGACTGAGTTTAACCCATAAAGGCCCAGTGATACTTTTGTGTCAGTTCCCAAATGAAATGTTCTCTCTGTTTAACATTTCTTCCACAATTTATCACCTTTTATTAGAATATTATCCTCTCTATTTTGCATATTTCATTGTAAATCAAGTATTTTTTTCTATTTTTAATATCCTACATTTAATTTAGATGTTGATGAAAACCTGTCGTAAGTGTTTTATCAGCATTTATTGTAATATTATCCTTTTTATTTTGAGTTTTTTTCCAGTATAAATCTTGTATTTTCCTATATTCAGTTTCCTACATTTAATTTAGATGCTGATGAAAACCTATTTTAAGTGTTTAATCACCATTTATTGTAATATTATCCTTTTTATTTTGATTTTTTTCTGTATAAATCATGTATTTTTCTATATTTAATTTCCTACATTTAATATAGATGTTGATGAAACCCTATTTTAAGTGTTTAATCACCATTTATTGTAATATTATCCTTTTTATTTTGATTTTTTTCTGTATAAATCATGTATTTTTCTATATTCGATTTCCTACATTTAATATAGATGTTGATGAAACCCTATTTTAAGTGTTTAATCACCATTTATTGTAATATTATCCTTTTTATTTTGATTTTTTTCTGTATAAATCATGTATTTTTCTATATTCGATTTCCTACATTTAATATAGAGGTTGATGGAAACCTATCAAGTGTTTAATCACCATTTATTGTAAAATTATCCTTTTTATTTTGAGTTTTTTCAGTATAAATCATGTATTTTTCTGTATTTAATTGCCTACATTTAATTTAGATGTTGATGAAAACCTATTTGAAGTGTTTTATCCCCATTTATTACAATATTATCCTCTCTATTTTGCATATTTCATTGTAAATCAAGTATTTAAAAGTAGTAAAAGTAAGTTTATTTATTATAGTTTATTTAAAGTTTATTTATTATATCCAGTAAAATTATAGCATAATAACCTATAAATGATCACAACTCCAAATTTTTGTCTTTGTTTTAGTGCAAAAAAACTAAATTAAATTATGAAAATACTTACTTTTATTAAAAAAAAAAAAAAAAAAAAAAAAAAAAAAGGAAAAACTGAACTTTAAATAAAAAAACGTAAGAAAAATAAGTGCAATTTTAACAATATTATTCCTCAACTTATCATTTCTACATGTGCATTATGGATCGGATCTACAAATAATAATAATAAACTTTATTTGTATAGCACCTTTCATACAGAAATTGTAGCCCAAAGTGCTTCACATTGATTGAAAAAAAATACAATATTAAAATACATTAAGATTTGATTAGAAATACAATAAAATAAAAATAAATATAAAAAAAAGCGCACATTAAAATATTTGATTATGCATAGAATTTTTGAAGTGCAAGAAATAAGATGAAATTTGAAATACAATAAAATAAAAAATAAAAACAGAAATACAATAAAATAAAATAAAAATAAAAAAAACGCACATTCCTGGTTCCTGAATTGTGACCCCATTTTTATCTCCTTTCAAAGGCTAATGAGAATAAAAAAAATTTAAATTTGGTTTTAAATATATTCAGTGAACTGGCTTCTCTCATGTCTTTTGGAATTGTTTTCCATAACTTTGGTGCATAGTTAGTAAAGGCTGCGTCCCCCATTTTCTTTGTAATATTTCTGGGAGTCGCTAGTAACCCTGCGTTTGATGACCTCAGTGTTCTAGTTTGTACATAATTGATCAGTGAGTTTACAAAGACACTAAACACTTAGTAACAGGCAGAAAATTGTTAAAATTATGCTTAATTTCCTTTAGACATTTCAGGTTGTTCATATTTGTTCAGATTATTCATATTTTATTGTTACAGGGTAGTTCATAAATGTAAATATTTCCATAATTTAATGTTATTTGTTGCACTACAACAAAGACAAAAAATTGAAGTTTGTATTCTTTATAGGTATAATGTAATATTATTTTTCTCACATCAAAGCAAGAAGAAAATATGGAGTCATTATTTTTTGTAGGTTATTATACTGTTATTTCACTGTAGATCATATTAGTCTATATGTGGAACCTGAACTAAAATGACTCTGTGGAATTTTTGCACTTTGTAAATTCATCCCATGGGCCACACTGGAACCTTTGGCGGGCCGCATTTGGCCCCCGGGCCGCATGTTTGAGACCCGTGTGCTACAGTGTAACCTTATGGCTGTGATTTGACCAGCAGCTTTAGCAGCGTTTTATGTGTTTTACAATAATACAATATCTGTTTGAGTATTCACATGTACTTTAAGCCTCACGCAAGAAGGATGAGGGAGAAAAAAAATAAAACAAACAAAAACAAATCAAGCGTTTCCTTTGAAAATATATTAGAATAATAAAGATGAGTGAGTGAGTGAAATTGAGCCAATGCTTTGAAATATGTGCAAAGCAGTATATACTTTAGAAGTGAAGAACGTTATGGATGATACAGACAAATTGTAAAGCCTTTTGTTTCAAAGCCGTGTGTCCAATATTCTTGGATATTATTTCAGATACGATCGTCTCAAGAGGCGGCTCTTTGTTGTTCGGCCATTAAAGCCTTTATGTCGGGTTGAAACAGAGTTTAAAGCAGTGCTTTGGGTTACTTTACTGTTTCACACTGCTGACGGAGAAAACACACACAGATAGAAGCCCATTTGACTGTGTTGTTGCGCTCCCACCCAGCAGGATCCTGGGTTTCTGTGTTTAATGGAGGCTAACAGACACTTGGACAGAAACAGAGACACTGATATGATAAAAGACTTTTTACTACCCGGCACAGCACGAGGGAAACAACGTCACCGTGAATTTAAAGTTTAATGACATCTCCCTGATGTCTTTTGTGGAGGATGCATGGATGTAGGCACCAAAGAGTACTTATTTGTCATTTTTGAATAATTAAAGACACAGCCTTGTTAGAAAAACCTTTTGTTGTCTTGTAACTGACTCTAAGGCAATCTAAGCCACCAGACCTCCCAGCGGTACCGAGTGCATTAAGCAATCTCTCTCCCATGGCTGAAATTGAGCAAGTCACTCATGCATACTGATGTCTTTATGCAGAGTAAGATTTGGTGTCGTACTGTGTAAAACAAAAAAACGAAAAAAAAAAAGAAAACTGAAAAAGTCAGCGTCTGGGAAAACAAGTGAAGTATAAGGTTAGTGTCAAGGTTATTAACGAAAACTAACGAAATGACCCAAACTAGAACTGAAAAAACATTTTTGTTAGCTGAAATGAATAAAAACGAAAATTAAAAGAAAAAATGCTAACGAATTACCTTCATTAGATTATATTTTCATCTGGGTTTGTTTGTTTGTTTGTTGCCAAGATAACTCAAAAAGTTATGGATGGATTTGGATGAAATTTTTAGGAAATGTTGATACTGGCACAAGGAACAAATGATACAATTTTGGTGGTGATTGGGAGAGGGTGGGGGCTGATCTGCTTTGGCGGAGGTCTGCTGCACTTTCAGAGTGCTTTTCTAATTGAAACTTTGTGTGCTTACAAAACTAACTAAAATTTATAAAAATTATGGATAAAATTCCCCTCGTTTTCATCTTTTTCAATGTCAGATTGATATGAAACCGATTTATTTCGCTCGAGCAATTTTAGCTGGCGGTACATACAGTAGGGCTGCAACTAATGATAACTTTAATAATCGATTAATTTGTAGATTATTAACTAATCAATTCATCAGATAAACACAAAAGACTCAGTTCTCAAAGATCAGTATTTAACCCAAAGCAATACAGGCTGCAGACAAGTCACTAAAGATTACATCCCTGTAATGGCTTCGGGTATAGTTAGCAAGCATTAGCCCGCTACCTAGACTTGTTATGGCTAGAGACTAGCAAGCCATAGTTTAAAACCAGCTCTGGTTATAGGCTATCAAACTAGCGTATGGATTAGTTCCAGTCAACGATAGGTAACGTTACTCTGGTGGCCTCATAAACGGAAATGGATGAACACGTTATAATTACGACGACTAGCTAGTGGGCTAAAGTAATCACGCAGGCTATCTTAACCTCCTAAGACCCAGGAAATGTCAGCAAAGTACAAGCTTTTTTTGTTTTTTATTAAATAAGTGCCTATATTGAAAACATCATGATGCAACAGTTTTTTCAGATTCAGTTTTTAGCTTACCGGCCGACAGGCTGTAAGCTATTGTTATCATGCAGCGTCCGTCGTTGTCGTCTGTTGTCGTCTGTCATTGTCTGTTGTCCATAACAAAAATTTCAATCGTCTTCTTCTCCGAAACTACAACTCCAATTGACTTCAAACTTGGTATACAGCTTCTTTATGATCATGTCAACAAAACTTAGTGAAATTATTTTGATCCGGATCTGATTCTGGATTTGGTGCGACTTTGAAAAATTTCCCCATTATAAGAGATAGGAAGTGGATCAATGCAATAACTCAGTAAATATAAATGATATCCAGTGTAAATTTCTACAGTCCAGCCCTGATGGGGAAATGACCAAAACATAATGGCCACATGCTGATCAGGATCTTCTTCTGGATCTGGGAACTTACAGAAAATTTATGATGGACTGTTATGGGAAAAAATTTCAATCGTCTTTTCTCCGAAACTCCAGTTCTGATTGACTTCAGACTTGGTATACAGCTTCCGTATGATGATGTCAACACAAGGTATTGAAATTATTTCGATCCAGGTCTGATTCTAGATTTGGTGCGACTTTGAAAACTTTTCCCATTATAATAGATAGGAAGTGGATTGATCCAATAAATCAGTATCAATGATATCAAGTTGGAATTTGAATTTTTTACAGATCTGATTGGAATATGACCAAAACATGGGCTATTTCTGTAATAGAATAAATACACAGAACTGGGTGAGAATAAATGGCATCTGGATACATTTCCCAAAGCTTTTCATTTGGCCGGTAAGCTACAGGGCCATTGGTCCTATTTTTAAAATTTTTATGGAATGTCCTTTGTGGTGGACAGTTTTCTTTTCTTTTTTTTGTATAAAGTTGTGAAACTCTTGTCCGCAAATGTGGACAGAAAACCTATAGCTGGGTCTTGGGAGGTTAAGATAGGTTTACATTATGTTCCTGTGGCCATGACAGCCCCGTTTGCCCGAAACGTAGTGCGCTGTGGGGTTTTGGCCATTTTTTTCCTCCATATTCAAGTTTTGTTACATAAACGGTGCACTACGTTTAGGCAAAACGTGCTCCTCTGTGTTACTCAATAAGAACGTGCTCAAGACCCAGCGAATCGACTGCCGAATTGGTTGTCAACTCTTTTAAGAATTTGGATCAATTTAATCGATTCGTTGTTGCAGCACCACCGTACGACACTCCACGGTCCGTCACTTCTTGTTTTCTCGTCGTTTTCTCATCTCCACTCTACCTGGAAACATGGAGACTAAAGTTGGGAGAAAGCAGCAGAGTCCTGTCTGGGATTTATGGGAATACAGCGGCGAGGAAGATAAAAGATACGAAAAAAATAAACTTAAGTATTTAGAAAAGAACGAAAACTAATAAAAACTAGCAAACCTGCACTAAAACAAATTCAAACTGACCAAATTAGAGGAAATAAAGTCAAATCTAAATAAAACTAAACTATAATGAAAAACCCAAAACTATTATAACTTTGGGGGGGTGGAGACTTTCCATTCCAATCCAATCCAACTTTATTTGTAAAGCACTTTAAAACAACCACATTGGACCAAAGTGCTGTACAGAAGAATAAATAAAAACCAAAATAAGAGTAAAATACAAGAATAAATTTAAAACATAAAAAACAAAAAAGCTTTGTCTGGTCTAAGGTTATAATAGTTTTGGATTTTTCATGATAGTTTAGTTATGACTTTTTTCTCTAATTTAGTTAGTTTTAATTAGTTTTTAGAGCAGGTTTGCTAGTTTTTTCTAAATGCTTAGTTTTAGTGTTTTCATATCTTTTATCTTCCTTGTCGTCATATTCCAATGAATCCCAATCCCTCTGCTGCTTTCTCCCAACTTTAGTCTCCATGTTTCCAGGTAGAGGTGGGGACAAGAAGTGAAAAAAAATCGATTTCATATCAATCCGACATTGACAAAGACGAAAATGAAGGGAATTTTATCCATAACTTTTTATCCGTTTTAGTTAGTTTTGTAAACACGCAAAACATTTTCAGTTAGTCATCATTTTTTCTTTTAATTATAGTTTTTATTTATTTCAGTTAACGAAAATGTTTTTTTTTAATTGTAGTTTTCATCATTTTGTTAGTTTTCGTTAACGATAATAACCTTGACACCAACCTTTCACTTTATTTGTTTTCCCAGACACCGAATTTTTCAGTTTTCTTTTTTTTTTGTAATTTTAATAACCTTTTTCTCATCCATGTCAATCAATCAAATTTTATCTACTCATCATAACAAATGTTACCTCATGACACGTTACATTTAGAGCTTATCAAACCAGACACAAGCTTTTAGAACCTACCGTACGACGTCAGATTGTACTTTTGTCAACTTCCAACTCGGTGATGTAGACACTTTTTAGCGCTGGTTTCATCCTTTTCACATAAACCCAAAGATTAATTTTCACCGGTTTAACTATTAGACCTGCAGATTTTCACAGAACCACAAAAGTATCCTTCCTCTTCTTATTGTCAGTTACAATAAACCTCGAAGGCACAAAAACAGAAGGAGTTCTTGAGTTAAATAACGGCTTTTTTTTCCCCAAATTAAAAGCTGAAACGATTTTACATGAAAGCATGTGTTAAAAAAAAAAAAAAATAGCCTCCCTTTTTGAAAATAAATGAAATGAAAAGTTCCATCAACTGCCCCTCAGACCTGCAGGGAATGTGCGTTTCCATTGTATTAAACCTGTTTTCATTCCTTCATGGTTCATTGTTCCTTCTAATACTGATGGTGAGTGTAATGATAATTCTGCTGCACTGAGAAAAACTGGAAGAACAAAAGAAATGCATCTGAACACAAAAGAGTCGCATACAGTGGCATCTTTTAAATCAACCTTATGATAGATTTTTTTTTTTTTTCACTTTGTCATCATCCATTTCTTCTGTTCTTCATCATATGTTGAATTTACAGTAATGAACATAAACAAACATGGAAACAGTCATTAAAATCACATCTTAACATCTAAAACATCTGCTCCAGCTGTTCAGTCTGACGTCACAGTAAAGCTGTAAAACTCATTTCTGGGTCCAAACAGTTAATTACCATCATAGTCTGGATGCTCTAGAGCAGGGGTCTCAAACATGAGGCCTGGGGGCCAAATGCGGCCCACCAAAGGTTCCACTTTGGCCCGTGGGATGAATTTGCAAAGTGCAAAAATTCCACAGTCGAGTCTGTAGAACTCATTTTAGTTCAGGTTCCACATATAGACCAATAATAGTATAATAATCTACAAAAAATAATGACTCCATATTTTCTTCTTGGTTTGATGTAAAAAACAAAAAATATTACATTATGCCTATAAATAATGACAACTTCAAATTTTTGATTTTGTTTTAGTGCAAAAAATAACATTAAATTATGAAAATACTTACATTTACAAACTATCCTGTAACAATAAAATGTGAATAACCTGAACTAATATGAACAACCTGAAATGTCTAAAACAAAAATAAAGTGCAATTTTAACAATTTTCTGTCTGTTACTAAGTGTTTAGTGTTTTTGTAGATCCAGTCCATAATGCACATGTATAAATGATAAGCTGAGGCATAATATTGTTAAAATTGCACTTATTTTTCTGAAGGAATTTCCGTTTTTTCAGGTTATTCACATCTTTTTTGTTTGGATAGTTTAAAAAAAGTAAGTATTTTCATAATTGAATGGGGTTTTTTTGCACTAAAACAAAGATAAAAATTTGGAGTTGTCATTATTTATAGGTTATTATGCTATTATTTTACTGGTCCGGCCCACCTGAGATCAAATCGGACTGAATGTGTCCCCTGAAAGAAAATTAATTTGAGACCCCTGCTCTAGAGTATAACCTGTCTCCTAAATGAAACACCAGTTTGGGTCCAGAACTGGAGAAATGTATTTATTTCACTGAAATATAATGATTAGCTTCTACAGTCTGTGTTTGACCTGCTGAAAAAGTGGACTTTAAATTTCTTGAAGACATTGATTTCATGCACAGGTGTAAGTTTTTCACCTTGTTTTGTATTTGGACTGAAAAAAAATATATGAAGACTTACCTTATCTTACTTTTTTTTTTTTTTATTATCTTACCTTATCTTACCTTACCTTATCTTATCTTACTTATCTTATCCTATCTAATCTTATCTTACCTTATCTTACCTTATCTTACTTATCTTAACTTTCTTTTTTATCTTATCTTGTCTTACCTTACTTTATCTTATCCTTTCTTATCTTACATTAACTTATCGTATCTTACTTATCTTATCTTGACTTACTTTTTGTAATCTCGTCTTTTCTTATCTTATCTTACCTTACCTAATCTTATCTTATCCTTTCTTATCTTACATTAACTTATGTTACTTAAATTATCTTGACTTATTTTTTTAATCTTGTCTTATCTTATCTTACCTTATCTAATCTTGCCTTATCTTATCTTACCGTATCTAATCTTATCATATCTTATTTTACCTTACCATACCTTATCTTGACTTACTTTTTTATCTTATCTTGTCTTACCTTACCTTATCTTATCCTATCTTGTCTTATCTTACTTATCTTATCTTGTCTTACTTTTTTTTTACCTTATCTTGTCTTACCTTACCTGATCTTATCTTATCCTTCCTTATCTTACATTACCTTATGTTATCTTATCTTAACTTACTTTTTTAAATCTTATCTTATCTTACCTTATCTAATCTTATCCTTTATCTTACATTAACTTATCTTATTTAAATTATCTTGACTTACTTTTTTAATCTTATCTTGTCTTATCTTACCTTATCTAATCTTATCTTACCTTACCATACCTTACCTTACTTATCTTACTTTTTTTATCTTATCTTGTCTTGCCTTACCTTACCTTATCTTACTTATCTTGTCCTATCTTATCTTACATTAATTTATGTTACTTATCTTATCTTGACTTACTTTTTTTAATCTTATCTTGTCTAATCTTATCATATCTTATCTTACCTTACCATACCTTATCTTGACTTACTTTTTTATCTTATCTTGTCTTACCTTACCTTATCTTATCCTATCTTGTCTTATCTTACTTATCTTATCTTGTCTTACTTTTTTTTTTTAACCTTATCTTGTCTTACCTTACCTGATCTTATCTTATCCTTCCTTATCTTACATTACCTTATGTTATCTTATCTTAACTTACTTTTTTTAATCTTATCTTACCTTATCTAACCTTATCCTTTATCTTACATTAACTTATCTTATTTAAATTATCTTGACTTACTTTTTTAATCTTATCTTGTCTTATCTTATCTTACCTTATCTAATCTTATCTTACCTTACTTATCTTACTTTTTTATCTTATCTTGTCTTGCCTTACCTTACCTTATCTTACTTATCTTGTCCTATCTTATCTTACATTAATTTATGTTACTTATCTTATCTTGACTTACTTTTTTTTAATCTTATCTTGTCTTGTCTAATCTTACTTTACCTTGCCTTACCTTATCTTATTTTTCCTTATCTTATCCCTTCCCTGAGATGGACGAACAAATGAAATCCAAAGCTGAAGCTGTGAAACACCTATAAATTAGCTTTAATTATTGTGTGAAAACCTCGTATAAGCCTCAAAATCTAGGTTTTGTGGTCAGATAAGTGTAAACAGTGCTCCATAAGTCTTCACGTCATTACGCACCTGAATCTTTTCCCTCACGATGAACAATTTCAAAGTTTAACGGAAAGACTTACGGATTCGTGATACTTTGGCTATGACTGGGGTTTTACACATTTGATGAAAAATTGGTGACAAAAGCCATATGCAGCTTTAAGTAAGTAAATATTAAAAAAAAAAAAAAAAAAAAAAAAAAAAAAAGATAACATAAATATTCCAAGTTCATCTAAATCAGATATTTATTTTTTTTGCAGTGCACTTTTGGTTTATTCCATTTGTGTTCATTTGTTTTTGTGATTTGATGTTTTTCATTGTCTCTTTGGTCTTTTCATACCGTTCAGTCTTTCATTTTAATCATTTTGTTTTCAGTGTCTTGCTTTACATCATCTGCGTTGCGTTTTACATCTGTTCATCCTTTTGTTTTGGACTTCATTGTCTGTCGTGCTTTTTGTTTGTCATTATGATTTTGCATTTTCTATTGTTTCCTATTGTGCTTTGACTGTCAAAACACTTTGTAAACATGTTTTTTTTTTTTTTAATAGATTCATTACTATCAGTATTGTGTGTAAATCCAACAGCCACAGATAATGAAATATATGAGAATGCCGTCTGATCAAACCTCAAACCGCCTGATTCACATCTCTAATGCATCTCTGCTCAAAATAAATGGGCTTGAATAATATGTCAGCACATAGTTTCTTCCAGAGATGCTTTTTCCCGACATTTTTTTTTTTTTGAAGTCATTTAAATATAATGATGAGAGAGCACATTCAGGACCGTCTCATGCAGGTGATTCATCGTGTTGCATTCATTTGTTCACATGAAAAGTGGCAGAAATAGTTGTGTCGAGGATGTTAAAAAGAGAGCCGAGGAGAAGGCTGTTCATGGCTTTTTTTTTTTTTTCCTCACGTCTGAACTGCTGAGCAATCACCGCTCAAAATGTTTGATTTTCACTTTTCGGAAAATGACAGAAAATGTCGAACACAATCCACCTTGAGGGTGAGATGTGAGGGTTTGTGAAGATATGGAGCCAGTGCAGTTATGACGGAGCATGAATCAGCCTGGAAGTGTTTAAAGGGGGAGACGCGATAAGTGAGGGCACTTTTTTTTTTTTATGTTGTTTGTATGATTTTGACTTGAAATGCTGATTTTTGTTTCTTGGCAAAGTGAATATCTTGGTTTGTGTAGATCAGGGGTGTCCAAACTTTTTCTAAAGAGGGCCAGATCTGATAATGTGGACATTGCCAGGGGCCAGTGGTCCCTTCAGACATTTTTTAAACAGTAAAAATTCCATATAAATGCGCTGTTCTACAACAATGTTATTTTCATTGTCACAATATCATTTTTTTAAATGGCAATATAACCAAATCTGAGCCACTCAGGTGTGAACAAATTTAAAAAAATAAATAAATAAATAAAAAAATTCTGCCTTCCTTTCACATCTGGAGTCAGATAACATAGAACAAACTGTGTGGAGTATCTTAAACATCCAAGAAGTTGATAAAAATCTTAACCCCACATTCATTTTAAACATGACTTATATGAGTAATCATTACTCATATATTACTCAGTAATGCAAAGTCTGTTAACATTTAAGATGAAAACATATGATTCTTACTCTTGTCTTTCACAAAATCATTCAGAAAGTAATATTTGTGTCACATCTACAAGTACATAACACCAGCAGTTAGAGGCAACTAACCTGGCAACTTGGTAGCCTGCCCTGGTGGTGAATTCATTGAACTCACATGTTCACATGAAGAGTCACTGTTGTGAGTTTAAAGCAGCTTGAATTTGCTTCACTTTTTCGGAACTCTCTCACTCCCTGCTAGCTTGTCGCATGCATTAGCATGTTTTGTCTGCTCGTGTCTCTTTACATTGAATTCCTAAAACAAGGCAACAGTCTCTTGACAAATTAGGCAAACATAATCGCCTTTTCAGTGAAAAAAAAATGTAATTCCCATCTCTTCTGGAAGCGGCGGCCCTCACTGTCGACTTTCATTTTTTTATTTACAGGTGCCATGGTTAGAAATTAGCGAAAAAGGTTCACGGCAAGGTCACAGATCCAGATAGAGTTAGAGTGGTGCTGCCACCATGAGGTGAAAGGAGAAACTGCATTTGGAACCTTTTATGATTCATGTACTCTGTTCAACAGTCCAAGTGGGCCATAAATAATACATTCTAAAACCCAAGCTGTGGGCCGTATAAAATCTGACCGCGGGCCGAGATTGGCCCCTGGGCCGGACTTTGGACATTCCTGATGTAGATGTTTGAGGATTATTACCTCTGCCAGGAGCTAGGTTATTATCATTAACGAAAACTAACAAAATGACGAAAACTAGAATTGTAAAAACATTTTTGTTAACTGAAATAAATAAAAACTATAATTAAAAGAAAAAATGATAACTAACTGAAACTGTGTTGTGTGCTTACAAAACTAACTAAAACGTATAAAAATTATGGAGAAAATCCCTTCGTTTTCGTCTTTGTCAATGTCGGATTGATAGGAAATCGATTTATTTCCCTCAAGCAATTTTAGCTGGAGGCACCATACAACACTCCACGGTCCGCCACTTCTCATCACTTGTCATTTAGACTCATCTTCTCGTCCCCACTCGACCTGGCAACATGGAGACTAAAGTTGGGAAAAAGCAGCAGAGTCCTGTCTGGGATTTATTTGAATACGACAGCGAAGAAGATAAAAGATATAAAAAAACTAAAACTAACACTAAAACTAAACATTTAGACCAAAACGAAAACTTATAAAAACTAGCAAACCTGCTCTAAAAACTAATTAAAACGAACTGAACTAGAGAAAAAAACAAGTCAAAACTAAATAAAACTAAACTATAATGAACTAGAAAAGCACTCGGAGAGCGCAGACCTCCGCCAAGCGCAAAAATTCCCCACATAATCGGTGATACAAATCCTACATTTATTTTTTAAAATAAAATCCGCCTTCTGGATCAGATCCGGATCAGCCTTTGAAATGTGATAGAGGACCCCATTGTCAATTCCTGAGTTAAATTTCATGAGTTTTGGTCAATAATTAAGCGAGATATTGGGAAACGAAAATTTTGGCCCCATTTACCACAATGTTAACGAAAATTTCAAAGTGATCCAGAATCCAGGATTTCTTCCGGATCACCCCCAAAAGTTAATCATTTCTTCCTTATCCCATTTCCAACAAACCCTGAAAATTTCATCCAAATCTGTCCATAACTTTTTGAGTTATGTTGCACACTAACGGACAGACAAACAAACAGACAGACAAACAAACCCTGGCAAAAACATAACCTCCTTGGCGGAGGTAAAAATCCAAAACTATTAGAACCTTGGCCAGGAGGTATTGTGATCACTTTGCTTTGTTTGTTTGTTTGTTAGCAACTTTACGGGAAAACTATTCCAACCATCTTTACTAAATGTTACCCACAGACAGGCCTAGGCCCTGGGACCAACCCATTAAATTTTGGGCCAAGTAGGCCAAAGTTCAAGGTCACAGCAAGGTCACAAAATCTACAATTTTCCTACCTCTCATCATTGAGCAATTTTCGAAAATTCATAAAAGATTAAAACGACTCAGATTAGCCTCCAATCTGATCCACCCGTAGCTTATAACAATATCTTGTATCTGGCACAAAATTGTTCACATCCACTGTGGAATGTGGACTCTGTGGACATTTCAATTTAACATTGAACATCCCATTTACCACACATTTTTCATTATAACTCAACAAATATTGATTGGAATTTAATATAATTGGACATACACATGACTGGTACCAAGCTTCAACTTTTTCTGCCGTATGGAACAACCTGGAAACTGTTTAATTACCTCCGCCAAGGAGGTTATGTTTTTGCCAGGGTTTGTTTGTTTGTTTGTTTGTCTGTCTGTCTGTTTGTTTGTTTGTCTGTCCGTTAGTGTGCAACATAACTCAAAAAGTTATGGACAGATTTGGATGAAATTTTCAGGGTTTGTTGGAAATGGGATAAGGAAGAAATGATTAAATTTTGGTGGTGATCGGGGGTGGGGGGGCCCACGGGGGGGGGGGGGGGGGGGGGGCACTGATCAGCCTTGGCGGAGGTCTGCGCTCTCCGAGTGCTTCTAGTTTAAAAAGAAATAGTCGTTCCACACATGCACACCGTTCGGGGTGCTTGGCGGAGATTTGCGTTCTCTGAACACTTGTTTTGGTCTGTGACGCATGACGACAGCAGCACCAGCTTTGATTTGAGACTTAGATGCTGGACGTCGCACAGATTTCGGAACACTTTGAGATCGACTATCTCAAAGATATTTGTGGCGTATTGCTGGTTGGACAAAAAAAAAAAAAAACATGCATGTGAAAAATCCAAAAAGGAAATGCAGTAGAAATCTAAATCCGTGATTTAGAGCTGAAATGATTAATCGATTAGGCGCTTGAAGCGAATGCAAAAATTCACGATTCGATTAATCGACTCGAATTGATTGAAGGGAAATATTCTATTGCAGTTTTCCTGAATTGAAGCTTCTTTGTGCGTCACAATAAGCGTCCGTGTGAAAAACAACAGTGGAACCAATGTTTAACAGCAGAGAAATGAAGGAAACAAAGCTTTGATTCAGGAGAATTGTGGTTGAATGATTTTTTTTTTTTTTTGGATCACTTTGAGTCGATTAATCGTTTCAGCTCTACCGTGATTCATTCTTTCTTTTCATATTCAATTGAAAATCCACAATCGGAAAATGAAAAAATGACTCGTTATTTCATTATTCATGTACAAATCAAAAATAATTTTAAAAAATTTGTTGTTTTTCATTCTTTCAATTGTACTCAAAGTCAAAATTGTAAATAAGCAAATGGACCAAATGTTGGGTTTCATGTTGACATTTTTGATATCCGTTTTGGTCTGACATTGAAAATCCCATTTACGACACATTTTTCATTGTAACTCAACAAATATTGATTGGAATTTAATATAATTTGACATACACACGACTGGTACCAAGCTTCAACTTTTTCTGCTGTATGGAACAACCTTGAAACTGTTTAATTTAAAAAGAAATAGTCGATCCACACATGCACACTGTTCGGGGTGCTTGGCGGAGGTTTGCGTTCTCTGAACACTTGTTTATTCATTTTATTTTGAAGTGAGGATTTCGGCGTTGGCTTTTCTTGCTCCAAACTATCATCACCATTGTATCAGCCTATAAGAATCCACATTGTTTCAGCTCTAAGACGTACTACGTAGTACTATTTAACCCTCTGGTATCCCGTCCAGCAAGGCCCTTACTAAGCACCAAGTGTGCCTTTTTGGCACACTTGTGGAATCATGTCAAAAAGTTTTTCATACAGTTTGTTTTTAATTCTTTTACACTTTTTTTCTATTTCATCAACTTGAGCTGTAAATAAAAATACCAAATACTCAATGATTGTCACATTTTTTAACCCTTTAAATGTCGTGTTTGTAATGTAAACAAACCATTTTTTTGGATGCAAAAAACACAAAAAAATAATATTTTTTCAATATACTACATAAAAAGTGGATCACATATTATTCGATTTTTTTCATCCTGGCATATGTCAATGATTAACTCCAACATTGGTTAATTTGTATTAATATTTTTGGTGCTAGGTCAAATGTTAAAAAATACTAGCATCTGTCACCAAGTGTGCCTAAGTGGCACACCTATAAATCAAACTATTAAATATTATATATTGATTTATTTTTCTGCTCTAATTTGATTTTATTTTAGTAAATCAAGGTCAGCCCTAATCATACATAGCAAATAATCATTCATTTTAGATTTTTTTAACCTTTTAAATGATCTATTTTCATCATGATGGTACTACATTTTTTGATGCAAAAAACACAAAATATATTTGTTTGTTTTTTTCAAAATACTACACAAAAATTGGATTACATATTATTTGATTTTTGCAGCCTGGCATATGTCAATGATTAACAGCAACATTAACAACATTAATAAATTAATTTAGACCCTCACCTTTCAAATGAAGCCCAGATATCAGTAAAAGCAGGATTTATGCCTTAATCGCTTTCGGATCAAAAACAGTGGTTAGAATGGAAGAAATAGTGCGTTTTAGGCACACTTAGGAGACAGATGCTAATCTTGTAATTTTCTTGTGTTTACAATGTAAAAATTTTAGTTGGTGGCCAGAATTGTAAAGATCATGCAAAAATGAACAACTTTTGAATTCTAACCTTATTTAAATTGTGAAAAAGAATATGAAGTTTTTTAACACAAAGTGCAAAGTGTGCTTAAAAAGCGCACCCGGAAATGAAAACATTAAAGTTTGGAACAGCGCTGGTGGAAGTCATCTCCTCTACTGCGCTGTGAACTCCCTGCGGTATCACGAACCCAATTACCCCCTGCAGATATTACACAGACACCGCTGACTACCAGACAGTAAAAATACTATATATTGCTCTTTTAAAAGGAGTTACAGTTACATTTTATAAATAGTGGAAATGTCTTTTTGCAATAAAATTAGTCAAGGGAGACCCGTCTAATGGCCTAATCTGTTCAGCCTGGTCTACTGGATCAACTTGTGTCACCCCTGCAGCTCACTGAGTCAAATCGTTCTCCCAAAGTGGCACTTTTGTGGTACATTTCCTCCTTGAGTCTTGGGTACATCAGGATCAGGAGCAGAGGACAGGTAAGGACTGCAGCTCCGTCTGAAGTCTTAGTCTGAGCTCCTGAAATCATTACATTTTGAATAGAACTCACTATTAAAGCTCAGGCTCTCTGTCACATTCAGATAGTGTGCACACCAGATGAATGTAAGGATTTACCGTCACAGCGCCCAAGGTCACCCTCCCGGAGGAATCCACTCGCTCTGTACCGATGCCGCCGCCACCGCCGCTGCTGCAGATCCTGGTTTGTCTTTGCTGCTGCTAAATGAAAAGACAGGATAGAACTCAGCCACTAGGGGAAACCTGCTGCACATTTTACCGCCGCCTGTACGGGACGATTTTTACCAGAATATGGTTTGACCAACAGCATCGCAAAGCAAAAAAAATAATAATAATAATGACACTAGCACAATAATAATATGACAGTAACACCTGCATGATCCTAATCTGATGCATTTTGTCATTTCGGTGCACTTTTAATTAGGGGTGTGCCAAAAAAATGGATTCATATAAAAATCGCGATTCTCATTTACTACGATTCAGAATCAATTTAAAATGTCCCAAAATCGATTTTAAAAAAATAAAATAAATCTACAAGCAGTCTGCACGCCATTAGCGTGATTAGTGGCTAGGGTTAGGTTTAGCGATTAGGGGCTAGCGTGATTAACTGTTGGGATTTGCGATTAGTGGCTAGCGTGATTAGCAGTTAAGGTTAGGTTTAGCAATTACCGGCTAGTGCAGTTAACGGTTAGGGTTTGCAATTAGTGGCTAGCGCAATTAGTGGTTAGGGTTAGGTTTAGCGATTTGCAGGTAGTGTGATTAACAGTTAGGGTTTGCAATTAGCGGCTAGTGCAATCAGCGCCTAGGGTTAGGTTTAGCGATTAGTGGCTAGCATGATTAATGGTTAGGGTTTGCAATTAGCGGCTAGCGCAATTAGCAGTTAGGAATAGGTGTAGTGATTAGCGGCTAGCGCGATTAAAGGTTAGTGTTTACGATTGGCAGGTAGAGCAATTAGCGGTTAGGGTTATCGATTAGCGCAATCAGCGCCTAGGGTTAGGTTTAGCGATTAGCAGCTAGCATGATTAACTGTTAGGATTTGCGATTAGTGGCTAGTGTGATTAGCAGTTAAGGTTGGGTTTAGCAATTACCGGCTAGCACGATTAACGGTTAGGGTTTGCAATTAGTGGCTAGCGCGATTAGTGGTTAAGGTTAGGTTTAGCAATTTGCGGCTAGTGTGATTATCGGTTAGGGTTTGCGATTAGCGGCTAGTGCAATCAGCGCCTAGGGTTAGGTTTAGTGATTAGTGGCTAGCGTGATTAATGGTTAGGGTTTGCAATTAGCGGCTAGCGCAATTAGCAGTTAGGATTAGGTTTAGCGATTAGTGGCTAGCGCGATTAATGGTTAGTGGCTAGGGTTAGGTTTAGGGTTAGCAATTAGCAGCTACCGCGATTAGCAGTTTGGGTTAGCAATTAGCGGCTAGTGCATTGATATGCCATCAAATGGTGTTAAATAACACACGAAAGGATGAAAATGCGTACGTATAGCACGCCAAATGCAATAAACTGGTGTCACATCCAAAGCGATTTCATGAGCTCAGTCTGTCAGCTGCATCACCCACAGATTAAGGACACGGTGCAGAGTCAGCCACCAGCAGCAAACCAGCACACACTGCTGTTCACCAAACTCTCGGCCAAGCGTGGATAAATGTTTAAAGCTGAATAAATATGAAAAAGACATCTGAATGTCTGCATTTGTCATTCTGTCTCGCAAAACAGACTGGAGTAGATCATGAGGATCCTTTGCAAACCTATAGACTGAAGCAGAAATTATTAGGAATCAAATTGTTTTGAATTGAAAATCGATTTGAATCAAATCGTAGCCCCAAAAATTGGGATCAAATCGAATTGTGAGATAGTAAATGATTCCCACCCCTACTTTTACTACATTTTAATAATAATTTTTATGGTTATGATTTTATTTTATTTTTTTCATGATGAAAACTGTAATGATGCATTGCAAAATAATTGTATAGAAGTTTATTTTAAGCAATTCAGTTAAATGTATGTAGGGGAATGAGCTCTAATACAGTCAGAATTGGACTATAGCATAGTATAGTAGAGTAAAAAATGTTTAATTTGATATTTACTTTTGTTGTCCATCCGTGACGCTGCCATTTGTCAAAACTCTTGCTATTTAGGTATGATCAAATATTTTTTTCCTCTAACCAATTATAAGGTTGTAAAATAGAGGGATTAATCTATAAACTGAAAACATTTTAGGAAGAAAATGTCAGAGGAACTTTACTTTTGAGAACTTTGTAATTCTTTCAAAAAATACAGGTTAATTTTTTATCCATCTGTGATGCAGTAGTTTTTGATGTTTTTCATTTAAAAATATTTTAAACTAAATTTTGCCCTTTGAGTCTGTTTAAGATGGCATTTAGACCTTTACAATTATGTGTAAATTTGTCTTAAACTTGTCTGGTTCAAAAGTTAGGAATCAAAAAGTAGTGGGTTGTCTTCAGTGTTTTAGTGCATACGTAGAACATGCAGTAAAAAATGTAATAAAATAAAATAAATAAATAAGTAAGATAGCGTTTCAAAATATACAATATACAGTGTGGACAAAACCAATAGACATACAGCATTTATTACTATTGACAAACCATAGAACACATGCAGCATATACAGTGGAAACACACTGAAGGATTGAATCAATATGTGACCAGAGTTCATCAGGGGAAACTGGGGTAAATAAACTGTAGAACAGCAGTGAGCATCGTTCAATATGAGATTAGAACCGAAGAAACTTGTGACCTGTGTTTATGGAGTCCTCTGGCGACGTCTAC
This sequence comes from Sphaeramia orbicularis, assembly GCF_902148855.1. Taxonomy (NCBI): domain Eukaryota; kingdom Metazoa; phylum Chordata; class Actinopteri; order Kurtiformes; family Apogonidae; genus Sphaeramia; species Sphaeramia orbicularis. The sequence continues at coordinate 17,178,340 of NC_043978.1, read as the reverse complement.
AACGCAGCAGATGACAGTGATGTTAAATTCAGCCGCTATCGTCGACTCTGATCAGGGTCTAAACGGCCGCACAGAGGCAAGAAAAAGATGGGCTTTTTTATCCGATTTATCTCCGAAACACAAACGTCATGTCCAAAGGCAACCTGGGAAACATTCATCCACGCTTTTATTTCCAGCAGAGTTGACCACCGTAGTGTTTTTGAAGGAGAACCGTAGACGTACCATCACAAATATTCAGCATGTTGAATATTCAGCTGTCACACAGCAGCCCGCGTAGGCCCAGGTTTTATCGCAGAGTCCTGGGTTCGACTCCAACCTGAGGCCGTTCATGGCATGTCTGTCCTCTACTCTGTCCCCTACTCTGTCCTTTACTCTGTCCTCTACTCTGTCCCCTACTCTGTCCTGTACTCTGTCCCCTACTCTGTCCTCTACGCTGTCCTTTACTCTATCCTCTACTCTGTCCTTTACTCTGTCCTCTACTCTGTCCCCTACTCTGTCCTCTACTCTGTCCTTTACTCTGTCCTTTACTCTGTCCTCTACTCTGTCCCCTACTCTGTCCTGTACTCTGTCCTCTACTCTGTCCTTTACTCTGTCCTTTACTCTGTCCTCTACTCTGTCCCCTACTCTGTCCTGTACTCTGTCCTCTACTCTGTCCCCTACTCTGTCCTTTACTCTGTCCTCTACTCTGTCCCCTACTCTGTCCTGTACTCTGTCCCCTACTCTGTCCTCTACGCTGTCCTTTACTCTATCCTCTACTCTGTCCTTTACTCTGTCCTCTACTCTGTCCCCTACTCTGTCCTGTACTCTGTCCTCTACTCTGTCCTTTACTCTGTCCTTTACTCTGTCCTCTACTCTGTCCCCTACTCTGTCCTGTACTCTGTCCTCTACTCTGTCCTTTACTCTGTCCTTTACTCTTTCCTCTACTCTGTCCCCACTTGCATCCATTAAATTAAGGCAAAAATGTCCAAAAAACACAAATTAATGCATCTGCCAGAGCTGCTAAAGGTGCAACTCGTGTTTTTCATAATAACCAGAACAAGAAGTGTTGCCAGGCAGAACAAACCCCACCCCTCACACATATTGTAGCTTATTTTGGCTCCGATCCAGCTGATGTTATCATGTCTATTAGTGCGGTGATGTCAGCATATCAGTTACCTCTATATATACATGTGCCAAGTTTGAAGTAAATTAAACAAAACTGATGTTTTATAAACATGTGATATTTCGCCCATTGTAAGTAAATGGGAGAAAACATGTACTGGTCAGATTCATTAAAAAAAAAAAAAAACAAACAAACTGTATATAGCTTCCTCAGGACAATGTCTACAAAAAGTGTTCACAGTTTTGACAAATTCAGATTGTTTTTTATATTTTATGACATTTTTGAAATAATATAAATTTGCCTTTACTTATAATGGGCTGTATTTTGATGGTTTATAACATGTAAATGGTCACAGATATCAATATAGTTACAATTGATCACTGATAGGAAGTCATATATGGACTTTCATTTGGGTCCATGACCTTTGACCTTGAGTGACCTTTTGTAGGGTCAAACTCCAGGTCACTAATGTCTAGATTTTTACAATTTTCTTCTCCGAAAGTACTGGTCGGATTCATTAAAAAAAAAAAAAAAAAAAAAAAAAAAGCCTGTATATAGGTTCCTCGGGACAATGTCTACAACATCTGTTCACAGTTTTGACAAATTCAGATTTATTTATATTTTATGACATTTTTGAAATAACATAAATTTGCCTTTACTTATAATGGGCTGTATTTTGATGGCTTATAACATGTAAATTGTTACAGATATCAATATAGTTACTATTGAGCACTGATAGGAAGTCATATGTGGACTTTGATTTGGGTCAATGACCTTTGACCTTGAGTGACCTTGTAGGGTCAAACTCCAGGTCACTAATGTCTAGATTTCTACAATTTTCTTCTCCGAAAGTACTGGTCGGATTCATTAAAAAAAAAAAAAAGCCTGTATATAGGTTCCTCGGGACAATGTCCACAAAATCTGTTCACAGTTTTGACAAATTCAGATTTTTTAATATTTTATGATCTTTTTGAAATAATATAATTTTGCCTTTACTTATAATGGTCCATATTTCGATGGCTTATAACATGTAAATGGTTACAGATATCAATATAGTTACAATTGATCACTGATAGGAAGTCATATATGGACTTTCATTTAGGTCCATGACCTTTGACCTTGAGTGACCTTGTAGGGTCAATCCTCAGGTGACCAATATCTAGATTTCAACAATCTTCTTCTCCGAAAGTACTGGTTGGATTAAAAAAAAAAAAAAAAAAAAAGCTGTCTATAGCTTCCTTAGGACAATGTCTACAAAGTTTGTTCACAGTTTTGACAAATTTTGATTATTGTATTTTTTATGAATTTTTGAAACATCAAAAATTTGCCTTTACTTATAATGGTCCATATTTTGATGGCTTTTAACATGTAAATGGTCACAAATATCAATATAGTTACTATTGATAACTGATAGGAGTCATATATGGACTTTGATTGAATTAGTTGAGTTCTCCTCCAGTGAAAGTACCGCCCACTTCTATTGGGACATTAATCTGCTTCATCCAGACCACAGGACTCTAACATACAGACAGAACCTGACAACCTCAGAAATTCAACTTGTTATTGATTCTTGATAGAACACATGGTGAGATACAAGGACATCGGTCTTATTTTTTTCTTTATAACAAACAGTGCTGTATGACAAACTGTGACTGCTCTGACATACATGAAGTGAAGGAGTATGGGATTTTCTTGAGTCACTGCACAGACAGACTTTGCATGTCATCAGGGAGGCTGTAACAAGTCAAACAGAGGACGTGTCGGAGACGCTGCGCCTGACAGTTTTATCCATTGTGACTTTCAGTGTGTTTTCGATGGCGAATATGCTGATATTTTTCCATCAACAACATGACAAGTCATCACAAGTAAGAACCTCAAGGGTCCTCAAGGGACGCGAGAGCAATAGTGGAGGGAATATAGATGTAGTAAATATTCCCGTGTCCCTTAGAAAGCACTTTTGAATGTAAAAGGAGGGAGGAGAGGGCGAAGTAATAAGACAAAAGGTCTTAACATTCACCAGGCGAACTGTGGCAGATATGCAGGTAACATGAGTTATTCACATTTCCATCTAAATAAGTCAGGACAGAAATTTGAGATACGTGCTCATAGTGTATTCTGACAGACAACGACACAGGCTGATACGCCTCGAGGCAAAAAGGGAAAAAAAAAAAAAACAAACAAAAAGGGATGGAGGTTTACAGACAGACAGAAGGACAGACAGACAGACAAGGCCCCGGAGAGCAAATAGAGAAAACAAAATGACAAACTGGAAGACAGTGATGATGCTCTGAGGGGAGAACATGCAGACAGACAGATAGACAGACAGACAGACAGACAGACAGACAGACAGACAGACAGGGTACCAAAGAACAAATAGACAAAATAGAATGATAGACACGGATGCACACGGCAACAAATCTAAAGATGACAAAAAGATTCTGGGAGAGAAGATGAAGACAGAGAGATAGGTAGGTAGTTAGACAGCAGACAGACAGATGGACAGCAAGACAGGAGACAGACAGAAGGACAGACAGACAGACAGACAGAAGGACAGACAGACAAGGCCCCAGAGAGCAAATAGAGAAAATAGAATGATAAAGTGGAAGACAGCAACAAAGGGGACAGTGGAGAACATGCAGACAGACAGACAGCAAGCAGACAGATGGACAGAAAGACAGGAGACAGACAGACAGACAGACAGACAGGGTACAGGAGAGCAAATAGACAAAATAGAATGATAGACACAGATGCACACAGCAACAAACTTAAAGACGACAATAAGACTCTGGGAGAGAACATGAAGACAGGGAGACAGACAGACAGGTAGTTAGACAGCAGACAGACAGATGGACAGAAAGACAGGAGAAAGACAGAAGGACAGACAGACAGACAAGGCCCTGGAGAGCAAATAGAGAAAACAGAATGACAAACTGGAAGACAGCGACGATGCTCTGAGGGGAGAACATGCAGACAGACAGACAGACAGGCGGCAAGCAGACAGATGAACAGAAAGACAGGAGACAGACAGACAGACAGGGTATAGAAGAGCAAATAGACAAAAAAAAATGATAGACACAGCTGCACACAGCAACAAATCTAAAGACGATAATAAGACTATGGGAAAGAATGTGAAGACAGAGAGATAGACAGGTAGTTAGACAGCAGACACATGGACAGAAAGACAGGAGAATGACAGACAGTCAGACAGACAGACAGACAGACAAGGCCCAAGAGAGCAAATAGAGAAAACAGAATGACAACGTGGAAGACAGCGACGACACTCTGATGGGAGAACATGCAGACAGACAGGCAGACGGCAAGCAGACAGATGGACAGAAAGACAGACAGACTGACTAGTGGGGAGGAAACACAGACAGACAGGCTGTGGGGTGGACACACACACACACACACACACACACACAGACAGACAGACAGACAGGTCTTTTCCTGCTCCTTCTGTCTGGGACCAGGGGACAGACTGGGCCTCTCAGCAGATGGAATATTTATCACGTCTTCTTTCCGCTGATTCGCTGCCCAGTCACAGCTGAGAAGCAGTGAGACGGCGGGGACAGATCTGGGCTGTTCAACACACAGTCTGCGCGTGGGGACTGGCCGTGGTTTGGGCTTTTCCTGCATCCGTGATGGTGATGAAGGCCTCGTCACCAGCCTGTCAGCGGCCCAGTCCCACCATCAGCACAAAATGATCCACTAATGAATACAAGACAGCACTTAGCGCTGCACAGGCGGCTGGGCCCAAGTTTCAGCCGTTCCAGGAACTTGTGGGCATCACTTCCAGTCTCTGTTGCTGCCTGTCAGACGCTTTTAAACATTTTTACTGTGCAGGCTGGTGACAGGCGAGGCGAGAAGAAAAAAAAAAAAAAAAAAAAACCTGTGAAACAATAGAAAAGTCTGATGTTGGGATAACAGAAGTGAGCCAGTAAAGTCCACAGTCAAACCCACTAACTAACAGTGTGTCACAATATAGACTCAGTTTCCCTGGAAGTGGATGTTGCCATGTGTGCTTTGGTTCGTGATGCCGTACAATATGCATGTTTTGCTGCTGGAGGGAGTTTGTTATCACATCCATGATGCGGGCCGCTGCGTGTTTTTATGCTCAATAAAAAAAACCCTTTCGTTGCAGTTGTCCCTGGTATAATTGGGCAGTTGAGGAACATGGAGTAAAATGGTGGTTTTCATGTTTTGCCGGATGGACTATCAATATTTGCTTTGTGCTGTAACTTCGCCTCTGTATCAGGAATGTCTCTTTTCAACATACTGTGTACTTCTATGGTGTTATTTTTGGACAATCAAGGTGCCAGATGGAAATCGATTTAACTCTGTAGATGCTGGAAACTGGTGACACAAGCCAGATAATGTCATTAAGTACAAAAAAAAAAGCTCAGAAGAAGGTGGTTGGGGTGGGTTATGGTTGAAGACCAAAGGTTGAAGACCAGTTTCATGCTGTTTATTTTTGTGTTTTCTCTCTTCTCTTATTTTAGCCCTCCCCCTATCCATCTTTCCTACTCATAAACCTTTTGTTTAACTCTAACCCAGTTCTTTTTATGTCTAAACCAGGGATTAAAGTTCTCCGTCACCACGACGAATTTCCGTCAAATGGAAAAATTGAGGGGGGAAAAAAGTCATATTGAAGTAACTTCCCCACCCTGTCCTGGGTCTGCTGTCCTGAATCTGCAGGTGTTTAACACAGACACGCCACACACAGGGGGCTGATAGGTTTAACAGTGATGATAATAAGATGACTTCTTTATTTTTATGTTGGGAGGAGACATTGATGACTATTTCTCTTTGGAAGGAAACGCTGCTCATTGTGTGCCTCAGAAACACATGGACAAGTTCAGCTTTACCGAAGTTCAGCCTCCAGACTAACTTTAGTTTAGTGCTAACAAGTAGCTTTCATTATGAAAGAACCACAGCGAAAAGGGAAGAAGACAGAACTGATCTACATGGACCTTCATGTTTGGGTTAATAGCCTATCTCCTCTTGCCGGTATATGACTAGTGTGTGTGTGTGTGTGTGTGTTTGTGTATATACGCCCTTCCCGTGCATGCGGCTTTGCGCACCGCGGCCTTACGCGGTTACGCACCCGACTGCAAAAGTGCTTTATTTTGACCCGTTTAGCATCTTATTTCTATCTGTGTGGTACAGTACGAAGATAACATTGAATGAATGAGTAACACCCTTGGTATTTGCAAAGCCACTGTATTTTAAATACCCTCAGAGAGTATCTGTAACGGAATATAATTTCTGTTTCAGTTGACATAATTTCTTCCAATCAAAAGAGAACATGATATTGGCGGGGCGGACGCAGGTTTGACGACGTACAGATTATTTTGGCTAGCATATACGACATCATGGACACGTTTGTAGAGGAAGGTGCTGAAGTGGTAACTACTGAGACATGCGTGAAAAATAGATGGAGGTGGGCGTGGCTTGATGAGAAGGGAGACGATGGAACTCCAATTAGATCATGGTGCAAAAAAATGAAGCAGCCTGGTGCGTGCATGTGCGTAGTTTCCCACAAGAAAATTCTGTATGGTTCCAATGGTAAAAAAGTCCTGATCCGCCATCAATCTGAGAAACTGAAGATTAGTTGGTCAGGGTTACATTTACACAGACATTTTCCCCAAAATTCATGTGCTGTTGGAGTTGGAGTTATGTTTTAGGAGTTCCTAAATTGTTAAATAAAAAGTTTTTCACTCATTTTTTGCAGTAAGGTTTTCTTCTAGTTATTTTCACTTGCTTCAGAGGTTTTCATACCCTTTAAAATTAACCAGAGAGCATCGAAATTGACCTGAAGCTTTAAAAATTTTCTGGGGGAGGACCCCCAGACTCCCCACCATTACCACTCATGACATTTTTTCTATCCATGTTACTAATCTTCTACACCTGTACACTCTCCCATTCAGTGTGTTTTACAGTAGTGCCAAATTTGACTATATAAACTTGTACGCTATAGTAGTATTGTATTGCATCATTTTTAATAGTGGCCAATGATTTTGACCAGAAGAAAATTTTCAGTCCGATGAAAAATTTTTGCTTTAATCCCTGGTCTAAACATACCAACCATACTATACTAAAATATACTATTTTGGTCAATTTTATGCCACCATTCCCACTTTTGCACATTTGTACTATTTTTTTTTTTTTTCTTCCTATAACTGTCATATTTATATTTATTTCTTACATAGCATTCTGTATTTTGTAAGATATCCTCACTTATACCTTATAATATATTGGCTTATTTTATTATGTTCAAAGTTCTATGTATATAGTGTATATATGGGTCTTCTGTGAAACTGGTTCCTAAAAACAGGACATGGGGCTAAAAATTCAAATCAGGTGTAGACTAATGTTACGAAGCAAGTTTGGAAGCACTTTATTTAAAAAAATAAACATTTACTGAAATAAAAGAGAACCTATTTTTCAGATAAAACACATTTCTATGCTTTTTTAATATTATTTTTTATACAAAGATCTGCAGGTAACACAGTAAAAAGGACGCTAAAATTACACGCTACTATTTTTTTTTTTTTTTTTGTAACTTGTCTTGGTGCTGAACAAATTTGGTTTGCCAAGGGAAACTTCATAAAGTATATGTAGCTCCCCTTGATATTCTGTTGTCTTTATTATGAGTATTGTTGAACCACATTTCGATGCAAGGGAGGGAGAGCAAGAAAGAAAAAGGTTACGCTACTTTTTTGGGGGGTTTTTTATATATTTTTTTTATTCTCTCACAGGTACATTTTGGGAATTGAAGTAAATATGCAAGGCAGAGTGTTTCACAAAAATGACCGCTGTTGCAAAATCACTCACGATTTATTTATGTTGAACTGTGCAGGTTCTGCATGTAACACGAGTGGACACGATAGGTTACGTGCGAAACCAGGAATAAGACAGCTGATTCATGTCTGGATTAGAACAACCACTAGGATCCTCAAATTTAACACAGTGTCTTTATTTATAGTCTATATAAGACCATTTACAGACATGTTTTCAGATCAAATGCACTGACACTTAGGTAGTTTTTCATGTCCTTATCTTATCTTATCTTATCTTATCTTATCTTATCTTATCTTTAATATTAATGACTCCTCACAATAAATATCAATGATTTCCCATGGTAGGAAACATATATTTAGACATGCCACACTATTCATTTCTTCAAATCTAAATCTGTTTGAACATATGAAAGTCACATTTATCACATTTCTAATATTTTTGTAAATAATAAGGCGCACATTTGCAGCATTTTGGTCAAAATCACAGTTATATTTTTTGTGCAAATGATCACTTCTGTTACTTTATTCTTCAAATCATGTCCTGTTTGTACCCAGCGCTGTCTTTTGTGCCACATACTGAAGTGTTTTTCCACAGTCGGATGTTTCGTCATCACTACATTTACCCTGAAAATGAGACACACACTTTTCTTTCACTGAAAAAAAAAGGACCATCACTCCCATTGTTGTCAAGTTTTCCTTTGCTTTTCTATCATGTTGTTATTTTTGGGGATAAAAGCTGCATCTACCTCCTCATCACAGCTGCACCTGCTTTAGGTCTAGGCAAAGAAGGAGGTTTGTTTTGTACTTAGGGCCTTCATACAAATAATAAATAATCAAAACCTTAACTGTCATTCATTAATGCACCAAATACTGCCTTATTGTGACAGAAATACAAAATTTGATTTCCAAATAATCATAAAAAGGCTTCCATAGAATTTCAAGGGGGTTCAATCTTTTCCTTTAGCTCCAAAAATGGCCTTTTGTCCATTGAAAGTTGCAGACTGGTTCTATAATCAAACTTGACTTTCTCATTTTAATATAATTTCCCAACTCTATCAACACAGTAAATATACAAATGTGAATGCTGCGTCTGTCAATCTGCAGTGTCTCCTCATATAAAACATCTTTCATGGTTTGTTATGGTGATGAATACGGCTCATAAGTGTTGCTATCAGTGCGTAGAATGGCCCATAAAATCATATAGAATGCATTCTGTATAGATTCTAGGTTTAAGCCTTGAGATCCAGTTATTGACAGTGGGGTTTTTTTTAGACTGTAATAAACTGAAGATGAAGAAAGATGAGAAAAAATAAAGTTTGTGTTTGTGGTGGGAAGTGAAAAAATAACTGAACTGTGGCTGGAGAGTGAACGGCTGCAGAACAATACATGGAAGACAACATCAACATTAGGTTTTAACCCTTTAAAGGGCACTCATAGATATACTCTGAAATAGGGCTGCTCGATTATAGAAAAAAAAAAAAAATCACGATTATTTTAGCAATAATTGAAATCACGATTATTAAAAACGATTATTTGTTAACCTTAAAGTTGTTTATTTTTTTCTTGCAAAACAATGTAAGATATACTCTTTAAATATAAATAAAGCTTTTAACCATTAAAACAAAGTATGTTCACTTTTGTACGAAACAAAAAAATCTTTGAATGCAAATAAGTATACTGTAAATTCAAGTATGTTTCCTTTTGTAAACAAATAGTGCACTGGAATTAAACTGCTCTAGACTTGCCATAGAACTGGAGCAATAAAAAAAAAAAAAAAAAAAACTCACGAAAAGTGCAAATTATAAATTCAAGTATGTTCAATGTAGTGTGAAACATAGTAAATTCAGTGGCGTGCCATGAGGTTTCAGTTAGGTTAATACGGGAGTTGCAGCGTAAAGAGATTCGGAGACTGAAGATTGCATTGCGGACGAAGTTGTAGACGGAGTTTTTTTAATGTGTTTTACTTTTTCATAAGATTATGATAAAGGTGGCGGTGGTTAAACTTTAGATGGTTAAAAAGGTTTGCTGTGTTACCGGTCGGTGCGGGCACAACTACGAAACACTTTTTGCACATAATGGGTTTTTGCTCTTCATCAAACCCAAAGTGATTCCATACAATTGAATTTGACTTGCCTTTTTTGTTTACCAAGCACTTCTGCTGTGATTCTCCTGCTATTTTTCCAGACCGCTAGGTACAACTTTCCTCTTGGGCTGGACCTGCCGGCTAGCTGGCAGCTGTAGCTTAGAGGGGGGCGGGCCTGAGCAGCTCATGGGAGCTTGCGTGCGCGTGAATTAAAGCGACTCAAAATTAATAATCTTTTTTTCTCGATTACATAATTTTTGTAATCGTTGCGTGTAATAATCGAAATCGTAATCGAATTTCGATTAATTGCACAGCCCTACTCTGAAATTCAAAATGTAAACTGTAGCCTAACAACACTATTGCTTTAGTGGAATTTTTCAAAAAACGTTATTGTTATGTAGAAAATCAAGGTCAATGAAGTTACTGTATTTGGTTCCTTACCCTTAAGTGGCAAAAAAAAAAAAGAAAAAAGAAATACAATAAGAACATTTTTAAACTAGAGAAGCACTCAGAGAGCGCAGACATCCGCCAAGACAGACCCCCCCCCCATCACCACCAAAATTTAATCATTTGTTCCTTGTGCCAGTATCAACATTTCCTGAAAATTTCATGAAGATCCGTCCGTAACTTTTTGAGTTATCTTGCAAACAAACAAACAAACAAACATGTAAACACACAAAGAAAAGTGATCACAATACCTACTGGCAGAGGTAAAAATACAAGAAAAACACATGTAAGGTGAAAGGAACATGTATTTTAGAACATTAGACCAACATAAGTGCATCATTCCTTACATTAGGACCATTACTTTATGGTACCTAACAACGCAGGTCCACTCTCTGTTCATGCAGAGGTGGATCTTACAGACCCTGTAGACCCCATTGGACCTGAGATTGGTGACTCACTGTCCTCACTGGAACTGTTGCTGTCACTATCTTGTAATGTGTGCGGAAATAACCAAAAATAGTCACTTGCCCAATAATGGGTTAAACGCCAAAACTCCAACTACACGACAACCTCCAAACCCCAGAGCTTTTAGTTTGCTCCATGTTACCTGTCTGTGTTTGCAACAACTCCACTCAACTCTCAGCATGCGTGATGTAGCCCATGTCACAAAAATTTGAAGGAGAAGGATTGGTTTTACAGATTGGTTCCTTTTACAGATCCCCGATCCAGCTAAAATGTTGATATCAGGGTCGATATCCGATGTTAATATCGGGTTGGTGCAACCTCACTTTGAACATTCAGTTCAGGTTCGGACTAATGTAAAGCAAATGTATATTTCTGTTGTGGGTGTTAGAATGTGGAATTCTTTGGCAATGGAATAGAAGAGTTTTGCAAATATTTTTCAGTTTAAGAGGTTGTAGGAGGAGAGAATAGAGAAGCTTTATAAAAACATGTAATGAAATACTTTTACTTAATGGATTTTGGATTTGTTTATTTTCATTGACTATCACGTAAACTGTTTACTGTAATAGCTTTAACTAGTGATTTCCCGATCTGGATTTTTGGCCTCCGATCCAATTTTTTGGGGGATTAGTTTTGCCGATACCGATCCAAAACAGACTTTTTACAATAAAATTTGGATTTAAATTTGGAGTCATTATTTATAGGTTGTTATGCTATTATTTTACTGTAGATCACAGTTGGGCTGAATGTGGAACCTGAACTAAAACAACGATGACACCTCTGACTCTTAATAACTTAAGTAAAATTTTTGCACTTTCCAAATTCATACTGTGGGATAAATTAGAACCTTATGTTAGCCAGTGTTGTAGCGCGTCTATGAACAGGTCCGTGCAGATATTATATGGGGGTGCACGCCATGTGTTAGTGATGTGGGGCGGGTCAAAAGAATGTCAGTTTATTTGCGGGGCGGGGCGGGTCAAATAATTCAACAAAAGCCCAGCGGGTTGAAAAAAAAGACTCATGCTTCACAACCGGACCTCAGAATGAGTACAATCGCTGAGTGAAAGTGAAACTTATAGACGCTTTACCAAGTCCTCTAAGCCTCGCGCTGTTGTGCAGCTTTTGATGTAAACAGATGTTTTAAGAAAGGGGCAGATATTATAAGTTTGCTTCATCCTTCTCCTTTCCAATCATTTAAATTGAAATGAAAAAAATAAATGAGAATGAGAACATCATTCCCTACATTAGGACCATTACTTCATGGTACCTAACAAAGCAGGTACACTCACTGTTCATGCAGAGGTGGACCTTACAGACCTCTCTGTCCTCACTAAGTGTTACTTTCACTGTCTTGTAATCTATGCAGAAATGACCAAAAATAGTCACTTGCCTGATAAAGGGTTAACGGATGCTTTACCTGAAGTTCACTCCCCTTTTTATTCAGTTTATTGACCATATGTCCACTTTTACACAACCTCATCATCAGGATCTCACAAAAAAATCTCCACTTTCCCCTTTATTTTTGTGCGTTTATTGTAATTTCAACTGGACTTGACGTCCGTGTTCATTTTGGTTCATGAGCACGCAATATTTGACAGATAATTATCATGAGATCCGGTGGTCCTCTGACAGAACGTCCGGTCCGGTTCTTATTACCCAGTCTGGATGTGGACTGACTCATTAGGTTTGGATTCTCTGACTGTTACAGATCCATATCCTGTCACCGGTGTCGGTCGGCATGTGTGCAATTACAGTTTTTATCCCGGTATTTGTCAGTTGCTGAGTAAGATTCCCACATTTTCAGACAGCCACCGATACTTATTGTCTTCAGAGTCTGCTCGCAGCAAAGACACGCGCCTGAGAAAAAGTAAGTGCTCAGACTCACTGCTGTGAAACCAGTGAATGAAATCTGGGACTAGTGTCTGCTTTGTAACACCCAACATATCTTTGATTTCTTTTCAGATTTTTTGCTTCAGGGGCCTTACAATGAAACACTAAGCAATCAGGATGCAACGTTTCACAGCCAAACATGCCTTTTAACGCTTGTGATAAAGTGTATTGACTTTGCTAAACAGTACAATCAAGACGTTGATGAAGCGGTCCAGCCGAGGAAAAAAAAAATCAAATGTTTCTCTTCTCGTGTGCAGCCCTTCAACCCTCTGAGACCTACAACAGTTTCTGTAGCTCATGACCCGTATGAATTCATTGAGTTTTTCTGACCTTCGCATTAGTTGTCAAACATCAACTCATCCAGGAGAACTTTAACCCATAAAGACCCAACCAACCGCTGACGACCAAAACCATCTACTGATCTAAACTGTTTAATACCAGTTGATCCACTAATCCTATCAATACATGTAAATAATTGGTGTAAAATACAGTTTGTCATCTTTTCATAGTCATCAGATATGACCCATTTGGCGAGTTCCACTGACTCATTGACCTATTAACCCATAAAGACCCAGTGCTACTTTTATGTCAGTTCCAAAATGTATTTTTCTCTCTATTTAACCTTTCTTAAGTGATTTATCACCATTTATTGTAATGTTACCCTCTTTATGTCATGTTTTTCCAATGTAAATTAAGTATTTTTCTATGTTTAATTTACTGATCATGTAGATGTTCATAAAAGCTCATTATATCAGAAACAGAGAAAACTGAAGACAAGTGACTTTTTGAGCGAAGATATCAATAAATGAACATAAAACCAAGTGTCTCCATCCACTGTCATTGATCCAACTCCATGGGTTTTACTGGTGAATCAATGTTGTAGAAGATGACGGTTTTTTTCACGGTAACTATGGAGCCTCTGAATGTCCAAATGGGTCATATCTGATGACCATGAAAAGATGACAAACTGTATTTTACACCAATTATTTACATGGATTGATAGGATGAGTGGATCAACAGGTATTAAACAGTTTATATTAGTTGATGCTTTTGGTCGACAGTGGCTGCTTGGGTCTTTAAGGGTTAATGGTAATGACTCCTTACAATAAATCTTAATGATTTCTCATGTTAGGAATTTATGCCGTGTTTCCACTACGTGGAACCAGCTCATCTCGGCTTGGCTCAACTCGGTATTCCTGGAGACCATTTCCATTACAAGGTACTACCGACTTTACAGTACCTGGACGTCATAGCGATGTGGCACGTTACTTCTGTGTCGTCTGTTCAAAGAGTTGCTGATAAACTCACTCGTTGCGTGTTGTCTTGTCTGAATTTTTACGACCATGGTGTAGTTTTGGGCTGTTATCATGTGGATTAATGTACCACTATATTTACTGTCCACTTCCACATCTGTTTTTTGTAAAACAGCGTTAAACGTTAAACAGCCAGAGAAAACTCTCTGACCAATCAGTGGTCTGCAGTGTTTTAACGTCACGTTTTAGTATCTGGTCCCCAGTCCTGGAACCTCGGCGGAGGTGATACCAAAAAAGTAGTACCAGGTACCAGATTCCAGGTCCTTTTTTGTAATGGAAACACAAAAAGGCCGAGCCGAGCCGAGCTGAGTCGAGTCGAGTCGAGCCGATAGCATGCAGTGGAAACAGGGCATTACTTATGCCCTGTTTCCACTATGTGGAACTGACTCGACTCGACTCAACTCGGGTACAAGGTACTATTCCTGGAGACCGTTTCCATTACAGGATTCTACCGACTTTACAGTACCTGGACGTCATAGCGATGCGGCACGTTACTTCCATGTCATCTGCTCAGAGTTGCTGATAAACTCGCTCGTTGCTTGTGGTCTCATCAAGCTCATGCTGAATTTTTACGTCGGCCACCAAAGACTGAATTTCGACCGACTGTGGTGTAGTTTTACGGGCTGTCATCATGTGGATTAACCTACTGCTATATTTACTGTAAACTTTGTAAACTCTGCTTTTTGTAAAACGGTGGATAACAGAGACAACTCTCTGACTAATCAGTGGTCTGCAGTGTTTACACATCACGTTTTAGTATCTGTTCCCCAGTCTTGGAACCTCGGTGGAAGTGATACCAAAAAACTAGTACCAGGTACCAGATTCCAGGTCCTTTTTCATAATGGAAACGCAAAAAGGCCGAGTCGAGTCGGTACCACGTTGTGGAAACGCGGCATTAGACATGCCACACTTTTCATTTCTGCTGATCTAAACCTGTTTCGACATATGAAAGTCAGATTTATCACGTCATTTTTATCATTAACCATTCCTGTGGTTGTAATTTTACCTGAATTATTTCAAAGTATTGATAAGTTATTGGGTCAGAAGTGATTAAACATTTTAGATCAGTAGATGCTTTTGGTTGCCAGTGACTGTTTGGGTCTTTATGGGTTAAGTTGCTGGTCTGGACGGTGGGAGGTATGTAGCTGGAGAACCCGGATAGAACCCATGCAAATCCAGGACTTTCTTGTTGTGAGGCGACAGCGCTAAACCCACCCATTTCATCCACAGACGGCGTTCTCGAACTTTGAGGGTTAATCCCCCTTGTCAGCCTTTCAAAGCAAGATAAAAACACACATTTTCCAACATTAAGTACTTTGCTAATTTGGGATTGCAGCCATGTTCTCAGGCCACATCTCTCATGTAATGATTTCTTCCTCCAGAATCTGATTTAAACAAACCAGTCCAGTGATCCATTTCCTGGTGTTAAGATAAGACAAGCGCTCTTCAAGGGGGGGCTAGCAGCTCTTGTAGCTCATCTGTAGCCAGACTGCATCTTCAGCTCTTTCCCTTCCCGTGTGCTGCTCTCCACCTCCTCCTTCTTCTTCTCATTCCTCCGGGGCTCTAGGCAGCACCGCTCAGCCAAATCAGCCCAATTAGAGGGGCTCATTGTGGGCTCGCGGAGGGGCTCAGGTACTCTGCTGGGGAGGTAAATCTCTCTTAAACCTGGCTCCTCCTGCTCTCCTCTTCATGTTAATAACCCCCCGTTTCCAGACCCTATTGTTATCAAGGTGATCACACCCAGGGCTTCCCGATTTTTGCTTTTATTCACCCCCTCCGTCTTCCTCCTCGGCTGCAGCGATTTCCTACAGAAATAGGGCATTACCGAGGCGGCAGTCGACTCCTACCCAGAGGCAAACAGCACTGGTTAGTGAACTGAGTCTGGGCCAGGCCGAGTATGTGGATTATCCATCATCCTGTCATTGCTTTTAATTCA
This sequence comes from Sphaeramia orbicularis, assembly GCF_902148855.1. Lineage (NCBI taxonomy): Eukaryota > Metazoa > Chordata > Actinopteri > Kurtiformes > Apogonidae > Sphaeramia > Sphaeramia orbicularis. The sequence continues at coordinate 17,162,307 of NC_043978.1, read as the reverse complement.
ACGTCGTGCCGACGCCTTTAAGAGGACTTGACCTGAATAAGTTGTTGTTTGTGTTTTGATGTAAAGGTCAGTCCATTTACTAATGATGCATTGAGGGATTGTGAATGCTAGCCTTGCTGTCCAAAGGTTCAGAGAGCAGGTTTGTTCTGGCAGACTGCCCTGGAATAAGGCATCTGGGTTAAGACAAACACAAGAACAACGGAGATCCAACCCAGAGCTTTTACAACATGTGCATCTGTTCACTGCGCTCTCAGATCTGAAAACAGTGAACCTCCACCAGGACCCCAGACTTTCCAAACACAATGTAATCAAATACTTTCACTTTAGTTGTGAGTATTTTCACTTCATGCTACTGCTCCGTCATTGTGGATGAAGGTGGAGAAGGTTAATGGAAGCTCGAGGCTACGATAACAGTTTCCACTTTAATATTTTATTCGACAACGCATCTATTTTTATCACCTCTGCTCTTTGACTCGAAAAGTTGTGTCTTAATGGTTCTCATCCCATCTGGTCACTTTCTGATGCTTTGGTCAAAGGCTCCTTGCTGTTAGTTTTCCTCACCGTGGGACACCAGCAGAGTGACTCACTACTCCCTCTAGTGGTCACATAGCAGCCCCATAATATTAAGCCCATAATATTCAGTTCATATCTCTATTGAGTTTGTTGTTTTTTTATACTTGTAATTTATCATGTATAGTGTGTTTGCTCTTGTATTCTATTGTTGATCAGGTATTTTGCTGTCATCTATCTATCTATCTATCTATCTATCTATTTGCAGTCTTGGAAAAAATTATTTATTAGACCATCAAAAGTCATCAAAAACAATGGTTATGCAATCCAGTACTAACTCCTGTGTGTATCGCGTGACTAAAACAGACAGAAAAGAAAACATGGAATGTCTAAAAGTACTGTTTTTGTCAGTACAATGCCATAGCTATTGATGGAAGAACTTGGTTATTATCAAGAAAACATGGAAAATGGACCTACCTACCTACCAACTTACCTACCTACCTTCCTTCCTTCTTACTTACCCTTATATATGGTTGCTGCAGACTGTGGCGCCGATAAGGGGGAGGTAAACATAAATTCATGGGGCCCAGTATTTGTGGGGGGGCCCAGTGGATATAGAAATTGTGAAAATTTCATGTAAGATTCACTGTATAAGAGAGTTCGAGACGTCAGGAGGCAAACATTGAAAGCATGTTAAGTTTTGTTTTCACGGTATTGTATGTGACGTTGTTTATGGACCGCAACCCCACTCACATGGGGGTCCACAATGATTATGCTTTCATGGGGCCCATAACTGGTAGCGGCGCCCCTGGCTGCAGACAATATGCAAGTCTGTTGCTAAAATTTGTGTTTATTTTGTGCGTAATGGGCTTTTTCAGACAAATAAAACTCTGGATTGTCCATAATACGTAATGGTAATGCACCTTAAACCACCTTAACTCTTTAAAACCTGACGTTTCATCGCTGACACACCATGCACCTATGCATTTTAGATGGTTTTAACTCTTTCACTCTTGGTGCAATTGGAAAAATTCCAATGGTTTCTGAAATACAGTTTCTGAAACCTGAGACGTTGTGCTTTATAGGCTTTCCTGGGTCATTACAGTAATTTCACTCACACCTGTACTAGAAGCTGGAGAAGTAGCTGTTTTAGCAGAATTATAACATGCAGTAAATTGTAAATGACTGCCACAATGTAATGCAATGTAAACATGCTTAGAGTGTGTGTGACAGACTGCAGTGGGACGAATACGAGTGAATGGCTGGATGTGAGTGCACTTTTTTTTATATAGGTGGAGTTATAGAAATGCATTTTTACTGCTTTTTGTATGTTTTAGTTTTTATTAATGTCTGTTTTTTAATGATAACGTCAGCCTGCCCTGTCCACTACAGGTGGAAATTAGCACTAGTGCTACCATGTGGCACATTACATCTGTCCTTTTTAAGGTTAATATATATGGTCGGCTTCCTGATAAAACCTGCTCTGTGACTTTTGACAAATTTTACAGGAGAAACAAAAAACAGTTTATATAACTGGAAACTGTGAAATATGACGAAAAAAAATATCTGTTCCTTTAATGTTGGTACTTATGATGGAATGTAAACAACTTTCACAGGAGACTGAAATTTGAAGCTGTAATAGGGGAGATAGCAGGTTTTTATTCCCAACCAAAAATGTCACTTAGCAGGTTTTATCAGGAAGCTGACGATATTGTGAATTGTCCCTGTCTAAATAAATAAATAAAATTAAATGAAATGAAATGAAATTTTGAAAGTTCTAAGTGCTCTGGAAAAATGGGCAAAATGACTCACTCACATCGTTTTTTCTAACCTTTTTATAGTCAAAATAAGAAGAAAAAAAAAGTCCAGATGGACTATTTTAAGCTTAGGGTTTTAAGGGTCTGTTCTTTATTCTAATTTTAATTCTAATTCTAATTTTAGGTGATTTTAATCTTAACTCTAAACTTTAATCTTTCAACTGGACTCTGGCTGTTATAGTCTCAGAGATAAATATTGTACTGTTTACTCCAATTCTTTGTTTGGCAACTTCAGTTTATTGTATGACGAACTTGATATGCCTTTACAATATGCATTATTAAAAACTGCTCTACAATCAGGTAATAATCCTGTGCTTTCTATTTTTTATACCAATTTGTACAGTGGAGGAAATCTACAGGGTGGGGAAGCAAAATTTACAATATTTTGAGGCAGGGATTGAAAGACAGTGTATGACCAATTATTTTATTGAAAGCCATGAGAATTTATTTGCCACAAGAAAATTGACATAATAGAAAATGTTTTATTCTGTGTCCTCCTTCTTTCTCAATAACTGCCTTCACACACTTCCTGAAACTTGTGCAAGTGTTCCTCAAATATTTGGGTGACAACTTCTCCCATTCTTCTTTAATAGTATCTTCCAGACTTTCTCATAATAGTTTTGCTCATAGTCATTCTCTTCTTTACATTATAAACAGTCTTTATGGACACTCCAACTATTTTTGAAATCTCCTTTGGTGTGACGAGTGCATTCAGCAAATCACACACTCTTTGACGTTTGCTTTCCTGATTACACATATGGGCAAAAGTTTCCAAAAAGGTATGGATAATAGTGTTAGGTATGATTATGACGTCAATATATGTTTGGTTTCAAAACAATTGACGTAGTGCCTGCTGAGAAAAAACAACTAAATGTTCATTGTAAATTTTGCTTCCTCACCCTGTATTTACTAGCAACAAATGGGAAATATCCTGTATTTTACCTGTCAGTGGTTTGGATTCACCACTGATTGTAATCCAAGCAAAAGTGCATCATGGGATCACCCTGAGCTCAAGGTTATTTCTACAATCAGGATGCAATATTGGGACTATATGTGCACATAAGCGCACGTAGTTGCACATGTTAGCAGGTGTGTGTAGCATTGGATGCGCCGTTTGCATGAATATAAATCTGCAGATGTGAGACGCTCTGTATGCTGTGTGTGTGTGTGTCCATCTGCATTTCAGTGTGTTTCATGAATATTTGATTTGCCTTTATGATCATGTGTGCATAAGTAAGAGTCCAAGGATTCATACGTGCCAGAAGCGAGATGAGCTGATCTGAAGGGACTGAAATTACAATAGAGGAGCTTAACCGTCAGGTAGAGCTAACAAGGCCAGCGGTGCTCGCTTGCACAATAGGCACAATCACCTTCCACCTCTGGGAAAGCGCCTCTTCGCCGCCCAACGACGGCTGAATGTTAACGGCAGACGGAATACCGCATTATATCACTGACTGACATGGGTGTCCGACCAGGTCTGCTCGCATGTAGTTAAAGATTCAATGGAATGCAGCCAACGGGGACTTCCAAGGTTTTCTCATTACGTATGACCGTGTGTTCTGCAAACTAAAGGTAGATGTCTGTTTTAGGGTTTTACCAGAGTATTTGAGCTGCAATGAGAGGATTAAGGACGCACTGAGGGGAAAAAAGCCATAAAAAAATGAGAATAGTTATGATATTTTGTGGAAAAAATAAGAAAAAAATAAAGTATAAAGTAAAAAAGCATCAAAATCCCCAGCTGACCTCCAACTTTACCAACTTTTTCATTATTCGTGAAACCTACAGTACAGTTCGACTCTTAGATAGAAAAGGTTAAATGGAAAGGAAGTCACAACTAAACTATTCTAAGTGATGCATCAGCCTTTATGTATATATTATCCTTTACATTTTGTATTTTTCAGTGTAAGTCATTTAATAACACTGGGTTACAAAAAAATGTTTTTTGCAAGTTGTCTAGATTTTTTCAACTGAATTAGGACCATTTTGCACCGCTAAATCCAAAAATGACATCTGTTTTTCTCAATCAGGTCAGGTTTTTTTGCTAATTTGATTTTGAAAAATTTGATCTTCTCACAAAATTCATTACGTTTTTGTGACTTTATCAGTTGATTTTTTATATAGTTCTCATCCAAAATAGGTTTTAAGAGAAAAAAAATCATTTGATCATTTGATTCCTGTTAGGTACAATGGTGTATTCACCGCAGATGTAGCGGAATATGTCAGGCTTATTTTTGCAAGATCTTCTAGTCGAAGCCATTTCATTCACCTGTAATATTAAAAAAAACCATTAATCATAAATTGGCAAAAGTAAAATCTTCAGAACTCGTTTATTGCAAGAAATATGAAAGAATTTTGTGTCATATGATGTGAAAATGCCCATAAATGTAAGCAAAAATGTTAAAAAGCCAATATGTAGCATAGTTCAGAAAGTTGACCTGATTGAGCAAAATTAATGTGATTTTTGGATTCAGCACACCAAAATTATCCTAAATCAGCTCAAAAAACTTAAACAATAAATTTGTTGTTGACCAGTGTTATTGTCCTATATTTAATTTACTCATCAAGTAAATCAGTGTTACTCAATGGGGGTGGTACAGGCCCCCAGGGGGTGTTGCAACACCATCGGGGGCTGTTTGGAAGGAGAAAGCTACAAGGGGGCGCTAAGACTGAAATGGGGGGCGTTTGTCTGTATAAGTATCAATATCAAGCATCAAGCAGCATGTTATGTCAATGGTGAATTTCCATGCTCCATGCCCCTCCCCCCCGTGGCTTCGGTGGTAGCGTCCGTTGTCCCCACCACCACAACTACCTATGCAACGTACATCAGATCCACTCCCTTAACCACTTGACTTGTTATGGAGCGTTATAATGCCCCCCATTACAAAATAATTTGCAGGGGGGAGGGGGCTCATGATGACATAAAGGGGCATTATTTGTTCAAAAGCTTAGTGTATGTTCAAATGATATTATATAAAACAGAAAAGTGAGTTTTTCTGCAAAATATGTCAGAATTCAACATATAAATGAGCATCTGCAGCCATTTGTCCAATTAAATGCAATGGTTATTATTTCAGAAACACTGAAAAGTGAAGAAAAAGCTACATTTTCAGTCAAATCTATCATCTATCATTAACTGAACATAAAAACAAGCATCTACAACCATCCAACTCAATGGGTTTTACCGGTGAATCAATGTTGTAGAAGATGACTGTGTTTCCACGGTAACTACGGAGCCTCTGAATGTCCAAATGGGTCATATCTGATGACCATGAAAAGATGACAAACTGTGTTTTATTTTAATTATTTACATGTATTGACAGGATGAATGGTTTAGAAGTTATTAAACATTTTAGATCAGTAGATGCTTTAGTCGACAGGGACTGTTCCTCTGATGTTTATCCTTCTTATTGAGTTTATTCACAGAAAATACAAGTTTTCTTCACAGAATGTTAAATTTTTCCCATAATGTTAGGAATTTAGTCAATAGTGACACAGTTTTATTAGAGATTTTCTGTTATTTAACTCAAGTTCTGGTAAATAGGTTTATTCTTTATGACATAAAACTGCTTCGATTTTATTAAAATGCAAATGAACAATATGTACTCTGATGCGTAATGTAATTTTCTTGGTGTCAACAAGTCTGTCCCAGGGCAGCTGTGGCTACAGAGATAGTTTACCACCACCAGAGGGAGAATGTGAGAGCGAATGAATAATGAGTCAATAATGTAAAGCGTTTTGGGTGTCTAGACAGGTGCTATATAAATCCAGTCCATTATTATTATTATTATAAAGCCTGAACCATTAAATCAGTGACAGAAAATTCCAGTTCTTTGAAACTGGAGCTTATATCGGTCGTTCTGAGCAACCCAAAACTTTTTTTTTTTTTTCTTTTCAAATATCAATTTCCATGTATGAGTTTCAATTTTGTATCATATTTGATACATCGGGTCTCAATGCTCAAATATTATTATTTTTGAACAAACAAAAACATAATGTAACACAAACATGTCTAACAAATTGGTAATTCCTTTTCAAAATTGTCAAAGTTCTTCCTCCTTCCTCATTAATGACAGTCTTGTAGTGTCACTGGAAAGACCTCTGGTGAATGAATTCCTCCCCCTGGTGGATTATCTGTGTATTGCATGTATCTAATTTTATACGTCAGGTTTTTCCAGAAAAAAAAAAATCACACTGATCATGTGGAGGGCTTCAAAACTCATGTGTCAAATATGATACGTTTGGTGTTATAGGGTTAATTCCAGTTCCTGCATCTCTCGTTGTTGACATTTACAGCATCACAACTCTAGGTTTTTGATTTTTGTCTGAAAACTGACCAAAAAAACACTTCTTTCACTTTAGCTGAAGTTCTTCCTCTTACTTTTTTTTTCCACTGTAAGTGTGTTTGGCATTATGGGGTTAAAATGTAAATGTTATATTACAGAAACCATTATTAGTATTGAAGCCAAGGTATAACAATAATACTCAACCCTAAAACCACATCTGAATGAATATGATGATATTCATTAATATTAGTTCTTAGTTTTATTCACTTGACTGCTATATGTATTAGATTATTCTGCATAATATGATCTGTTCTGTACATGGCAGAATAGTATTAAACCCACTGTAGTTGAACTCTATTTACAGATTCATTCATGTTTGCACTTGTTGATTTTCCTCTAAGTGTGAGTAGTAAAAGGAAATGAAGCCATGACTAATATGACCTAAGGCGTTTCGATCCTCGCCTACTGTAGATAGACAACAGATTAGAAATAAACTGCACAGATTGGATAGTGATGTTTAAAAAAAAAAAAAAAAATTGATAAAATGATGCTTCCTCGCTCCTGTTTGGACCAGGGTTTACACAAAAAACACAAGTTAATATCTGAGCTTTTTTAATATTTCTAATCCTAGGGGTCTGGTGCATTAAGATGGGGGTGTGTATAAATGTCATAAACTAATGAGGCCCCTGTAGATCATCAGCGCACACATCTTTAGACTCTATTAGCATCATTTTGTCACTGCGTGTGTGTAAAATGCTATAAAGAATACACATCATGAACTTAAAATGTCACACACCTGCTGTTTCCAGTTCTCAGCTTAAAGGTTTCGGCACAAAAATAACCTTTATCTTCAAATGTGTCACAGTCTAATGTTGGACCACAGTCTAGACGAGTGTTGCCGTAAATAGGAGTCCAGTTGGATCACTTTTTCGTAGTCTGTCCTCGCAACAATGTCATTGATACTTAGAATGTTGCGTTCAAGTGTCAGAATTGTCTGAAAGTAGTCGCCTTTTCCATCGGACATATCCAATCCAATCCTACTTTATTTGTAAAGCACTTTAAAACAACCGCAGTGGACCAGAGCGCTGTACAGAAAAATAAATAAAAACCAAAATAACAGAGTAAAATACAAGAATAGATTAAAAATAAATAAATAAATAAAAATACAGAAGAATAGATAAAACCTGAATAAAAGAATAACATACAAGAATAGATTAAAAACATAAAAAGGTGTACAATTAAAAAAACAACAACAACAAATAAGAACAATCAACCAATACCAAATAAAACAACTGAATAAAAATAATACATTCATATGTGCAAAACTTTACCAATATTTACTAGATGTCGGAAAAACAGAAGTGGATAATGTTGATTTGTCCATTAAATCACAAATGCAAAGATTTGTTTATTTATTATTGCCAGTAGGGGTGTTAGTAAATACCGGTTCTGCAATATATCACGATATTTCATTTCACAATAGTGTATTGACATTAAAAAGTACTATATCGATGTTTTTAGGTATTTATTCAAATGCAGATATAACAGATTTTCATTTTTGTTTTTCTTTATTGTTTATATCTTGTTTATTATTATTTAACACTGTTTTATTAAATAATGGTTATTTGAAGCATCCTAAAAGCACTTTTTACTGTGAGAGGCAGATATTAGTTCCTTTGGAAACAGATAATTAGAAAAATTTTGTGATATAGGGTTAGATCCTGTTCTGATCAAATAAAAATGTGTTTAGTATTTGTGCATATTTCTGGTGTAATTCAACTCTTCAGGAAATAATCTTAAAAAAAAAAAAGAAACAAAACAAAAATTGCCTTTTTAACAGTATCATGATATATCGTGATATATCGTATTGTGATCCCAGTATTGTGATTTGTATCGTATCGCCAGACTCGTGCCAATACACACCCCTAATTGCGAGACGTCACAAGAAGTGATTCCATCAACATGGCAACGAATGACTGTGACTCTCGTTGCACAAAAAAATCTTTCCATTGCAGTTTCGCATAATATACTGATTTTGCTAAGTAAGAAAAACTACTTCTTGCAAGTGCAAAAACTTTTAATTGAAAAATGAGAGTTTTGACAAAATTGTCATTTTGCCATCAGGCAAATTTTTATACGAAAGTTATTTTCACGTAATTTGAGGGTCAATGGAAAAGTGACTACTGATGGTATTACTTCTTTTTTCTTTCTTCTTCCTCCTCCACCTCCTCTAGTCATCATCATGGAACTCGTCCTTTTTTCTTGTTTTTTTGCTTCCATTTGTTTTTAATTCCAGTTCCTGCACCTGTAGTCGTTGACAGGTTTACGCCATCACACACTGCAAAAATCTACATCTTACTAAGTGTATTTTTCTCATTTCTAGTCAAAATATCTCATCACACTTAAAATAAGACATAATCACCTAAAGAGTAACTTTTCAGTGAGATATGAGAACTTATTTTTTTTTGCTTGAATTAAACACAAAAAAAAAAAAAAAAAAAATCTCGAATTAAGCAAAAAAAATTGCCAATGGAACAAGTGAAAATTACCTTGGTAAGATTTCTTGAAGTAAGATTTTCCAGATCTATTGTCTAAAAACAAGTTCTTATATTTCACTGAAAAGCTACTCTTTAAGTGATTATGTCTTATTTTAAGTGTGATGAGATATTTGGACTAGAAATGACAAAAATACACCTGGTAAGATTTAGATTTTTGCAGTACAACTCTATTTTTTGATTGTTGTCTGGAAACTGATGAAAATACACTTCTTCACTCCTGCTGAAGTTCTTCCTCTTACTTTTTACTTTTTTTTTTTTTTCACTGTCTGAGTGTTTCCACCTGCCCTTATTTACTGCTTCAGGGCCATTACCCATCCTGCGCTTCGCTAATAACAAACAATTGACTCTAATTTCAGCACATCTGGAGAAGAGCAGGCCCGGATGGTTCAGAACATGTGGTGCGACCGAAAATTAACAGGAAATTTAAGAAAATGTTCTTAAATGGAGGCCCGTTTTCACATTTGGCTTGTAAAGCTCAACGGACGGCTTTGTTTGACTGAATCTGACAGGAGCCGATCACATAATGACATCCACTTCAGCTCCTATATCCCAGATAAACCCAAAAAGGCAGCATATGCTCTTCAATTAAAAGTTGACGGTCGCAGCAATCATGTGAGCTATACGCCAACCAACATCTGGCATCTGGTCGGCACATACAGCGAAGCAGAAAACAACACGCAGGAAAACATGGTCGGAGCTTTGGCTTTGTTAATGGCATCGTGGAACGTTCCGTTTTTGATGGTGCAGATCTCATGTTGTCAGGAAGCGCCAGTTAGAGGTAATGACAAGCAGCTGTTTGGGCGAATGTCGCGATTTGTTTTGCGAAATGGAGTTAAGTTTAGTTCGAGGCAGTTTACAGATTCCTTTGTAATCCATGAAAACTATGTTAAAGCAGATAAAATGAATGAATGAATGAATGAATTTAGGCAAGGGCAAGGCACGTTTATTTGTATAGCAACTGGAGAATAGCATTATCTTTAGTAATTTTTACCTGGAAAAATATGTAAAATGAATATACAGTGTTGTGTAATAGTTTGTTGGTTTGGCAAAATTCTAATGTCCACACATATGTATTTGTCTCTGTATTTAGATGCCACCTGAAGTATGAACAGCAGGAAAAACAACTTGAAATAGGAGGTAAAATTAGCTTCACTGTGCTATTATAGCTACCTAGCTAACATGCTATATTAGCCTGGTGGGAATAAAGCAACAAGACATTAGCATTATCTTCAGTAAACTTTGCCTGGAAAAATATATAAAATGAATATACGGCAATGTGTAATAGTTTGTTGGTTTGGTAAAGTTCTAATGTCCACACATAAGCGTTTGTCTGTATTTACATCTAATCTGATATATGTGAAGTATGAACAGCAGGAAAAACTACTTGAAATGGGAGGTAAAATTAGCTTCACTGTACTATTAACTAACTAGCTAACATGTTACATTATCCTGGTGGTATTAAAGCAGCCGGACATTAGCATGATATTCAGTAATCTTCCCTTGAAAGCTATATAAAATGAATATACAGCGTTGTGTAATGGTTTGTTGGTTTATTAAAGTTCTAATGTCCACACATATACATTTGTCTGTATTTAGATCCCACCTGAAGTATGTATAGCAGGAAAGACAACTTGACATAGGAGGTAAAATTAGCTTCACTGTCCTATTATAGCTAACTAGCTAACATGGTACATTAGCCTGGTGGGAATAAAGCAACTGGACATTAGCATTATCTTCAGTAATCTGTACCTGGAAAAATATATAAAATGAATATACAGTGCTATGTAATAGTTTGTTGGTTTATTAAACTTCTAAAGTCCACACATATACATGTGTCTCTGTATTTAGATCCAATCTGATAAATGTGAAGTATAAACAGCAAGAAAAACAACTTGAAATACGAGATAAAATTAGCTTCACGGTGCTATTTGCTACCTAGCTAACATGTGACATTAGCCTGGTGGGAATAAAGTAACAGGATATTAGCATTACCTTTAGTAATCTTTACCTGAAAAAATATATAAAATGAATATACGGTGATATGTAATAGTTTGTTGGTTTAGTGAAGTTCTAATGACCACGTATATTTGTCAGTCTATGTAAGCTCCAATCTGATATATGTGAAGTATGAACAGCAGGAAAAACAACTTGAAATAGGAGGTAAAATTAGCTTCACTGTGCTATTAGCTACCTAGCTAACATGCAACATTAGCCTGGTGGGAATAAAGCAACCAAATATTAGCATAAACTTCAATAATCTTTCCTTGGAAAAATGTATAAAATGAATATACAGTGTTGTGTAATAGTTTGTTGGTTTAGTAAAGTTTTAATGTCCACACATATGTATTTGTCTCTGTATTTAGATCCAATGTGATATATGTGAAGTATGAACAGCAGGAAATAGGAGGTAAAATTAGCTTCACTGTGTATTAGCTACCTAGCTAACGTGAAACCTTAGCCTGGTGGGAATAAAGTAACCAAATATTAGCATAAACTTCAATAATCTTTCCCTGGAAAAATATATCAAATAAAAATGCAGTGCTATGTAATAGTTTGTTGGTTTATTACAGTTCTAATGTCCACACATATGCATTTTTCTCTGTATTTAGATCCAATCTGATATATGTGAAGTATAAACAGCAGGAAAAACTAAAGTTTCAGGGTAAAAACAGCTTCTATAAACCAAAGTGGTCATATTTAGTGTGACCTCCCTTTGCACTTAACATGTCTTTAACCCTTTTCTTCAGACAATATGAGATTTATGGCATCAATTTTCTGATGTTTTATACCAGCTTTCATTCAACACATGGCAGATGTTTCTAATTGTTTCTTGTCATGGGGTCAGAGGTCACACTAAATAGTGACTTTAACCTTTACAACACATTTAGTTCAGTTTTTCACGTGTCTTTATTGTATTTTCTTGTTGTATGTGAAGAAAAGAGAATGAAACAAAAATATATATGATCATTTAAACCCTGAAAAAAAAAAACAACCCAACTACAGGTGGAATCAGACTTCTGCACAGAAGAGTAGATGTGAAATGATGATACATTCCATCTTGTTTGGGATTATCATGATACTGTTAAAAATCAAGGACAATTAACACGGCCATAAAAAAAAAAAAGGATGAGTGATTCAGTGCTCTTTTTTTTTTTTTTTTTAATCTCAACACAGCACTTAGGCACACTGGAGGGGATTAGTGCACTGTGAGCCTTATTTTAAGGGTGTGATTACATTTTCAAGGGCGAAAATCACATTACGAGAAGTGACTCAGGGAAAAGCCTTGTCCCCGATGTACCAGAAAATGGTGCAGTGGATCTGTGCGAATATTTCCGGGGCCCCTCGGCTGTGTAGAGATATGTAATGTTTTGTCAGGGAAACAGTTTATCACCGTTGAAACACCCGGCCGATCACACATCCCTTCACCCGCCGGAGTTGTATTTTTATCTCAAACTGAGATCCTGCAGTGAAAAGCCTCTGTTATGTAAAGTGTGATGTATCTGCGCCCACACACCAACCATCTAGAGCAGGGCTGTCAAATGCATTTCAGTTCAGTGGCCACATTCAGCTCAATGTGGTCTCAAGTGGGCTGGACCAATAAAATAATAACCTAATTACCTACAAATAATGACAACCCTAAGTTTTTGTCTTTGTTTTAGTAAAAAAAACAACATTAACTTATGAAAATATTTACATTTTACAAAAAAGATGTGAATAACCTGAAAAAAATGAAATTTTATTAGAAAAATGAGTACAATATTAAAATTATATGCCTCAACTTCATATTTATACATGTACATTACACACAATGTTACACAAACATTTGGTAACAGGCGTAATATTGGTAAAATTTTGGAGTTTGGAACTAAAATAAGAACAATTTATACAGTATTACATTACAACTTGTAGATCACAGTGCATTTAAAAACATTTAGCAACAGGTAGAATATTGTTAAAATTGCACATTTCAGGTTGTTCATATTTCAGAGTTCATATTTAGTTCCACCTAGTGTTGCATTCGTCAACGAAAATTATGGCGAAATATCTTCGGCAACGAAACTTTATCGCGTGACGAAAACAAGACGAGACGCAACAAAAATGGTGGTCATATGACGATAATTATAATTAAATGTGTAATGCAATAGTGTTGACTAATAAAAATGAGACTAAATGTAGTTTACAAAACAAAAACTGTGATTAAATGTCGCTTCGTTTTCGTTAATGAGACGAGACAAATTGACGTTATAATCTTTAGTTGCATTACTGCAGGTGCATTGTGAAATTGTGAGGTCCACAGGTTACCAGACGTTTCACACCCAGGTGGTTCACCTTCCAAAAAGACCTGCTCCCAGTCCGGGTCAGCACGGTAGAGTACTGCAACCTGAACTGAGCCAGATGGGACCCAACAGGTAGGACTGGGTTCGGACACAACTATGTCAGGCATGTTCGGGTTCAGACAGAGCCTGAGTCGGGCTTTACCACCCCACGTTAAGGCTTCTCAAGACGTATGCTATTTGCGCAGTACAGTGACCGACCAAAGACTCAGACTTGCCCTCATGAATATTCATACAGATATGGTAATTAACAGCATATAATATGTTTCTGAGTCCATAAGGATGATAAGATAAACTTGTCTGAACTAAAATGGGTTTAACTAAACAAAAATGTTGGTTTTGTCAAGATTATATTAACCAGATTAAATAGAATTGCATGACTAAAAAGAGACTAAAGTACAATTTTCATTGACTTAAACAGGACTAAAATGTCATCAGTTTTCGTCAACTAAAACTAGAAGAAAATAGTCATGTATTAGTCTGACTAAAATACGACTAAAATGCTCAGAGTTTTCGTCGTCTAAAACTAGAAGAAAATAGTCATGTATTATTCTGACTAAAATACGACTAAAATGCTCAGTTTTGGTTGTCTAAAACTAGGCGAAAATAGTCATGTATTATTCTGACTAAAATACAACTAAAATGCTCAGAGTTTTCGTCGACTAAAACAACAGGAAAATAGTCATGTATTATTCTGACGAAAATCTGACTAAAACGTTCAGAGTTTTTGTCATCTGAAACTAGAAAAAAATAGTCATGTTTTATTCCGACTAAAATACGACTAACATGCTCAGAGTTTTCGTCGTCTAAAACTAGAAGAAAAAAGTCATGTATTGTTCTGACTAAAATACGACTTAAATGCTCAGAGTTTTCGTCGACTAAAACTAGAGGAAGATAGTCATGTATTATTCTGACTAAATACAACTAAAATGCTCAGTTTTTGTCGTCTAAAACAAGGCAAAAATAGTCATGTATTATTCTGACTAAAATACAACTAAAATGCTGAGTTTTCATCGTCTAAAACTAGGCGAAAATATTATTCTGACTAAAATACAACTAAAATGCTCAGAGTTTTCGTCGACTAAAACTAGAAGAAAATAGTCATGTATTATTCCGACTAAAATGCGACTAACATGCTCAGAGTTTTTGTCGTCTAAAACTAGAAGAAAATAGTCATGTATTGTTCTGACTAAAATACGACTAAAATGCTCAGAGTTTTCATCAACTAAAACTTGACTAGATGTAAAAACTAGGAACATGACTGAAACTAATAAAGACTGAAATGAGACTTTGGCACAAAGACTAGACTAAAACTAAAATTAAAACAGGCGGACAAAAACAACACGAGTCCCACCTTCATATTTGGAATGAAGCCCCTCGATTCCAGACGGATTTCTCATTGAGAAAGACAGATGGCTGACCAGGCTACTTAAAAATGTCTTAAAAAGTCTTAAATGTAACTTGTAGAAACCTGTAGGAACTCTGGTTTGTTGCGCCTGGCTCCACTTGTTTTACTTTATCACATTAAGTTGTATGTTGCCTCTGATCACTCTTAACCAGGGGTTTCAAACATGCGGCCCGGGGGCCAAATGCGTCCCGCCAAAGGTTCCAATCCGGCCCATGGGATGAATTTGCAAAGTGCAAAAATTCCAGTCAAGGCTGTGGAACTCATTTTAGTTCAAGTTCCACATACAGACCAATATGATGATGCAGTGAAATCATAGCATAATAACATACAAAAAATAATGACTTTATCTTTTCTTCTCAGTTTGATGTGAAAAAAAATATTTTATTATGTCTATAAATAATGACAAATTCAAATATTTGTCCTTGTTTTAGTGCAAAAAATAATGGGAAATTATGAAAATATTTACATTTACAAACTATCCTGTAACAATAAGATGTGCATAACCTGAACAAATATGAGCAACTTGAAATATCGAAAGAAAATTAAGCACAATTTTAACAATTTTCTGCCTGTTACTCAGTGTTTAGTGTCTTTGTAGATCTGATCCATAATGAACATGCAGAAATGATTAGTTGAGGCAGAACATTGTTAAAATTGCACTTAATTTTCTAGAGAAATTTCAGTTTTTTCAGGTTATTCACATCTTTTTTGTTTGGATAGCTTATAAAAGTAGGTATTTTCAGAATTCCGTGGGGTTCTTTTACACTAAAACAAAGACAAAAATTTGGAGTTGTCATGATTTAAAGGTTATTATGCTATTATTTAACTGCTCTGGCCCACTGGAGATCAAATCGGGCTGAATGTGGCCCCTGAAAGAAAATGAGTTTGAGACCCCTGCTCTTGACTGTTCATATTTTTACACTTCGTAAATTCATCCCAGGGGCCGCATTGGACCATTTAGTGGGCTGCTTTTGGCCCACGGGCCTTATCTTTGACATCACTGATCTAGAGTCACTCATCCGTTTATCCACCCATCTATCCATTCATCGCTTCATTTTCTTCCGGATCGTTCCTCTGATCTATACCGCCCAGTTGTAATCAGCTCCAGCCCTCAAAGCAAAACCAAGTCTTTTTATCTGAATCGTCCGTTCACGATACAGTCTCGGACCTCCTGCGTAAAATTGCATCCCATATCTTTTTTACCCCCCGCCTGAGCGACCCAGCTCCGATGCGCAGCCTTTCAACCTGGCGGCGCTTTGATGAGGCCAGATACCTGCATCTGAAAACAACGTATAATTTCCTGGTTGGTAAAAGCGGGAGTTTTTTCCCGACCTGCTGAGCGAGTAGACGCGCGTTTTGTCTTTGAGGCTTTCCGGTAATCAGCGCTCAGCTCGACGGGCCGAGAGGACGCAGTTCACGTGTGAAGTAACTACCTGGGCTGGTTTTTCCCGCTGTGTGTCTAATTCACAAAGATGTCAGATGTAATTGGTTTGATCAAGGTCGGATGGTTGTATGTTTGGGCTTTGTTTCTTTGTTTAATCAGTGTGAGATTGCGATGTGTGTGTGTGACTTTCAAAGAGCATTGTAAGTTATGTCCAACGGTCTAATATGTGACATCTGTGGATTCACAAATCTGAAAACACCTCTGATGTGTGTGTTTTCGACAGATTTTATTTAATTTAACCCTTAAAGACCCAGTGCTACTTTTGTGTCAGTTCCCAAATTAATTTTTGTAAGTGATTAAGTGATTTATCTTGTCTGGATTTTGCATTTTTCGCTGTAAATCATGTAATTTACTCTATTTAATTTCCTGTATTTAATTAAGATGTTTGTAAAAAGTCAATAAATTCATATTGAAACTAAGACAACTGAAGAAAAAGTGACTTTTTCAGTCAAATCTGTCATTAACTGAACATAAACCAAGTGTCTCCATCCACTGTCATTGATCCAACTCCATGGGTTTTACTGGTGAATCAATGTTGTAGAAGATGATGGTGTTTCCATGGTAACTATGGAGCCCTGAACGTCCAAATGGGTCATATCTTCATTTTACACCAATTATTTACATGTATCGTTAGGATTAATGAATCAAAAGGTATTAAACATTTTATTCATTCATTCATTCATTCATTCATTTATTTATTTATTTATTTGTTTGTTTATTAAACATGTTTTTGTATTACATATTTTAGATCAGTCGATGGTTTTGGTCACTGGTGGCTGTTTGGGTCTTCATGGGTTAAGTGATTTATCAGCATTTATTGTAATATTATCTTCTGTATTTTGTATTTTATCTGTGAAAATTAGGTATTTTCCTCTATTCAATTCATTGATCATGTAAAATTTCATTAAAGTTCAGTTTAAAGTTGACAGTTATTACATCAGAAAAATAGAAAATTAAAGAAAAAGTGATTTTTTTTTTTTTTTTTCAGTATAATATATCAATAACTGAACATAAACCAAGTGTCTCCAGCCACTGTTTTTGATCCAACTCCATGGGTTTTACTGGTGAATCAATGTTGTAGAAGATGATGGTGTTTCCACGGTAACTACGAGCCCCTGAACGTCCAAATGGGTCATATCTGCATTTTACACCAATTATTTACATGTATCGTTAGGATTAATGAATCAAAAGGTGTTTAACATTTTAGATCAGTAGATGGTTTTAGTCATTGGAGGCTGTTTGGGTCTTCATGGGTTTAAGTGATTTATCCCCATTTATTGTAATATTAACCTCTGTATTTTGCATTTTTTCAGTGTAAATCATATTTTCCTATATTTAATTCACTGATCGTGTAAATTTCATAAAAGAAAGCTCAGATTAAAGTTGACAGTTATTATATCAGAAAAATAGAAAATCGAACAAAAAGTGATTTTTTTTTTTTTTCAGTATAATATGTCATAAACTGAATGTAAAACCAAGTGTACCTATTCACTGTCATTTATCAAACTCCATGGGTTTTACTGGTGAATCAATGATGGTGTTTCCACGGTGACGACGGAGCCTCTGAACGTCCAAATGGGTCATACTGTATCTGATGACCATGAAAAGATGAATAACTGTATATTACACCAATTATTTACATGTATTGATAGATTTAGTGAATCAATAGTTATTTTAAATTTTAAACAAGTCAGACATATGCTGCTAAGATGTTTTTACACTCTATGATTTTCTCTCACATTGAATACTGTAGAACTTCCTGGTCACTTCCTGCTGGCACAACACTCAAACCCATAGAATAATAAAAAAAAACAAACAAAAAAAACATTTAGTTTCCACCACTGCATTGTTTTAGATAAATATACATTTCTTAATTTTAATAAATTTGTGAATTTTAAAAATGCTTGCCTGATATTTTCAGTCTTGCATGGACTTGCCCCTCCTCCCTTGACAGACTTTATCAAATCCTGGTCTGTCAGTGGGAGGGGCCACACAGGTGCACTACTGTTGGACAAACTACACTTTCTGTCACTGGGACTAAATATTGGAACAGTTTACCACTCAGCATAAGAGACTCACAATTAGGGCTACTCGATTATAGAAAAAAAAAAAATCACGATTATTTTAGCAATAATTGAAATCACGATTATTAAAAACGATTATTTGTTAACCTTAAAGTTGTTTATTTTTTTCTTGCAAAACAATGTAAGATATACTCTTTAAATATAAATAAAGCTTTTAACCATTAAAACAAAGTATGTTCACTTTTGTACGAAAAAAAAAAATCTTTGAATGCAAATAAGTGTACTGTAAATTCAAGTATGTTTCCTTTTGTAAACAAATAGTGCACTGGAATTAAACTGCTCTAGACTTGCCATAGAACTGGAGCAATAAAAAAAAAAAAAAAAAAACTCACGTAAAGTGCAAATTATAAATTCAAGTATGTTCAATGTAGTATGAAACAGTAAATTCAGTGGCGTGCCGTGAGGTTTCAGTTAGGTTAATACGGGAGTTGCAGCGTAAAGAGATTCGGAGACTGAAGATTGCATTGCGGACGAAGTTGTAGACGGAGTTTTTTTAATGTGTTTTAGTTTTTCATAAGATTATGATAAAGGTCGTGGTGGTTAAACTTTAGATGGTTACAAAGGTTTGCTGTGTTACCGGTCGGTGCGGACACAACTACGAAACACTTTTTGCACGTAATGGGTTTTTGCTCATCATCAAACCCAAAGTGATTCCATACAATTGAATTTGACTTGCCTTTTTTGTTTACCAAGCACTTCTGCTGCGATTCTCCTGCTATTTTTCCAGACCGCTAGGTACAACTTTCCTCTTGGGGTGGACCTGCCGGCTAGCTGGCAGCAGTAGCTTAGAGGGGGGCGGGGCAGAGCAGCTCATGGGAGCTTGCGTGCGCGTGAATTAAACAACTCAAAATTAATAATCGTTTTTTTCTCGATTACATAATTTTTGTAATCGTTGCGTGTAATAATCGAAATCGTAATCAAATTTCGATTAATTGCACAGCCCTACTCACAATCATACGCCTCCTTCAAATCACAGCTTAAACATTTGATGAAGGACAGCCAAGCCTGTGACCATCAGTAGATTGTCCTCATTGTGTTGTTTGGATGTGTTGTCTTTTGTCAGTTGTCTTTCTTGTCACATGCCTACGGACTACAGATGGAAATTAGCACTATTGCTACAATCTGGCATATTTACAGCTGCAATTGTTGTAGATGTTCATTAACCCTCCGGTATCTGGGTGCGCCTTTTAGGCACACTTTGCACTTCGTGTTAAAAAACTTCATATTATTTTTCACAATTTAAATAAGGTTAGAATTCAAAAGTTATTCATTTGTGCATAATCTTTAAAATTCTGGCCACCAACTAAAATTTGCACATTGTAAACAAAAGAAAATTACCAGACTAGTATCTGTCTCCCAAGTGTGCCAAAAACGCACTATTTCTTCCATTATAACCACTGTTGTTGATCCGAAAGCCATTAAGGCATAAATCCTGCTTTTACTGATATCTGGGCTTCATTTGAGAGGTGAGGGTCTAAATTCATTTATTAATGTTATTAATGTTGCTGTTAATCATTGACATATGCCAGGCTGCAAAAATCAAATAATATTTAATCCAATTTTTATGTAGTATTTTGAAAAAAAAAACAAACAAATTTTGTGTTTTTTGCATCAAAAAATGTAGTGACATCATGAGAAACAGAGATCATTTAAAAGGTTAAAAAAAATGTAAAATGAATGATTATTTGATATGTATGATTAGGGCTGACCTTGATTTATAAAAATAAAATCAAATTAGAGCAGAAAAATTAATCAATATATAATATTTAATAGTTTGATTTATAGGTGTGCATTTTACGCACACTTGGTGACAGATGCTGGTATTTTTGTACATTTGACCTAGCGCCAAAAATAATAATGCAAATTAACCAATGTTGGAGTTAATCATTGACATATGCCAGGATGAAAAAAATCTAATAATATGCGATCCACTTTTTATGTAGTATGTTGAACAAAATTATTTTTGGGGGGTTTTCGCAAAAAAAAAAAAAAAAAGGTTTGTTTACATTGCAGACACAGCATTTAAAGGGTTAAAAAATGTGACAATTATTGAATATTTGGTATTTTTATTTACGGCTCAAGTTGATGAAATAGAAAAAAGTGTCAAAGAATTAAAAACAAACTGTATGAAAAATTTGTTGTCATTATTCCACAAGTGTGCCAAAAAGGCTGGACGGGATACCGGAGGGTTAATATGCACTGTCCGTAATAAATAAATACATAAATATTTTATTAGGTTATTATTGTTTAATAACGTAATAAGGTTATTATTCTTGTTAATTATATAAGGAGAAGACGTGGGAGTTTCTAAGTTATACTTCTTCTCACTCCTTTTCGAATGTGTATTATATTATATGCTCGAGGTTTCTGCCCTTTAAAGGGAAGTTTTTCCTCACCACTGTCACCAATCACAAGTGTTTGCTCCTGGAGGATTCTGTTGGGTCTCTGTAAACTTGATTTGATTCTGATTTAAATTGATAAAGCACTTTGTGACTCTGTCTGTGAAAAGTGCTCTATAAATAAAATTTACTTACTTACTTACTTACTTACTTATATGTCTTATATTTAAGTGTTTTGTTTATTTATTTTCTTCTGTTTTGACATTCATAGTCGAAATAAATACATCAGTCAATCAGATATTTTAGATCAGTAGATGCTTTGGGTCGCTGGTGAATGTTTGAGTCTTTATGGGTTAAACCTGGACTTTGTTTTTTAATTTTACAACTTTTTAGATAAATAACCTCTAAACCTGTTCCTGTGTCTCTGCTGTCACTTTCTTTCATTCTTCCGTCCATCGCTGTTATTCTCATTACGTTTGACTCCATAATGATGAAGCGTCAGGTGTCAGACCTCTTTTCTCACATCGCCGTCATTGTTATTCCGCCGTCTACGAGTCTGGAGTTAAATGTCACGAAGGCAGCGTCCACACAATCCAATCCAACCAAGTACATTTATTTTCCCGCTGCTTCATTACGCACTAAGAATTCCCAAACCCAAAGTCAAACACGCCACTCCAGTCTGAAGAAGCAGACATGTGTGCGTTATACTGATAAGCAGATCCGTATCAGTTTTATCTCTTGGTGTAAATTAATCCTTGCTTAGAGGAAACAGGAGCGCTGAGCTGGTCTAGCGCTATCAAAGCTGCCTTAACGACTCTGAAGTCCTCACATTTATCATTTTTCGTCTGGTGTATTTAACACTTCAGCAAATAAAGATGGAGATTTGGACAAGTTTATCTCAATATTAGCATGTCTTGGGTTTGTCTTTGGAGCCGATAGACGGAATAGAGATGAAACTTTGTGTGGCAGTTGTGTTTTATGCTTGGTTTAACACGTCCTCAGACAGTCTTTATAGAAATTGACAGATATTACATTTATTTTTCCTTGTTGTGGTGGCGTCAAGGGATGGATTTAAGATACCTGCAGTTTTTAGATTGAAATTTTACGTACTTTATTATGCATTTAGTATATTTAATATTAATTTTAATCCTATATTTATATAAATTAATGCTGTCCAATATTATTTTTTATTATTATTTTTTTTAAATAAAGATTTGTTTTTATTAACAGAAACTTTTACAGGATATTTATGGTGTTTAACAAACGTCTACACTTCATTACAGCGAGATAAGACACATTTCACAGGAGGAATGCACACAGAAGTACAAACTTACAGATACGCCGCACAGGGATGATTTTTAAACGTCAGAAGAAATTTTAAAAAAAAATCAAAACAAAACAAAAATATTACCTGAACTTTTCCCATCCCACCCTCTTCCCTCGTATGCCTCTTAATTTCCTTTCATTTATTTACCTACACAGTCTATGTACATAGTTTATACTTACACCCAACGATTACCATTTTTAATCAGATTAATCACAGGGTTGCTGTGGATTCATTTCGATTAATCACGATTAAATTTAATTCATTTTGAATCTATATTAATCGCGTTTTGTTTTGCATGAACAAAACAGACTCAAGAAAGAAGGGAATATATATGCATTTAAAATGTTTATTAAACACGTTCAACAGTTTCAACAAATCAACTTGAAACTAAGAAAAAACATATTTTCTTCAGTTATCTCTGTTTTGATATAACCTATAATAATAATAATAATAATAACAATAACAATAATAATAATAATAATAATAATAATAATAATGATACATTTACTCTGAACTTTATTGAGGATCTATAGAATCAGTAAATTAAATAAAAGAAAATACCTGATTTTCATTGTGGGTGACATGAAAATGGTGTTAAATCACTGATGAAAGTTCCTATTAGGAGAAAAATTCATTCCAAAGCTGTTTAATTTAGCAAAAATAGAACTATTTTGGTGACAACTTTCAAAGGAACTAAATTAAATGAACTTCCAAAGGGATTAAATTAAGTTTTCTGCACATATAATGTAATATAATACAATGTAATATCATATAATATAATATAATATAATATAACTTGGCATTTTTCAGTGAAAATTGGATATTTTCCTATGTTTAATTTATTGATCATGTAAATTTTCATAAAAGCAAGAAAAAGAAATATTTAAGTTGATATTCTATGTGCAAAAAATATTTTTTTATGGGAGAAAAAAAAATAAAAGTCCCAGCTGGACCTCAGAAATTAGAAATTGCACTTTTTAATTTCGTTGTACCTGTACAATGACAATAAAAACATTCTATTCTATTCTATTCTATTCTATTCTATTCTATTCTATTCTATTCTATTCTATTCTATTCTAAATTTGTGAATATCTTTACAAATTTGCTATAGTAAAAAAGACTGAATTTTCATTATTTATAAAACCTGCAGGTACTATTTAACCCTTAAGGACATAGAATTATTTGTTTGACAACTTTAGATTTTTTTGTTGTTGTTCTTTAATGAAACAACAGGATGTTCAGGACATAGTCAGGTTCATATAGATGCATAGATTATTTATTTACAGCCACAGGATATTTTCCTTATTGACAATATGCACAGATTTAATAACTGAAATATTTGATCTATATTTTCAGTCCTATATATGATGATGATGATGATGAAGATGATGATGATTAGATGCTTAAAGTGGCTCTGTATATAAATCACAGTCAGTGAAAAGCATCCACTAAAAATAATAACAACACATGTAAATCCGTGCCTTTTATAATCTTTTATCAGTTGAAGTGAGTTTAATTTTCAGTAAATAATAAATGTTGAATAAATGAATAAATATGGACATGAAAATCTTTGATCTTTGTAATAATATTCATTATTCTCTTCGTCTTTCTTCCCGTTCTGCTAGAATTACAGCGACTATTGCATTTGCACAGATGGAGGATTGTCATAGTTCTTCGTTCCTCTGACACATGGGGTGGGAAACCTGTGGCTCTGGGGCCACATGTGGGTCTTATCAGTTCTCTAATGGGTCCCTGGAGTTGCAGCAACAACTGTTTTATTTGGAGCAATTTTACTTCACAGTAGTGCAAAAAAAAAAAAAAAAAAACCTCAGAAATATGATTTTGCAATGCCAAAACCAATCTAAATGCCAGGCAGTTAAGTTGAAATGCCAAAGAAATAATGTGGAAACAAACCAAATGTGAATCACAAACATGAAGATAATTATTAAGGGACTGATTTGACCTCAAGTCCAATAAAAATGACAGTTTCAGTGAATAAATCTGTAGATATTCCCAAAAAAAAACCACACAATTAAATGTATTTTTTAGCATTAGGCTTTCATCCTTTTTTTCATTTTCATATTGGTCAACAAAAACGGGCATAATTTGCCATCTGTTGCCTACATTTTAATGACTTTTTTGTGGCTTGATACTGATATTTTTTCTCTTTCTAGCCAGAAATGTCTCTAGACAGTAAAAGTTTCCCACTCCTGCTCTAATAGTTAAAAAAAACTAAGTGCAACTATGTATGGAAGAAGAATATTATTATATCACTCTGTGTTGCATTTTCTTATTTCAGGATTTAATCGTTTTAACACTTCAGTTCACATCCTCATGCTGACATGTTGCACCAACAGAACTCCTGACATATTCGCAAAAATCAACAGGTATTAAACATTTTAGATCAGCAGATGGTTTGGGTCTATACACTGCAAAAAAGAACTGGACAAAAATAAAAAAATTAAACTTATTATTGGGTTAAAATGTCTTATTTCAAGTTAAATTATCTGCTAGTACAGTAAGAAAATTACACTTATCAAGTTTTCTTAAAATAAGAAAATACTATCTAAGGATTATTATTATTATTATTATTATTATTATTATTATTATTATTATTATTATTATAGAATGCAAAAATTCTTATTTTAAGCAGAATGTACTTGTTTCAATTCTTCATAGTAAGACTTCTATCTATCAGTGTGTGTTAATGTGTTAATTTTGACAAGCCTAATATATATGTATATGAGTCAAAACACAGTATTTAACCCTTTCATGCATAGTGGTCACTACAGTAGACAGTTACTCTACAGCACAGGTGTCAAACATGTGGCCCGGGGGCCAAATCCAGCCCACCAAAGGGTCCAGTCTGACCCTTGGGATGAATTTGTGAAATATAAAAATTACACTAAAATATTAACAATCCTTTTCATTCAGGTTCCACATTCAGACCAATTCAATCTCAAGTGGGCAGGACCAGTAAAATACTACCATAATAGCATATAAATGATGACAACTTTACATTTTTTCTCTTTGTAAATGTAATTATTTTCATGTATTTACATTAAAACAAAGTATAATTTTGCAAAAAATCTGAATAACCTGAACAAATATGACCAACCTGAAATGTCTTAAGAGAAGTAAGTACAATTTTAACAATGTTCTGCCTGTTATTAAATGTTTTGTGTGTTTGTAGATCCACTGTGATCTGTAAGTTCTAATGTACATGTGTAAATGATAAACTGAGGCAGAATATTGTTAAAATTACACTTATTTTTTCAGTTTGTTCCTGTTATTCACATCTTTTGAAAGGATAGTTTGTAGATGTAAACCTTTCCATAATGTAAATTTACTTTTTTTTCCTCTAAAACATAGAGATAAATTTGGAGTTCATATTATTTATATATTATTACGTTATTATTTTACTGGTTCAGCCCCCTTCAGATCAAATTTAGCTGAATGTGGCCCCTGAACTAAAATGAGTTTGACACCCCTGCTCTACAGCTTCACTCTTGTATGTTCATGGGTTTTGTTGTTTTAATTCCATATCAACCAACACAGTGAACACTAACGCATCATCTCATAAACTGCAATTCATACCATTATTGTAACTTTGCTGTTCTTAATTGGTTCTTAAGTGGAAATCAGTTGTTAGTATTTATTTTTTGCATATTATCTCCACGAAGTGAGTAATAACTAGTATTAGAATATGTTAAAATGTGAGAAAACATCAGATTAGCTGCATTAAACATGGTTTCATTTTGCTGTTTTCATATCACTTTATGACACAGGTGTCAAACATGCGGCCCGGGGGCCAAAACCGGCCCGCCAAAGTTTCCTATCTGGCCCACGGGATGAATTTGCAAAGTGCAAGTTAGGGCATCGAACTCAAAAATAATATCATAATAACCTATAAATAATGACAACACCATTTTTTTCTCTTTGATTTAGTGCAAAAAATAATGGGAAATTATGAAAATATTTACATTTACAAACTATCCTGTAACAATAAGATGTGAATAACCTGAACAAATATGAACAACCTGAAATATCTATAGAAAAATAAGGGCAATTTCAACAATTTTTGCCTGTTACTAAATGTTGTGTTCCTCTGTAGATCACATCTGTAATGCACATGTATAAATAAGTCAAGGCATAATATTGATAAAACTGTACTTATATTTCTTAACAAATTTCATTTTTTTCAGGTTATTCACATCCTTTTTGTTTGGATAGTTTGTAAATGTAAATATTGGTGTGACTGAATGTTATTTTTTGCACTAAAACAAGTGGAGTTGTCATTATTTATTGGCTATCATGTTATTATTTTACTGGTCCGGCCCGCTTCAGATTAAATTGGGCTGAATGTGGCCCCCGTAAGAAAATGAGTTTGACACCCCTGCTTTATGATATTGGGTTTTAAATGCATGTTTCTTTGCTTCAAGAATAAAATTCATGGTGTAGCTGAGTGGACATTTTTGTAACTCCATGAAAAACAGGTTGATTTAAAAAAAAAAAAAAAAAAAATTCAATCACATTGTTTTTTTTTTTTTTTCCATGCCTAAAGAGGAATAAAAACACTCAGGAAAAAAAATCTTGATTAAGGTTCTCATAATTCATGCATGAAAGGGTTAAAATCTCTCTGACGGGACATTTTAGAGACAATTTTTTAATTTTATTTTAATAGAAAGAAAGAAGAAAGAAAAAGAAAAAATAAATAAAAAAAAGAAAAGAAAGAGAAAAAAAAGAGAAAATTTGACAGATTAAGGCAACCAGTTTACTCAATTTTTTGAAGTAAACTCAACTTATCCGGTCTTCCAGTGTACTAAACATCTCCAACTCCACCTTTACAGTCTGTGGTTTGTGAGTGAGTCTAATGGATTCTGCCTTTAAACTATGTGTCCGAACATCTCCGAGTACGTCTGCGTCCATGTGTCTGTGGCGGTGGGAGAAGAGCGACAGGCACACTGTACCTCCGGGGGTTTCAGCCGGATAATTGGGACCTTTTTCCCAGGTGATTACCATTCAGAGGGCGTCGGATCAAAGCGCGGGCGAGCGCAGAGGGCACGGCTGCCTCGGCTAATCTTTCCAGATAAAACGCTCTCCCCCGGCCCGCCTCCCCCGTGGGGATTCGACCGTCCCGTTCCTTACCTGACTGTCTGTGGCTGTCACCGAAAAGCCCGGGCCTCGGTTACACTGGCCAGTTCGATTAGATCTTGGAGATACAGTGTGAGAAAAGAATGGGCTCATATAGATGGGTGGTGGGGGGGTGTTGGAGCTGGAATCTGAATCTATTTATGGGGAAAGTACAAAAACAGCGGCAGCGGCGGTGGGGTTTGTCTTCAGGGTGTAGCTGCAGGGGTGGGAAGTATGCACTGATGCAAGAACTGTGACAGAACAAACAGATAAGGAGCCATGGGGGGGTTTGGGGGGGGGGGGGTCGGCTTCTCTTTATAAGACACAAACTCCTCTTAACCCTTTATCAGGCAAGTGACTATTTTTGATCATTTCCTCATATGTTGCAAAACAGTGACAGTAACAGTTCCAGTGAGGACGGTGAAGCAATAATCCAGGTCCAGTGTGGTCTACAAGGTCTGTAAGGTCCACCTCTGCATGAGTTTTTCTTGTATTTTTTATTTTTTTGTCACTTTTAGGTAAGGAACCAAATATGGTAACTTCATTAACCCTGATTTTCTACATGACAATGACAAATGTTGAAAAATTTCACAAAAGTAATACAGTCTTGTCATGTCTAACATCAAGATTTCACAATTTCAGAGTATTTCTAAGAGTGCCCTATAAAGGGTTAAAAGATCATTTTAGCTGTTAACCCTTTATCTGGCAAGTGACTATTTTTGGTCATTTCCACATATATTACAAGACAGTGACAGTAACAGTTCCAGTGAGGACAGTGAGTCAATAATCCAGGTTCAATGTGGTCTACAGGGTCTGTAAGGTCCACCTCTGCATGTGTTTTTCTTGTTTTTTTATTTTTTATTTTATTTTATTTTTTTTTAACAGTTTTGGGTAAGGAATCAAATATGGTAACTTCATTAACCCTGATTTTCTACATGACAATGACAAATGTTGAAAAATTTCACAAAAGTAATACAGTCTTGTCATGTCTAACATTTCAGAATTTCAGAGTATTTCTATGTGCACTCTATAAAGGGTTAAGAGATCATTTTAGCTGTTAACCCTTTATCTGGCAAGTGACTATTTTTGGTCATTTCCACATATATTACAAGACAGTGACAGTAACAGGTCCAGTGAGGACAGTGAGTCAATAATCTCAGGTCCAATGTGGTCTACAGAGTCTGTAAGGTCCACCTCTGCATGTGTTTTTCTTGTATTTTTAAATTTTTTTTGTCACTTTTAGGTAAGGAACCAAATATGGTAACTTTATTAACCCTGATTTTCTACATGACAATGACAAATGTTGAAAAATTTTACAAAAGTAATAAAGTCTTGTCATGTCTAACATTTCAAAATTTCAGAGTATTTCTGTGAGCGCCCTATAAAGGGTTAAGAGATCGTTTAAGCTGTTAGGGTCTTTTTCTCTTGATGTATCCCTGAATTAAAGACACGTTTTGAATGGAAATCATGACATTTTTAACAAAAACTTCCAAACTTTGCTGTGAAATATCCAGTATACAATTGTATGTCTCTGATTCCAGTTTACTCAGATTTAACATCATCACATCTGCTTCTCTAACACCGTCTCAGAGTTTTGATAAAAACTTTGTTGATATTATGTACTTGTGATGGAACAGAAGGCACAGATGGGGCACTAATGTCACTGGAAGAGGCGCCGAATGTTCTTTTTATATTGCGTGACAATAGCAGGTTCAATATTTACAGTGTCAGCTACTCCCACAGTTCGATAACATCACTGTTTAGCAACACCTTCAACATCAATACGATGGATGTGTAAAAATAATGTAACCTGTCACCGTTAATGTGCCATTAATTACAGAACTGAATGCACTGACTATGTTAATAAAATCAGTGTCTTCCTGAGCAGCTCCATGAGTTTTATGAGCTTGAATTAACTACATTTATGACATTTAATTAGATTTATTTAAAGCATTTATTAGTAGAAGATCACCAAAAGTGGATTTATGATGCGTTTTTTGTGTTGTTTTTTTTTCAGCTAGACAGTGTTGAAAAACAGAAAAAAAATTAGACATTTAATTTCTTTTTCAACAAAAGCGGTCCCTAAGAAGTGTGATGTTTCAAGAAAAACTCACAAATTTACAGAAAAACATTATAAAGTCATATGACAAAGAAAACTGAGACTTTTCATCTTTAAATCATTTAACTGGATTTATTTAAAGTATTTATTAGTAGACAATCACCATTTTTTGTGGGATTTTTTTTTTCAGCTATTGTGTTGAAATACAGAAAAAAAAATTGACATTTAAGTTCTTTTACAACAAAAGTGCTCAATAAGAAGTGTGACGTTTCAAAAAAAAAAAACCTCACAAATTTACAGAAAAACATTATAAATTCATAAATGTATGACAAAAAAAACTCAGACTTTTCATCTTTAAATCATTTAACTGGATTTATTTAAAGTGTTTATTAGTAGACGATCACCAAAAGTGGATTTATGATGCATTTTTTTCAACTATTGTTTTGAAAAAAAAAAAAATTGATATTTGAGTTCTTTTACAGCAAAAGTGGTCCCTATGAAGTGTAAAGTTTTAAGAAAAACTCACAAATTTACAGAAAAACATTATAAAGTCATGTATGCATGACAAAAAACTCAGACTTTTCATCTTTAAATCATTTAACTGGATTTATTTAAAATGTTCATTAGTAGACAATCACCAAAAGTGGAAGTTTGATGCTTTTTTGTTTTGTTTTGTTTTTTCAACTTTACAGTGTTGAAATACAGAAAAAAATTAGACATTTAAGTTCTTTTACAACAAAAGTGCTCAATAAGAAGTGTGATGTTTCAAGAAAAACTCACAAATTTATTGAAAAACATTAAAAAGTCATAAATGTATGACAAAGACCTCAAACTTTTCATCTTTAAATCATTTAACTGGATTTATTTAAAGTGTTTATTAGTAGACAATCACCAAAAGTGGATTTATGATGCATTTTTTTCAACTATTGTGTTGAAATACAGAAAAAAAAAAAAGATATTTAAATTCTTTTACAGCAAAAGTGGTCCCTAAGAAGTGTAAAGTTTTAAGAAAAACTCACAAATTTACAGAAAAACATTATTAAGTCAGAAATGTATGACAAAAAACTCAGACTTTTCATCTTTAAATCATTTAACTGGATTTATTTCAAATATTTATTAGTGGTCAATCACCCAAAAGGGGATTTATGATGCTTTTTTTTTTTTTTTTTTTTTGTAGGTTTTTTTTTTTTTTTTTTGTCGTTTTTTGAACTATAGTGTTGAAATACAGAAAAAAAAAAGACATTTAAGTGTTTTTACAACAAAAGTAGTCCCTAAGAAGTGTAGAGTTTCAAGAAAAACTCACAAATTTACAAAATATTATAAAGTTATATATGTATGACAAAAAACTCAGACTTTTCATCTTAAAATCAGACATTTACAGGAAAAAAAAAATCAATGTCAAATCAAAATCAAAATCAAATCTCAATGATTTTAAAGTTAATAATCAATAAAAATAATAAACTATTTGAGATTAAAGGTATACTTTTACTGGAAAGAACTCAGATATTTTCTGAGAATGTAGTGGTCCATATAAGTCACAAAAATGCAAATAAATAATTTGATATTCGCTAAAATAAAACTGAGGATTCTAAAGTGATTTATGAGAAATAAACAAATGAATAAATATTCTCTGAGAATAAAGCAGTATATTTATTAGAAAAAAATCCTAAATTTCAAAAAATGACAAGTTATTATTTCTTATATTGTAATTTGCAAGAAAAAGTCTATTAAATAATAAACAAACAAATAAGAAAATTAAAGTCACAGATGTACAAAAAAACAAAAAACCTCTGAGAATAACCTCACAGTCATACATTTGTTAAAAATATTTATATATTTTGATTAAAGTCTGGCATTTTTAAAAAAATAACAATTAAAAAAAACTCTTATAAGATTATAAAAACACTTATAAGAAGAAACTCAGGAGCCTGTGTGAGGTATAAAAACAGAAACATCTACTGCTAATGTTTTATTTTTTTTGTCGTTCTTTCACCTGACGAGGCTGTAACACACTGTCATAAATAAGAAAATGAATAATAAGAATAAGGGAACAGATGAAAAGTAGCTGCTGCTTCTTCCTGCTGTGCATCTTTCAGCACCGCAAGGAGACGAGAGAATTTATGCTGATTAATTCAGTAATAATGACAGAACACTTCAGCGCTGATAGAAAACACGCTCAGGAGAAACTCTTTTCTATTTTACTGAGGTGAGACGGAGACTGGGGTCAGTTAAAAATGTAGTATCTGATGTTTTATGGACTGGAAAGTGATCGGAAATGAGAATAAAATCACTAATTGACGTTTTATTTTACAGCTGGCAGCAAGAGTTTGACATTTGGACGACGTATGTAGGTCCTGAAGGGGAAACGGAGGTCACACTAAATACGACCACTTCAGTTTATAGAAGCTGGTTTTACCTTGAAATGTTAGTTTTTCCTGCTGTTCATACTTCACAAATGTCATATTAGATCTAAATATAGACAAAAATGTATATGTGTGGACATTAGAGCTGTAATAAGCCAACAAACTATTACACAACTTTGTATATTCATTTTATATATTTTTCCAGGGAAAGATTATTGAAGATTATGCTAATATTTGGTTGCTTTATTCCCACCAGGCTAATGTAGCATGTTAGCTAGGTAGCTGATAGCACAGTGAAGCTAATTTTACCTCCTATTTCCAGCTGTTCATACTTCACATATATCAGATTGGATCTAAATACAGACACAAATATATATGTGTGGACATTAGAACAAGGGCCCGACCGATATGGGATTTTTGGGGCCGATGCTGATACCGATATCGGGGGCTAAAAAAAGCCGATATCCAATATATCGGCCGGTATCCGATTTTGGCCGATAACAGATATATTGGCCAATATATGAAATAAGAACACTGATCTACACAGGATATAATAATCTTATATTAGATAATTGTGGACAGGTAATAAACAGTTGCATAAATCTTTGTTTTTCTCACAAATATAATTTACACAACTTTCAAATGCAAACTATGCAATCATAAAAATAATTAGAACAAAAAATAGGCCTGACCACACAATTATGTTTTCACTCACAAATTTGGATGTGTCTGCCTCACGGCACTACAACTTCTTATGTGGACTAAGGACTAAACTGAGCATGTGCAGAGTGAATTAGGTGAGTCCTAAGTTGTTCCTGATCGGAGCAACTGCAAGAGTTACAACTGACCCGTGTTACAACTGTCCCCAGTCTCCCCTACACTATTAACACCCAGGCCTGCTGGCAGAATGAAACTGTGAGGTAGACAGGAAGTGCACGGACATGGGTGTGTGTGGGGGGTGAATACTTCATAAGACGGGGGGGGGTTGTCCATGATTGTCGGGGGGGGTTTAGCGGTCCATCCTTGATAGCGCATGTGGTAGCAATCCATGATTTTCGCTGGGGTGGGGGGGGGGATAAGCAGTCCATCCTTGTCAGAGCGCGGGGGGGGTAGCTTCGTGATTGTGTGTGGAGGGGGTGATAGTGTCATTGTCCGAGCAGGAGTGAAAGTGAAACTAACTCGCTTTAAAGTTCCTCACACACACACACACACAGGAGCAGCTAGCGACAGAATCTCCGCGCAGCAAAAAAAGTTAATATATCGGCTACATCAGATATATATTGGCCGATGTTGATTAATTGGTGATACTCTATAATCGGCCCGATTAATCGGCCGGCCGATTAATCAGTCGGGCTCTAATTAGAACTGTGATAAACCAACAAACTATTACACAATGCTGTATTCATTGTATATACTTTTCCAGGTAAAGATCCACATGTCAGGTTGCTTTATTACCACCACTACATACTTCACATATATCAGATTGGATCTAAATACAGACACAAATATATATGTGTGGACATTAGAACTGTCATAAACCAACAAACAGAATGTTGGACTTTTACACAGGACTATCTGTCAAATATAAATATATACTTATTTATACATACATATATTAATCATTTTTCAGTCTTTAGAAGTATATGTGCATGTGTGTGTGTGTGTGTGTGGGGGGGGGGGGGGGGGTACTGATTTTAAACTTATATGTTACGCACTTTGTGCTACATCCTCACTGTATGAAAAGTGTTGTATAAATAAAGATTGATCGATTGATAGACGTAGAAGCAGTGTTGCCAACTTGATGAAATCTGGCAACTTTTCAAATCCTCTTGGCGACTGTTTTTCAAAAGTGACTACCGACAAATCTAGCAAATTTTTCTGGCGCTACAGGAGACTTGTATGTTGTTTTGGAAACTGTGCCGTAAAAGTGGTAACTGATCTTCATCATCCTAAAGCATTCACAGGCGGTCAGTGTCACAGTAGCTTCTCATTGCATGCGTGTACCCCCCCACCCCAGTCTTCCAAACTAAGATACGTCTGAACCTCCTCGACCGCGGTACTTACGAGGCAGTTCAGACATTTCTATCCTTGGTGGTCGACAAAAAATTCAGCGTGAGCTTGACGGGACAACACGCAACGGGCGAGTTTATCAGAGTTTATCAGCAACTCTGAACAGACGTCAGATTGCTATGACGTCTAGGCACTCTAAAGTCAGTCGTATCCTGTAATGGAAAGTGACTAGGAATAGTATCTGGTAACCAAGTCCAGCTGGTTCCACGAACCTGACAACCTCCCAAATTCAGCTTGTTAGTGATTCTTGATAGAACATGACGCCGCGATACAGGGACATTGGTCCTATTTTGTTTGTTTTCTCACATCTTTTAAGTTACGTCCACTAGGGTTGCACAATATTGGAAAAAACTGACATTGTGATTTTTATTGCGATATGAAAAACTACTCAGGAGCATATAATAGCTGTGTGGCGCCGACGTAAATGGTCAAACAAATTAGTTTTATTTCCTCTCGTTGTGGCAACAGGTGGAAGACATTAAAAACACATACGATGTGTTTCAGTTTCATCCTTCTTGTAGCCGAAATAATTCCAGATAACTGATGTTGCTTTTCTTTTTGGTGCAAAATCTTCATTTTTGGTGATTTTCTCTTGTTCATTGCTCATTTTTCAATGTTGTTACCAGTGACTCACTCCATGTGCAGGGGCGTGGTCTGCTTAGGCAAACTGATTAAGAACAATTGTGATTGGTGGATCGCTGCATGTAGTGTGTGTCAGGTATCCAGGTTGAAATTAGATGAAAACATGTCGAGTTCATTTGCCCCCTGCATTGCAGGACCTGCGATGTAACTGTTGCGCACACATACATTACAATGTCAATGCTCAAACAATATATTGTGCAGCTCTGACATCCACTTTTGTATGTCATTTTCATCGTTTTAATCTGATTATACAGGGTGGGGAAGCAAAATTTACAATGAACATTTAGTTGTTTTTTCTCAGCAGGCACTACGTCAATTGTTTTGAAACCAAACATATATTGATGTCATAATCATACCTAACACTATTATCCATACCTTTTCAGAAACTTTTGCCCATATGAGTAATCAGGAAAGCAAACGTCAAAGAGTGTGTGATTTGCTGAATGCACTCGTCACACCAAAGGAGATTTCAAAAATAGTTGGAGTGTCCATAAAGACTGTTTATAATGTAATTTTGTGTGTTTGTAGATCCGCTGTGATCTGTAAGTTCTAATGTACATGTGTAAATGATAAACTGAGGCAGAATATTGTTAAAATTACACTTATTTTTTCAGTTTGTTCATGTTATTCACATCTTTTGAAAGGATAGTTTGTAGATGTGAACCTTTTCATAATGTAAATTTACTTGTTTTGCTCTAAAACAGAGAAAAGTTTGGAGTTGACATTATTTATGTAGTATTATGTTATTATTTTACTGGTTCGGCCCACTTCAGATCAAATTTGGCTGAATCTGGCCCATGACCTAAAAGGAGTTTGACACTCCTGATATAGATGAAAATGAATGATATTTAAATGTGATTAATTGAAATTAATCCACAGCAACCATGTGATTAATCGTATATATATATATATATATATATATATATATATATATATATATATATATATATATATATATATATATATATATATATGTGTGTGTGTGTGTATGTATATACATATATATATATATATATATACAGGGTGGGGAAGCAAAATTTACAATGAACATTTAGTTGTTTTTTCTCAGCAGGCACTACGTCAATTGTTTTGAAACCAAACATATATTGATGTCATAATCATACCTAACACTATTATCCATACCTTTTCAGAAACTTTTGCCCATATGAGTAATCAGGAAAGCAAACGTCAAAGAGTGTGTGATTTGCTGAATGCACTCGTCACACCAAAGGAGATTTCAAAAATAGTTGGAGTGTCCATAAAGACTGTTTATAATGGAAAGAAGAGAATGACTATGAGCAAAACTATTACCAGAAAGTCTGGAAGATACTATTAAAGAAGAATGGGAGAAGTTGTCACCTGAATATTTGAGGAACACTTGCGCAAGTTTCAGGAAGCGTGTGAAGGCAGTTATTGAGAAAGAAGGAGGACACAGAATAAAAAAATGTTCTACAGGATGTCCCATAAGTCTCCATACATAGGAAAAATAAACATTTCTTGACATAAACCATTTTTATTTATATAATATGCTCTATATGACTGCCATTTTGTCGGGAACACATTTCAATGCATGTCTGCTGAAGAACTATAAAGAAGAAATATACAGAAATACATGTTAGAACCATATATGTATGGAATGAATTATGTCTCCTATGTATGGAGACTTATGGGACACCCTGTATTATGTGAATTTTCTTGTGGCAAATAAATTCTCATGAGTTTCAATAAACTAATTGGTCATACACTGTCTTTCAATCCTTGCCTCAAAATATTGTAAATTTTGCTTCCCCACTCTGTATATGTTTCATCATTTTTGTTTTACATCTTTTACAGCAGAGGCCTCTCTTCTACATAGACGACCATTAAAGTGCTACCGTAATCAATCTACTGCTGAAAACCAAACCTGACTGATAAACCATTTATAAGTCACACACAGCTGCAGAAAATCTAATCTTCACCAAAAAACACAGTATCAGCAAGAATCGGTAACTTACAGCCGCTCCTACATGAAACGAACTGTAAGAACTAAAGAACAGTGTTGCACATGATCAGCCATTCTCAGACCAAACACCATTATCAACTAATGGTAATGCTGTGTTCACAGTTCTGGGTGAAAGTGGAAAATCCCACGCCGAATAAATGTGATGTGAAGTGGTTCAGCAGCTGCACATCAGGGCTTTTCCACACGTTCCGCTTTATTTACCCACGTGACTTCATTAATAAAACGGTGAAAGTGACAGTAAAATACCTCCTGGTTTCAAAGGAGGTCGTTAAAATCATCGATTGTCAGTATCAACTAAAAGGATGAAATGTTAAATTATACAGAGGCACACTTATCTAGTGAAGCTGAAAAATGAATAGTGAAGTGTTGAAAAGTGGCCATCACTTCACCGTAGGGATATGAAAAGTCGTCTGTAGAGACTATGTTTGATTTGTCTCCTCAGGGCTACTGTAGAAACATGGACTTAATCTGAGCTTCACAGAATGATCCCTAATTACAGCTGATATACATTAATTAAACATAATATGGAGACGAGGATGTGACATGCATTTTTCTTTTGACTTTTGTCTTTCTCAGCTGAAATACTTTAAAACGCTTCACTTTTTTTTGTTACTTTACGTATGTATTACATTTACATTTACATTTATGCATTTGGCAGACGCTTTTCTCCAAAGCGACCTACAGGGGAAAAAACAAAAACTGAAAGAAAAATACAAGAATAGATTAAAAACATGAAACAGCTGTACAATTAAAACTCTGTCGTACAGAGAAATAAAAAGCAAAATAATAGACTAAAATACAAGAATAAATTAAAAGAGACATAAAAGCAGCAGTAGAAGCAGTATTATTGATCACAAACAAGTATTTTTGCAGTATAATTGTTAAAGTTGCACCAATACAGTATTAGGATCGCATATCCGCCCTGATATCAACATTTTAGCTCAGTGTTTTTCAACTTTGGGGTCAGGACCAGATCAGAGAGGATCAGAGAGTGCAGACCACCACCAGCGCAGACCCCCCCCTTTAGTATTTCACAACATTTATCTTTAAAAACCATATGGATTGATATTTATTTGTATTTGAGTGATTTAAAGTGGACCATATACAGGACATAACACAAACTTTACTTTAGAAAACACCTAAAAACATGTAGTGTAAAAATGTTGCACTACCTATAATACACAGACAAAAATATTGGGACACACAATACTAGGACGCTCGATTACTTGGAATCTTTTGTCTGCCTGCTTAACGATTCTGCTTTCCAATTCCGCCTTCGTTGCGCCTGCGTGTTGACGTCACGCGCACGGTGCATTGTTTTGCTCAGAACGTGGCCAACATGGCATTGAAGATGAAACGCTCCAAAAAGACGACACCAGGTCCCCTTTAACACTTGCAAAGCTTCCATTTCTTCAAAAGGGTGAAATCCCTCCAATATGCTCAAACATTTGTCCACAGCATGTAAATCATTTACAGGAATGTCACGTATTTGATACACTACTTAGTGACGCTTGTGAATCTAGCAGCAGAGCGAACACCAGGGCAGTTCCGGTGCGGGCAACAAACGTCCTGCCCCCTCAAATAAGGGTGTATTCACACCTACCACGTTTGGTCCATTTAAAACGGACCAGAGTTTGTTTCCCCAGAAAGTCTGAACTTTTTTTTAGGTGTGAATACAAACATGCGAACTCTGATTCGAACCAAACAAGCGGGTCCTGTGGTCCGCTTCCAAACGGACTCTGGGCCAGTTCACTTCTGGTGTGAATATAACCGACCTCGAACCGAACCAAACCAAGGAATCTTGAGCCTTTTTGTACTGGAAGTAGCCAAGGTTTACGGGTGGTCAGAGCTAACAGCTGCAGCTATGAGCTGTGGACAGACGTGGAGCAATGAGGAGATTGAATGTGCCATTGACATTTGGTCAGATGCCCGTATTATGAAACTGGCTCCGAGTGAGCTTTTCTTGAGTGTTAACATTATTTTCATAAATTTGTGTGTGTAAAAATGCAATTTATATTCCAAAAATGATAACTGTATGAAGGAGCACCACGTCTATTTCCATCAACACCAGCGGTCTCTGATTCACCCCGCCCCCGACTTTTCTGTCCAATGCTAGCGCAGTTTGTCACATGCATGCTTCCGTTCACGCATTTTGGTCCACTAGCAAAAAGTGCAATGTGAATGCGATCCAACCCAAATGACAAAAATTAAGTCTGCATTTGATCCGAATCAAATAAGCAGACCAAAGGACTTTTCAGCTGTGAATACACCCTAAGTTTCCAAAGGTAGGGGAAAGGAAATTAGGTGCACAACAACGGGAGACATAGAGGAATTAGTGAAGTGGCTTAAGTTTCACTTTCACTGTATGGTCCCCCACCCCAAACAAAAAAGGACCCATCGTCATCTGTTATTATCATTTGTGCATACATGTTATGTTTTCTGTGCGGAGATGGAAATATAAAAGACAGTTAATGCGAACACACCCAATTGTACTCTTTTATTCCCTCACCCAATGAGAATCGATAAGGAATCGGATTGATGAGCAAAATCGATAATGGAATCAGAATCATTAAATTCTTATCGATTCCCATTCCTGTGGATTCGTGATAATTAGGTTATCCCTCGGGTTTTACAAATTTGAAAAAAAACTCGAGATGAAAGTCATACGCAGCTTTAACCCTTTCATGCACGAATTATGAGAACCTTAGTCAAAGTTTTTTTCCTGAGTGGTTTTATTCCTCTTAAGGCATGGAAATACAATGTAATTTTTTTTTTTTTTAAATGAACCTATTTTTCATGTAATAAATACATTTTAATGTATTTATTATTATTATTATTATTATTTTTATTTATTTTTTATTTTTTTCTTGTCGCCTGCTCTTTTTTCTATGGTCTTTTTTAATATATTGTTCTTTTATACTGCACTTATTAATGCTGTTTAAACATGGTTGTTAATATTTTTTTTTTATAATTCTCAATCTGTCTTTTCATAATTTTTTTCAGTGGTTGTTTGTATCTGTTCATGTCTGGGTAGGGTTATGTGTTGTGTCATGGGTGGATGTTGTTTAGAAAATCAAAGATCTCCTTCCTGTATAGTGAATGTCTGATTCATGTTCTATTATTAATAAAAAAGACCTTGGAAAGAAAGAAGAACCTATTTTTCATGGAGTTACAAAAATTTCCACTCATCTGGACGCCATGTGTTTAATTTCTGAAGCAAAGGAATATGTATTTAAAACGCAATATCAGAAAGTGATATACTGTGTGAAAACTATGAAATAAAAACATTTTTGATGCTGCTAATTTTATGTTTTCTCACATTTTATCATACTCTAATACTAGTTATTACTCATTTCAGGAAGAAAATATTAAAAAAAAAAAAAAAAAAACTTTTTGTTTGGGAAAAGAACAGCAAAGTTACAGTAATGGTTTGAATGTCAGTGTATGGGACGGTGCATAAGTGTCCACTGTGTTGGCTGATATGCAACGAAAACAACAAAAGCCATGAATATACAAGAGAACAGCAGGAGAATAACTGTCCACTGGAGTGACCACTGTGCATGAAAGGGTTAAGCAATTCATAAAAGTCTTATCAAAAGTGAGAATGATAAAGTGCGTCAGTGTAACTTCCAGATCCTGACCCATAAATCACACTGTGCAGATGTAAGGGGATAGGATTTTGTACCGACATCATCATTTTCCTGTCATTTCTTTCGATAATAATTAAATGTAAATAATGTTAATACGACTGTATCGTTCAGCTCTAATCAATAGTACATGTCATTTCCCCTTGAATCCTTTTAGAAAAACATCCATAATGCTATAACCCATAATTCAATAACGGAGACAAGGTCGAACCTGACATCCTTACTCTGCACAGATGGAAATAAAGCTGAAATGCGATCGAGCCTCAAAGATGTTTTGTCCTTTTTCCCTTTAATTTGAGAAGACAAGTTTCCAGCAGCTGCTTCCCCATCAGATAACACCGCAACAGAAACATACAGTTAGAGTTCCCAGCGTTCATGTTTTTTTTTTTTTTATGTCTGGTCACGTACAGAAAGCAGGCGGTGCTCTGAATGTAAATACATGTAGAGCATATCTCAAGGCTCGCCCCATCAATGGACCTCTGGCAGAACAAGGGAACGGGGCTGCATTATTCGTAGGCGCCGATGAAAGCGAAGCCCCATGACAGAAGGGAGAGCGAGCTCAGCGGAGAACACACACACTTGACCTGGCCTTCTGTTCACGCTGTTTCCACATCTTTCAGCCCCT
The DNA here is from genome assembly GCF_902148855.1 of Sphaeramia orbicularis. Lineage (NCBI taxonomy): Eukaryota > Metazoa > Chordata > Actinopteri > Kurtiformes > Apogonidae > Sphaeramia > Sphaeramia orbicularis. The sequence goes on along the minus strand of NC_043978.1, from coordinate 17,121,662 downwards.
ATAAATCCAAGCTTCGGCGTAGAGGTGCATACTGAATGCCCAGGCCCCCCCCCCCCCCCCCCCCCCCCCCCTCCCTGCAGCCGGCTCCAGGCAGGCCAGATTAGCACCAAGCGCAACTTTACCCACGAACGTAGTAAGAGATCTGTGGAATGAACGCCTGATAATCGCCAGGTTGGGCAGTTCCTGAAATGTGCCCTTGACGTGTCAAAGAGTCGCCTTGTGAAGGACTAAACGTGAGATCTTTAGCATAGATTGCGTCAGGGTGCGATTTGTTGGGGGGAATTAGGGGATTTTTACATCCCTACTTCTGCTCAATGAATTTCATCCTCGGGGGGGGGGCAACCAACCAGTATAAATAACAGGCAGGTTGTGACAGTTTTCTTCCACCTATATCCTACATTACTGGCACTAACGTTCACCTGAACCGAGCTGTCGGCAGTCTCTGAATTCGCAAATGTCCCCATGCACTGGGGCGCCGTAAAGGGGGGTAAACGTGACAAATTCATGCAGGAGAGCATTTGTGTGGGGGGGCATAGAGCAGTGCAGGGGGTCCAGTGGATATAGGTTGGAAGACGTGCAAATTTTTTGTAAGATTCGCTGTATAATAGAGGCATAGAACCCAGGAGTTGGACATTGAAAGTACGTAAAGTTTCACTTTTATTTTACGCCAGCGTTAGTTACGTTAGTTATGGACCGTACCCCCATGTAGATAACTGCTGCCCCCATAACCATTGTTTTTGATATATAATATGTTATATAACCTCCGTCTGACTGACTCCTTCCCGCTTGACAAGTTGTTAAACCAGGGTTTGTTTGTTTTTTATTAGCGCATTTCGTAACCCTTTAGAGGGCACTTATAGAAATACTCTAAAAATCCAATTTTCAACCTTAGTCTGTTCTTAGAGGACATAAGACTTTATTACTTTGGCAAAATTTTTCTTTTTTTAAATTTCATGTAGAAAATCAAGGTTAATGAAGTTACCAATTTTGGTTCCTTACCCATAAGTGGTAAAAAAAAAATTTAAATACGAGAAAAACACATGCAGAGGTGGACCTTACAGACCCTGTAGACCACATTGGACCTGAGATTTTTGACTCACTGTCCTCACTGGAACTGTTACTGTCACTGTCTTGTAATATATGTGGAAATGACCAAAAATAGTCACTTGTTAGATAAAGAGTTGACAGCTAAAATTATCTCTTAACCCTTTATAGGGCACTCATAGAAATACTCTGAAATTGTGAAATGTTATTGGAGGACAGGACAAGACTTTATTAGTTTTGTGAAATTTTTCAACATTTGTCATTGTCATGTAGAAAATCAAGGTAAATGAAGTTACCATATTTGGTTCCTTACCTAAAAGTGACAAAAAAATTTAAAAAATACAAGAAAAACACATGCAGAGGTGGACCTTACAGACCTTGTAGACCACATTGGACCTGGATTATTGCCTCACTGTCCTCACTGGAACTGTTACTTCACTGTCTTGTAATATATGTGGAAATGACCAAAAATAGTCACTTGCCAGATAAAGGGTTAAAAGCTAAAATGATCTCTTAACCCTTTATAGGGCACTTATAGAAATACTCTGAAATTGTGAAATGTTATTGGAAGACGTGACCAGACTTTATTACTTTTGTGAAATTGTTTAACATTTGTTATTGAAAATCAGGGTTAATGAAGTGACCATAATTGGTTCCTTACCCGTAAGTGGCAAAAAATAAAAAATAAAAATACAAGAAAAGCACATGTAGAGGTGGACCTTACAGACCCTGTAGACCACATTGGACCTGAGATTGTTGCCTCATTGTAACTGTTACTGCCACTGTCTTGTAATTTGTGCGGGAATTACCAAAAATAGTCACTTGCCCGATAAAAGGTTAAAGTGCATCTAAACGTGTCAGATCAGATTGTTACGAATATTCGATCCCAGTTCTTGGACTTTTAAGGTCGGTTGTAAACAGGCTCACTGGGTGAACAGGCAGGTTTTTCACAAGTTCGATGATGAGGTGAATAAAGAAAGAAGTGCATGAATGACTGCAGAGACTGAGCTCCAGCGATATGTAAAAACCCTTAATAAGCCTTTCCTCACTCATCCTGCTGAGCCCCTAGGCTCTCGCCCCGGGCCAGGATGTCCTGCTACAGCACGGCCTTCTGGGATATGAGGGCAGCGGCTCCGATCCTGATGTGAATGCAGAGCCGGAGCTAGAGTCGATAAATCACCGGCCGTGACTGATGTGCTTGAACATCGAACCTAAGTGTTTGAAAATGTGGCCCATTTTCTATGCAGCCTCAGTCAGACAGTTCTGCCGACGCTGGAGGACTCAGGATAAGAGTCGCACATTTACATTATGACTGAAACAGATCTCGACTTCTCCCCTCATGGTTCCACTCCTCTGTTTTAGGTGCTAGAACATACTGTACTCTTGGCAGATCTGTGGATTGTAATTTGCCTCTGCAGGTCTTGGACAGTAGCCACAAATATCAACTGCCAAAACTATGATGAACAGATGAAAAAGTCTGGCAAATAGAGCTGCCACGAAAAATCTTTGTTTCATTGTTCATCTGATAAAAATAGCAGCACTCACACTTTATAGACAAAACATTGAAAAGATTAAATCCATAAAATAACTAATGCCAGAGCTTCTTATTGTATCTAGTGATTAAATGTTAAAATGTGTTTAATCGAAATTAATTACACTGGTCAACAACAAATTTATTGTTTAAGTTTTTTGAGCTGATTTAGGATAATTTTGGTGTGCTGAATCCCAAAATCACAAATTTTGCTCAATCAGGTCAACTTTCTGAACTATGCTACATATTGGCTTTTTAACATTTTTGCTTACATTTATGGGCATTTTCACATCATATCATACAAAATTATTTTGTATTTCTTGCAATAAACAAGTTCTGAAGATTTTACTTTTGCCAATTTATGATTAATGTTTTTTTTAATATTACAGGTGAATGAAATGGCTTCGACTAGAAGATCTTGCAAAAATAAGCCTGACGTATTCTGCTACATCTGCGGTGAATACACCATTGTACCTAACAGGAATCAAGTCACAAGTTTCATAAAGTGTGCTTACCAATCTTATTTTGGTATTAAACTTGGTGACCAAGATAAAGTTTGGGCGCAGCTTGTGAGAAGATCAAATTTTTCAAAATCAAATTAGCAAAAAAACCTGACCTGATTGAGAAAAACAGATGTCATTTTTGGATTTACCGGTGCAAAATGGTCCTAATTCAGTTGAAAAAACCTAGACAACTTGCAAAAAACATTTTTTTGTAACCCAGTGTTATACATCTACAAGCGGTAACATACCCTATCATTACATACCACGAGCGCTTTGACCCATGTGTCCTAAATCCTCTGATCCAGTTCATTCCTTTACTTTCTTGGTAAATTCCACTGTTTTTTTCAGTTGAATAACCTCTCAGCGGACATGTCTGTTTCTGCACATGAAATTTGATGCCATAGCAACGTGGCCCTATTGTTTATCTGTTGCTAGGTAACCCACTTCAATGATGATTCTATGATTCTGGGCAACTTCATTGTAAGGCTATTGTATTCTAAAATTACTAATACTGGTCCTATCAACTTACCGTTATCGCTAGCCTCTTCCTCCTTAGAAGTCATTAACCCTGTAAAGCCTGAACCATGAAATCACTGACCGAAAATTCCAGTTTTTTGAAACTGGAGCTTTTATCAGTCCTTCTGAAGAACCAAAAAATTGTTTTTCAAATGTAAATTTCCATGTATGAGTTTTTAATTTTGTATCATATTTGATACATTGGGTCTCAATGCTCAAATATTATTATTTTTGAACAAACAAAAACGTAATATAATACAAACATGTCTAACAAATTGGTAATTCCTTTTCAAAATTGTCCAAGTTCTTCCTCCTTCCTCATTAATGACAGTCTTGTAGTGTCACTGGAAAGGCCTCTGGTGAATGAATTCCTCCCCCCCTGGTGGATTATCTGTGTATTGCATGTATCTAATTGTATACATGAGGTTTTTCAAGAAAAAAAATATCACACTGGTCATGTAGAGGGCTTCAAAACTTTACAATTATTCAGAAATATTGAATTGAAATGGTAGATATGTTTTTGTTATTGATTTTTTTTTTTTTTTTTTATTATTATGGTGTGAATGCTCGATGCTGTACACATATAAGTTGATGTAAGCAGTGTATTAGTTGAAAAGGACAGGCAAAAAAAAATAGGCTTTTGCTTTTGTTTTTATCTTTATTATGATTGATTTACTGAGTACAATGATTGATGTAAAACCAAAAATAAATTCATTCATTCATTCATTCAATTTTCTGAAAAGGTCCACAATGTTTACCTTTTATGGGGGTCCACAGCTGGTAGCATGCGCCCCTGTTGACACCCCCGCTGTATATCATCAGATTCAGTCCTGCTCCACTTCCACCATGCCAACTATGTGCTCTGCATTGCATCATCCTGCTAACACTAAGTTCCAGCAGTGTGCCAGGGTGATATATGAAGCTTGTTTCATCCATAATGTACATATTCATCAGTGCGTATGTTCGGCATGTGTCCAGATGGCTTGTATGTATCAGCGCGCTTTAAAAAAAAAAAAAAAATCATCATTTCAAGCAAAGAGTACTAAATGTTGAATATCATGTGCAGGAAACAGCATTAGAATTGCAAAGTGGGAGGAATTATAAGTAAGAAGCGACAGTGACACTGACTGGGACTGGCTTGACTGCTGAAACATTTGGATTTGTAATTACACTCTCTTTGCAATTCAGATCATTTCTCTCCAACAGCCTATGTCTTTGTGCATCCGTCGGAGTGTGGAGACCCATTAACGTCCTTTTCTGGACCGTTACACTTGGCTGTTTCCACTGTTGTGAATCCTAAGGAGTGACGTCTAATGTACTTCAACACTTTGAAGTGAGACTTGCAAGGAAGTTATTGATTTCTAACAACTACTAGCAGAAAATTGAAACAGACCTAGCGATGCCTGCTAGCGCTAATTCACCTCCCACTCACCTGAGCCGGAATTTTTTACTAGAAATTCAGCATAAAGATGTAATGTGGCTGTGCAGCAATCATCCATTTTACGCTTAAAGCTGCAGGAACACAAATCAGGGTGGAAATATGACAGGATTTATTCCTTCTGCAGCTTTTTCCTCTCGGCCCAAGTCACAAGATTAACCCTTTCATGCATGAATTATGAGAACCTTATAGTTGAGGGGTTTTGGTTTTTTTTTGAGTGTTTTTATTCCTCCTTAGGCACGAAAAAACCAATGAGATTGAGGGTTTTTTTTTTCATAGATTTACAAAAATGTCCACTCAGCTACACCATGAATTTTATTCTTGAAGCAAAGAAACATGTATTTAAAACCAAACATGATTAAAGTGATACGAAAACAGTGAAATGAAACCATGTTTGATGCAGCTAATCCGATGTTTTCTCACATTTTAACATATTCTAATACTAGTTATTACTCACTTCATGGAGATAATATGCATAAAATAACAATTAACAATTGATTTCCACTCAAGAACCAATCAACAACAGCAAAGTTACAGTAATGGTATGAGTTGCAGTTTATGAGATGATGCACAAGTGTCCACTGTGTTGGCTGATATGGAACTAAAACAAGTAAATCCATGAATATACAAGAGAACAGCTGTAGAATTGCTGTCCACTATAGTGACCACTATGCATAAAAGGGTTAATGTAAATGGGTCTTTCCATGAAACTGGGTCATTTTGGTATTTTTTGGCACTTTTCCAGCTTTTTAGACCCGTTAATAAAAGAGAAATTTAGACATATTTCCCCCCAGGATGTATCTAATGATGACCTCAGATAAATGCCAAAAAATTATACTCTTGCTCTGAGCCGTCCCATAATTAATACATTTTTAATACAATATTGGGACCAAAATTAGGACATGAAAATCTACCTAGGTGTAAGTGCATTAGATCTGAAAACATGGCTGTAAATGGTCTTATGTAGACTATACATAAAGACACTGTGTTAAATTTGATGATCGTAGTGGTTTTTCTAATCCAGACATGAATCTCAAGTCTCATTCCAGGTTTCGTGTGTAACCCATCGTGTCCACTCCTGTTACATACAGAACCTGCCCATTTAAACACAAATAAATCATGAGTGATTTTGCAACAGCGGTCATTTTTGTGAAACACTCTGCCTTGCATAATTAGTTTGATTCCCAAATGTTCCCGTGAGAGAATAAAAAGATGTTAAAAAAAAATAGTAGCGTAGAATTTTCGTGTCCATTTTACTGTTACACGTGGATTTTTGTATTAAATATAATGCAAAATAATATAAAAATGTGTTTTATCAGAAAAATTGTTTCTCTTTTATCTCAGTAAAAATAAAAATTAAAAATAGAATTAGTTAGAATAGAAGAAAAAATAGAATAGAATTAGTAAAAATAACAACTTTCCATCTGCAGTTTCCTCTCAATCAGTTTAAATCACAGGTGTCAAACATGCGGCCCGGGGGCCAAATCCGGCCCGTCAAAGGGTCCAATCCGGCCCGTGGGATGAATTTGTTAAATGCAAAAACTACACTGAAGATATTAACAATGAATTAATGGTGTCAAAATCATTTTAATTCAGGTTCCACATACAGATCAATATGATCTCAAGTGGGTCAGACCCGTAAAATACTATTATAATAACTTATAAATCATGACAACTACAAATTTTCTCTTTGCCTTAGTGTAAAAAAATAAAATTACACGAAAATGTTTACATTAACAAAAAACTATCATTTTACAAAAAATGTGAATAACCTGAACAAATATGAACAACTTGAAAATGTCTTAAGAGAAGCACAGTATATGCAATTTTACCAATATTGTGCTAGTTACTAAATGTTTTGTGTATTTGTAATTGTAATGTAAATTGTAACGCACATGTGTAAAAGATAAACTGATAAATTGAGGTAGAATATTATTAAAATTGCACTTGTTATTCTTAAGACATTTCAAGTTGTTCATATTATTAAGACTTCTATGGAAACTTTGTAGATGTAAACATTATTATAATATAAATTTACGGTTTTTGCTGTTATTATTTTACTGGTCCGGCCCACATGAGATCATATTCGGGGGAATGTGGCCTTTGAACTAAAATGAGTTTGACACCCCTAATTTAAATGAACCCATAAAGACCCAGTGCTACATTTGTGGTAATTTTTCTCTCTACTTAACCTTTCTTAACTGATTTATCACGATTTATCATAATATTATCCTCTGTATTTTGCAGTTTTTTTCAGTGAAAATCAGGTATTTTACGATATTCCATTTATGGATCATGTACTTAAATCATCATAGTGACATTATATATGAGGGTTATTATACCAAAAACAGAGAAAACTGAAGAAAATTGGACTTTTTCAGTAAAATATATCAATAACTGAACATAAACCCAGTGTTTCCATCCACTGTCATTGATCCAACTCCATGGGTTTTACTGTTGAATCAATGTTGTAGAAGATGACTGTGTTTCCATGGTAACTACGGAGCCTCTGAACGCCCAAATGGGTCATATCTGATAACCACGAAAAGATGATAAACTGTATTTTACACCAATTATTTACATGGATTGATAGGATTAGTGGATCAACAGTTATTAAACAGTTTATATCAGTAGATTGGGTTGCTGTTTGGGTCTTTATGGGATAAACATTGAAAGTTAATTTTGGAATTCATGCCCAATGATGCCAGAAAATTATGAAGCACTACAGCTTTAATGTTTTGATTTGCAAATGCTCAGAGCAGCGCAGCAGATGGTCAGTGCTATTCAGTGGAAAAGGTGTGATAAACAAGCGAGTTCAGCAGTTGAGACTGAAAAAGAGCTGAAAGAGAAGGAAAATACATACAGTATATTAAAAAAAAAAAAAAAAGAATATAGATGTTAAAGAGAGATGGGAACTGGAAGCAAATGTATTAATAACGAATGATGATTGGGAAGAAACGTTCAAATCTGGACACAAACTAACTAACAGTCCAACATGGAGGGAGTTTGAATGGAAAGTAAAGATGCGTTACTTTAACACTCCATTTGTCACTGCAAAATATAGTAAACTAGAAAAGCACTCTGAGAGCGCAGACCTCCGCCAAGGCAGATCAGTGCCCCCCCCCACCCCCCCCCTGATCACCACCAAAATTTAATCATTTGTTCCTTGTGCCTGTATCAATATTTCCTGAAATTTTCATCCAAATCTGTCCATAACTTTTTGAAAGATCCGGATCAGTCTTTGCCATTTGATAGAACACCCCATTGTAAATCCCTGAGTCAAATTGCATGAGATTTCCACAATTCCCCCATATTGTGATTTCCACCATAAATATTAGTCCCATATTTATTTGACCTATATTTTAAGATTCCTTGACCATGAAAACATACCATTAGCAACTGGATTCATAATTATATCCTTATTAGTTCAGTAGTTATTCACGAAAATCACATTTCTCGTAATGGCGGTTTCCTTCTGGATCTAGCTCCTTAAGTATTAAAGCTACATGAAATCCGGTGGCATACTCCCGATGCGGAACTGACTGAGCTACACGATGGCGCTTGTCAGAAATTTCTACCTTTAATATTAAAGGCACAGTAGGCCAAAAAGTAAGGGCACCCCCATTTTTTATATAAATTGAGATAAAATCCGCCCTCTGGATCAGATCCGGATCAGCCTTTGAAATGTGACAGAGGACCCCATTGTCAATTCCTGAGTTAAATTTCATGAGTTTTGGTCAATAATTAAGCGAGATATTGGGAAACGAAAATTTTGGCCCCATTTACCACAATGTTAACGAAAATTTCAAAGTGATCCAGAATCCAGGATTTCTTCTGGATCACCCCCAAAAGTTAATCATTTCTTCCTTATCCCATTTCCAACAAACCCTGAAAATTTCATCAAAATCTGTCCATAACTTTTTGAGTTATGTTGCACACTAACGGACAGACAAACAAACCCTGGCAAAAACATAACCTCCTTGGCGGAGGTAAACATCAGATTTATGTTGGAGGAATTGTGGAATGGTGGGTGACTTTACTCATATATTTTGGGATTGCCCACAGATGAAAGATTTTTGGAAGTGTGTGAAAACAGAAATAAAAAGATTTCTTGGTATTGACCTACGTCTTAATTCAACCCTGTATATACTTGGGATGTTACCTGAAGATCTGATAGACAGAGATTGTAGCTTTTTATTGAAAGTCTTACTTTTAATAGCAAAGAAAATGATCACAATTAACTGGCTGAAACCACACCCCCACCCCCCACCCCAACATAACGCAATGGATAGACAAAGTAAAAAAGGTTGTTATTATGGAAAAAACTACTGCAAGGTTACAACTGAAACTAGAAAAATCTGAGAGAAGATGGAAACCAATAATTCAAGCAATACAAGAGCTCTAAATACCTCTTTTTGTTTTTAATATTGCTTTTTTTTGTTTGTTTGTTTTTTTTGTTACTCAATTATTTTATTCCATTTCTTTTCCTCAGTAGCACCTGTTTTGGTTTTGCAAATACATTTATTTGTGCTGGTGGAATATTAGAAGTCAGATTTCAAGAATGTTGTTGGTATCTGTATAAAATATATATGATCTTGACATGTTTTTGACCTATATGTAAAAGGCGTAGTATAAGTAGTTATAAGTGAAAATAATTTGATATGGATCGAATGATTTATAGACTGAGGCTGGTATGATTTTTGTACATCTCCATGTGTTTTATATGAGTGGAATAAATAAAAAGTTCCAAAAAAAAAAAAGAAAAGAAAAGGCATCAGAGCAACAGAAACCCACTGTGAATAAATCACTCCTTAATCCTCCGCTAATCATCAGAATAACAGCGCAGTGAGAATAAAAGTGCATCATGTAACGACGTGATGGCACTAATTTCCAGAAGGCACCGAAACCTGGAGGTAGAAATGAAACGGCTCTGTGGTTGATACGAGGTTTTCACTGAAGACTTTGACAGGTTTCCTGATCATAGAACGCCTTAATGGTTGAAAAGCTTTAACGTACAAGTGTTTGATAAGATGAATAAAGACAGAATCTGAATCCAAACATTTCTGTTTTTCTATTTCTAGCAGATTATTGATATGATTTACAGCAGGGATGTCAAACTCATTTTAGTTCAGGGGACACATTCAACTAAATTTGATCTGAAATGGGCCAAACCAGTAAAATAATAACATAATAATACTACATAAATAATTTCAACTCCAAACTTTTCTCTATGTTTTAGAGCAAAAACAGTTAATTTACATCATGAAAAGGTTCACATCTACAAACTATCCTTTCAAAAGATGTGAATAACATGAAGAAACTGAAAAAATAAGTATAATTTTAACAATATTCTGCCTCAGTTTATCATTTACACATGTTGTTGAGCCGCATTATGTAATAAATTCCCATTATGTAATAAAAGTTCAAAATGTAATAAGAATGTCACGTCATCTTGTAATAAAGCCGCATTATGTAATAAACTGACGCATTTTGTAATAAACTACGTCAGCGCATTATGTAGTCACTTTTTTCACATTATGCACTAAGTTATTACAATTTGAGAAATTTATTACAAAATGCACTTGACACATTTTTATTTTAAAAAATGTAATAACATGGTTCATTATGTAATAACAATCCAAATTAATATAATTTCAGAGCAATTTTGAAGAAATTAGTCACAGGAGCTACAGGTAATGTAATCAGAACTTTAACTACACAGTTTAAAGATTAATTTAGCACATTACATTTTCCTGAAAATAAAAATGTGTCAAGTGCATTTTGTAATAAACTTCTGAAATTGTAATAACTTACTACATAATGAGAAAGAATTTACTACATAATGCATTGAGGTAGTTTATTACAAAATGTGTCAGTTTATTACATAATGCGGCTTTATTACAAGATGACGTGACATTCTTATTACATTTTGAACTTTTATTACATAATGGGAATTTATTACATAATGCGGCTCAACACATGTACATTATAACTTACAGATCACAGTGGATCTACAAACACACAAAACATTGAGTAACAGGCAGAATATTGTTAAAATTGTACTTCCTTCTCTAAAGACATTTCAGGTTATTTGCATTTTTTTGCAAAATTATACTTTGTTTTAGTGTAAATACATGAAAATATTTACATTTACAAAGAGAAACATTTGGAATTGTCATTATTTATATGTCATTATGATAGTATTTTACTGGTCTGACCCACTTGAGATTGAATTGGTCTGAATGTGGAACCTGAACTCAAAGGATTGTTAATATCTTAGTGTAATTTTTGCATTTCACAAATTCATCCCAAGGGCCGGACTGGACCCTTTGGCGGGCCGGATTTGGCCCCCGGACCGCATGTTTGACACCTGTGATTTACAGTGAGTGGAACCTATTGAAAAAAACATCTGTTCTCAGTAAATTCAAGCATCTTAATGGAGCACTTTGAGGATCTATTGGATAGTTTCTTTAATCGGATGGAATAATTTCTATAATATATATACATATACACACATATATATACACACATATACGTATAATAATACGTATATGTGTGTGTATGTATGTGTTTGAATGGGATTGTACAGTAGAAGCCGATAATGTAATAACAGCCGATAACTTAATAAATTTGCCATTTTTAAAATGCAATAGGCCAATAACGTAATATCTGGCCAACAATGTAATATAAGTCCTGAACTGATAATATAATAACTTTTGGCCAATAATGTTATAACTTATTGGCTGATTATTACGTTATTGGCCTTGTAAAAAAAAAATTCTTTGCAAATGTAATAACTGAGCCAATAACATAACAAGTTATAACATTATTGGCCAAAAGCTACTACATTATCAGTTCAGGACTTTTATTACATTATTGGCCAGATATGTTACGTTATTGGCCTATTACATTTTAAAAATGGCAAATTTATTACGTTATCGGCTGTTATTACGTTATCGGTTGTTGTTACATTATTGGCTTCTACAGGGGTTTATATATTTCTGTACGTAAGTATATTATGTCTGGTTGTATATAAACTTAACAAAGGTCCAGTACTTGACGTGGGAGGGTAGGTGGATAGGAACTGGATACAACTTAGTGATGTAACATTCACAAACGAATCGAATCTTTTGAACGGCTCTTTGAAATTAACGAAGGGAACCGAGTCTTTGTAAAGAGCCGGTCATTTTTAATTTTTTTTTTTTAATTTTTTTAAGGAGGGAGTGTCCGATTGCCTGTCAATTTACCAACATACTGTTATTGTTCTGAGAATTGCACTACAGTTCAGGTATTTAAGTCATTGCAGTGATTAATCACTGTTGTGTTTTGTGCAATTTTTTCTGTATGTTTACAAAAAGTTATGGATGGATTTTGATGAAAATTTTCAGGAAATGTTGATACTGGCACAATGAACAAATTATTAAATTTTGGTGGTGATGGGGGGGGGGGGGTGGTGGGTGGGAACTGATCTGCCTTGGCGGAGGTTTGCGCTAGTGATGTGACGTTAACGAATGAATCAAATCTTTTGAATGGCTCTTTGAAATGAACGATGGGAACCAAGTCTTTGTAAAGAGCTGTTCTTTTTTTTTTTTCTTTGTGTGTGCAATTTTTTCCGTATATTTGCACACATGTATTGTTCTTGTTCTGAGGGAAAATGCACTTCAGTTGTTAAGGTATTTAAGTAATTGCAATGATAAATCGCTTTTGTGTTTTTTGCATTTTTTCCGTATGTTTACACACATTTATTGTTCTTGATTTGAGGAGAACAAAATGTTATTTCATAAGAAAATGTTTTATTTTCTTCTTCATTTTTAGGCTACAGACTAGTCCACATAATGTACCGTGATGTTTTTTGGTCAAATTCCAGCCTTTGCCTAATGTCACCTCTCATGTCATGGATTTAGCTCACACATTTGAACTAACTATTCTTTTTTACGGTAAGATAATATTTACTGCCGCGCCAATTAAACACCTTTAAAATGTAATGTCAGTATCACATGTAGCCTATTTAGTCATTAAAACACTGGTGTTTCAAAATAATGCAACAAACATAAAAGAGCCAGTCTTTAATAATAATAATAATAATAATAATAATAATAATAATAATAATAATAATAACAATACTAATAACAATAATAATAATAATAATAATACTCTAATACAACTATTTCATGTTCAAGTTATATGTTTCTTGTTTTGCATTTGAAAATTGAAAATAAACATGATCCAAAAAAAAAAAAAAAGTGGATTAAGTCATGTAGAATAACTCTGAAGGCCTCGACGTCAAATACATGATCAAACACGGGTTAAAAAGTCACATAAAACAACTTAAAAACAAGTCAAATAACATTTAAAACTCCTAAATTATAAACTAGTTCAGATGCTGAGATGCTCCAAAAAACCCACTTGTGTAGACGGAATGAGAAACACCCAGTCCTTGTTAAAGTACTCACTGTGCCCTTGAGCAAAAGGAATTTAACTTGCGGTTCTTTGAGTAGAGCGGCCCCAGAGGCTTCAGTGAAGCAGCTGTGTGAATATGAAACAGTCTGCGCTTGTAAATGAGCGAAAAAGACCTTAACGGAAAGAGAGAGATAGAAGATTTGAGTCAAATAAATGGTTTAGCCCAGTTTAGACGGAACCTGAGGATAATATATGAATGCACATGATGTCATTTATCATTGTTTACACGACATGTCCTCCCCCCAAATCAAGATCTGATAAGTCGGTCCTGACCCGCAGAATACTTTATCACAGCCACTCGAGCTGCTTGATGTTTATGATGATACATGCCTGTGGGTATTTCTTATTCCTCATCATTACACTAGCCCTCTAAGCCATCACTTATGAGCTATTACCCTGTGTACGCTGTAGTTAGGAGCCGCTCAGCCCTCTCTCTCCAAACGCTCGTACCTGTACAAAGGTAGGGCTCAGTCGTGATGACGGTACGACGCCGCTGCCTCTGCAAAGTCAGATTCACATTCACGGACCAAATATTCACACATTCCATCACGATCGCACAACACGGAGACGCACACAAAGACGAAGAAGTGAAGGAAAATCAGACAAAAATACCAGTTTAATACTGAATTAACCCAGAAAGACCCAGCGTCCAAGTTTTAACCTGCCTTTTGCTTTTTACTGTTTTATTACTTGTTTTATACTCTCCTGTTTACTGTACAGTGTCTTTGAGTGCCAAGAAAGGCACCTATAAATAAAATTTATTATTATTATTATTATTATTATTATTATTATTATTATTATTATTATTATTATTATTATTATTATTATTAGTGCTACTTTTGTGGCACATCCCAAATGTTTTTTGTTTTTTGTTTTTTTTTGTTTTGTTTTATTTTTTATCTCTGTTTAACCTTTCTTAACCCTTTCATGCATGAATTATGAAAAAAAAAGTATCTAGATTTTTTTTTTTTTTTTGATTGATTGATTTTATTACTTGAAATTAGGCTGAAGTTGAAATGTATTTCGAATTAAAAAAAAAAAAAAAGTTTTTATTAAGAAGATACTTAACCTCCTGAGACCCAGGAAAGTACAGGTTTTGGCTTTAAAAAAAACAAAAAAAAACAAAAAAACAAAAACAAAAAACTAAATAACAGCCTATATTGGAAACATTTTTTACATTTTTATGGAATGTCCTTTGCAGTGAACAGTTTGAATTAACCCATAAAGACCTAGTGCTACTTTTATGGCACATCCCAAATGTTTTTTGGGTTTTTTTTCTCTCTCTATTTAACCTTTTATTAACCCTTTCATGCATGAATTATGAAAAAAAAAAAAAAGTATCTGGATTTTTTTTTTTTTAACTCAAAATTAGGCTAAAGTTGAAATACTTTTTGAATTACAAAAAATTTTATATATGGTTTTATTAAGAATATATTTAACCTCCTGAGACCCTGGAAAATACCAGTTTTGGCTTTTTTTTAAAACCAAATAATAGCCTAGATTGGAAACATGATGCAACAGTTTTTGAGATGTTTTTTTTTTTTTTTTTTTTTTTTACATTTTTATGGAAAATCCTTTTATGGAGGAATATTTTTATTTTATTTTGTTTTGCTTTATTTTATTTTATTTTATTTGATCTTACTTTATTTTATTTTATTTTTGTATAAATCTGTGAAATTCTTGTCAGAAAAACCCCCCATAAATCAAAGAACTAAATAGAAAAAATACAAGAAAACCACACGTAAGGTGAAAAGAACATGTATTTTCGAACATTTGGTTGGTGTTGGGTGTTTGGTCTTTATGGTTTAAGCTCCAATTCAACCAGTTCAAGTCTTAACACTGTGTGAACTGCAAACACAAATGAACAAACCCCAACAGTTCTTACTACAGTGCACTCAGCACATGTAAATATAATGTTATTTCCATGTCTAACCCAGCGCCTCATCGTCCACTTGTGTCCGTGTGCTTCAGCTTTTAAACGTCTTAGTTTTTGTGTTTGATGCATCAGATCCTTGGATCCTCAAACCTGTAGACCATGACAGGCCTCGGTTCTCTGTTCTTTAATTATTCCTCAAGTTCTTATTCTGTTTTTACTCAGACAATTATTAATGAATATTTACTGCACATAAATGTCATTTTTTCAACTGTAACCTTGCAAATCATATGAATTATTTATTTACTGCATGAAATTAGTTTTTCAGGTTGATATTGTGAACATGAATCATTTATGCAACAGCACTTATACTCCTCATGTCTGATCCTGAGGTCTTCATTAATTTATTTCTGATCCTTTATGATATGCAACAGCAAATAATGAGCTTTGGACATATTTTTATTACACATATTATTATGTTAACAAATACATGTGGTATAAGCCAGTAGATGTTCTGTTTGTCAGCCTCAATGATGACAATATCTAAACTACAGACATGATCAAATTAGTCATTTTTTTGTGAAATATTGATATTGATCTGTCAGATTGTTTAATAATTACTTTTAATTTATCAGAGACTCTACTGATTCACTAGTAAAACTCATGTAGTCTGATGAATGACAGTGGTTTGAGATGCTTGTGTTTATGTTCAGTTAACCCTTTCACGCATTAATTATGAAAACCTTTGTCAAAATTTTTTTCTTGAGTGTTTTTATTCCTCCTTAGGCATGAAAAAACAATGTGATCAAGTTTTTTTTCTTTTCCCAGAGTTACATAATGTCCATGCATTTAATTTTTGAAGTAAAAAAAACCTGTTTACAACTCAATATCAGAAAGTGAGATGAAAACAATGAAATAAAATCATTTTAATGTTGCTAATCTGATGTTTTCTCACATTTTAACACATTCTAATGCTAGTTATTACTCACTTCATGGAGATAGTATGCAAAAAAAAAAAAAAAAAACTTTTTGTCTAACAAATAACAATTGATTTACACTAAAACATGTCACTGCAGATCAGGTTTATCAAGAACAGCACAGTTACAGTAATGGTCTGAATGGCAGTGTTTGGGATGGTGCATAAGTCTCCACTGTGTTGGCTGAAATGGAACTACAACAAAAAAATCCATGAATATACAAGAGAACAGCTGTAGAATAACTTTCCACTGTAGTGACCACTATGCATGAAAGGGTTAATATGTGGTTTGGATTATGATTTTGCTGGAAATGTCACTTTCTTAAAGTTTTCTCTTTTGTGATGAAAATAACCTTTGAATAAAGTTATTATTATTTACTAAAAAAATTTGTCCAAACTTCAAAAATCTAAATTTCTGAAAACTGTGAACAAACTTTGCAGACATTGGAAGGTACATAAACATTTGAAATGAATTTGACCAGTAATTTCAGAGAAGACGATTGTTGAAATCTAGACACTGGCGACCTTGAGTTTGACCCTTCAGAGTCATTCAAGGTCAAAGGTCATTGACCTAAATGAAAGTCCATATATGACTTCCTATCAGTCTTCAATAGAAACCATATTGACATCTGTAACCATTTGCATGTTACAATGCATTAAAATATGTCCCATTCTAAGAAAAGGCAAACTTTTAATGTTTCAAAAATTTGTCAAAAAGTCAAAAAAAAAATCTAAATTTTAATAAATTTGGCAAAACTGTGGACAAACTTTGTAGACATTGTCTCAAGAAAGCTACATATGGAATTTGAAATGAATTTTAACAGCAGTTTTGGATAAGAAGATTGTTGGAAATTTAGACATTGGTGACCTGAAGTTTGACCCTTCAAGGTCACTCAAGGTCAAAGGTCACGGACCCAAATGAAAGTCCATATGTGACTTCCTATCAGTGCTCAATAGGAACTATACTGATATCTCTAACTATTTTCATGTTATAAACCATCTAAATATGTCCCATTATAAGAAAAGGCAAACTTTTAATGTTTCAAAAATTTGTCTAAAAGTAAACAAAAAAATCTAAATTTGGCAAAACTGTGAACAAACTTTGAAAACATTGTCTCAAGGAAGCTACACAAATATTTGAAAATAATCAGATCAGTAGTTTCAGAGAAGTTTGTTGAATTCTTGACATTGGTGACCTTGTGTTTGACCCTTCAAGGTCACTCAAGGTCAAAGATCATGGACCCAAATTAAAGTCCAAATATGACTTCCTATCAGTCTTCAATTGTAACTATATTGATATCTGTAACCATTTACATGTTATAAGGCATTAAAATATGTCCCATTATAAGTAAAGGCAATTATTAATATTTCAAAAAATCATCAAAAATCTAAAAATCTAATTTTCTGAAAATCATGACTAAACATCATAGGCATTGTCTCAAGAAAGCTACATATAGAATTTGAAATGAATTTAACCAGTAGGTTTGGAGAAGATTGTTGAAATCTAGACATTGGTGACCTTGTGTTTGACCCTTTAAGGTCACTCAAGGTCAAAGGTCATGGACCCAAATGATAGTCCATATATGACTTCCTATCAGTGATCAATAATAACAATGTTAATATCTGTTCCTATTTCCGTGTTATAAACCATCAAAATATGGACCATTACAAGTAAAGGCACATTTTTAATATTTCAAATAATCATAAAAAATTCAAAAATGTAAATTTCTCAAAACTGTGAACAAACATTGTAGACATTGCCCCAAAGAAGCTACATTAAAAAAAAATATAAATGAATCCAACCAGTAGTTTTGGATAAGAACATTATTGAAATCTAGACACTGGCGACCTGGAGTTTGACCCTTCAAGGTCACTCAAGGTCAAAGGTCATGAACACAAATGAAAGTCCATATATGACTTCCTATCAGTGCTCGATAGTAACAATATTGATATCTGTAACCATTTACATGTTATAAGCCATCAAAATATGGAACATTATAAGTAAAGGCAAAATTATATTATTTCAAAAAGATCATAAAATATTAAAAAATCTGAATTTGTCAAAACTGTGAACAGATTTTGTGGACATTGTCCCGAGGAACCTATATACAGGCTTTTTTTTTTTTTTTTTTAAATGAATCTGACCAGTACTTTCGGAGAAGAAAATTGTAGAAATCTAGACATTAGTGACCTGGAGTTTAACCCTACAAGGTCACTCAAGGTCAAAGGTCATGGACCCAAATCAAAGTCCACATATGACTTCCTATCAGTGCTCAGTAGTAACTATATTGATATCTGTAACTGTTTCCATGTTATAAACCATCAGAATATGCCCCATTTTAAGTAAAGGTACATTTGTAACATTTCTAAACCTTCTCTAAACTGTGAACAGACTTTTTCGAACAGTGAGTTAAAAATACCTACTATTAGCAGCCATTGTATGAATACAAACAGGCCAGAAGTGACGTATGTTCCCCAGTGCTTCTCGTCATACTTCACATACTCTAGTTTCAGTCGTTGACAGACACATTCATTGGCAAAAATGATCCACAACACGGATTTTCCCATCAGCCCCCACAGTGTCACAGGGACGCTCTCACTCATTAGGCTCTGAACACACACTTGCGTCACACACACCTTCAGCGGCGCGCACACTTCCCTCCTGTCGTCATGGCAGTGTGTGACAGGTCCGCTTCTGCCTGTGATGCTACAAATCCTGCATCAGCACCGACTCTTCCTCGTGGGCCGGCTGATGCTGACACGCTACGTCGCCGCTCATCATCTCCTCAGAACTGACGGGACGCCGCTTTATCCAGGTCCAGCTGTCCGTCATCGACCTCCGGCTGCTTTTACTCTGACCTGTCGATGTCAGGGTGAAGAGGCCACTAACGAGGCTTAATTACTGCACCGGAAAGGCTTTGACTGGAGCCATAATCCTCCTTCACCTGCTAGTATTTAACCGTACAACGGAACTAAAGCATCGATCAGTCAGTCAAATTTGATTCATGTAGCGCTGCATCAAAACCAAAATTATCTCAGAGTTGGTCTAAACCAGATTCTTAATAACCCAATAATAACAGAAAAACAGTAGTGGGGTTCTAGTTGTTTTTAAAATATTTCTAATTTTATGAATGCTGGTATTTTACATCTTACTCCGGATCAGCAGTTGAAAAATAGCTTTTTTGCTAATACTGGCACATTTACAGAAATGTTCATTAACCCTTTCATGCATGAATTATCAGAACCTTAGTCAATTTTTTTTTTTCTTGAGTGTTTTTATTCCTTTTTAAGGAATGAAAAAAAACAATGAAAATTATTATTATTTATTTTTTTCATGAACCAATTTTTAATGGAGTTCCAAAAATGTCCACTCAGCTGGACACCATGCGTTTAATTTTTTAAGCAAAGAAACATGTATTTAAAACTCATCATCAGAAAGTGATCAACTGTGTGAAAACTATAAAATAAAAACATGTTTAATGCCACTAATCTAATGTTTTCTCACATTTTATCCTACTCAAATACTAGTTATTACTCATTTCATGGAGATAATATCCTCCGAGACCCAGGAAATTGATAATTTTTAGCTTTTTTACACTAAAAAATTGTCTTGATTGGAAACTGCATAATGCAACAGTTTTTTCAGATACATTTTTAAAATAATTTTTATTGATTGATTGATTTTTTTAATGGAATGTTCTTTGCAATGGACAGTATTTTAGTTAAACTGTCAAACTTTTGTCCCCTATAGAGGACACAATGCATTGCTGGGTCTCAGGAGGATATGCAAAAAAAAAAAAAAAAAAAAGATTTTGTTTCAGAAAATGGTTAATCACAGTCTGATAACTATTAGAAATTGATTTCCACTCAAACATGTTACTGCAGATCAGGTTTATCAAAAACAGTAAAGTTACAGTAATGGTCTGAATGTCAGTGTATGGGATGGTGCATAAGTGTCCACTGTGTTGGCTGATATGGAACTAAAAGAACAAAATCCATGAATATACAAGAGAACAGCTGGAGAAGAACTGTCCACTGTAGTGACCACTGTGCATGAAAGGGTTAAAGTGTACTGTCCCTGCAAATAAATAAACAAACAAATAAATAAATAAATCGTTTTATGGCATTTCCACAGTTATGCAGGTGTTTTCCATCGTTCACACAACCTACTTTTATTCACCTTCATAAAATAATTGCCTTTGTCAGTTTTCAGATTTTTCAGAAAACACAAAAAAACTGCACCAGGAAATTTGTATTTGATGATTTAAGCAGAAAAGCAAGTTTTGTCAAAAATTATTCATCATCTTTTTATTATTATTATTATTATTATTATTACAGGGTTTCTGCAGGTAAGTAAGTAAGTAAGTAAGTAAGTAAAGCTTTATTTATATAGCACTTTTTAAAACAACATGTTACAAAGTGCTTCACATAAAGGGGAGATAAATCAAATCAAATCAAATTTTAAGCCAATTTACAGAAACCCAACAGAATCCTCCAGGAGCAAACACTTGTGACTGGTGACAGTGGCGAGGAAAAACTTCCCTTTAACAGCAGAAACCTCGAGCAGACCCAGACTCCTGAAGGATGGCCGCCTGCCTTGACCAGTTGGGGTTAGAGCAAGAAAGTAAAGGAGGAGAAAAGAGAGAGCGATAGAGAGAGAGAGAGACTGGGGGAGAGGGTGGAGAGGGGGGAGGTAGGGGGAAACACATGCACAGATAACTCAACTAGAACATGTATAGAACAGTATAATAAACATTATCGTAACTATATGGATAACTGAGTGATGACGATAAAGGTGGAGAGAGGCAGGACCACAGCAGCAGGTCCAGAGATGATCTTAGGAAAACCTGTGAAGATCCAGGGAAAAACCGGTGATGATTCTGGCAAAACCTGTGAGGCAATAAAGCACGGAGACTCCAGGGAAGAAGTCAAGTCAGTAACATGAATTCACCGGGGTGTAAACAGAAGAGATTTAATGAAATGCTCGTTTATAAAAGTGAGTTTTTAAGAGTCGCTTGAAGGCATCTATAGAATCTGATGATCTGATGTAATGGGGAAGACTATTCCAGAGGGTTGGGGCCAGAATTGCAAAAGCACGGTCGCCTTTTGTTGAGAAGTTGGAGTGGGGGATGAATAGGAGGTTAAGGTTTGATGAACAGAGTGGTCGTGGCGGTGAGTAGGGAACTAGGAGGTCAGAAATGGAACTGGGGGCGAGGTTCTGCAGGGCTTTAAAAGTAATTAGATGTATTTTGAAGTGGATTTGGAATTTTATTGGTAGCCAATGTAGGGATGCAAGTACTGGTGTGATGTGGGACCGACGACTGGTGCGTGTTAACAACCTGGCGGCTGAATTTTGGACTAACTGTTGACGATTAAGGGAGGACTGGTTGAGGCAGGTGAAAAGTGAGTTGCAATAGTCTAGATGGGAGAAAATGAAGGTGTGGATGAGGAGCTCGAGGTCAGAAGGGGAGAGGATGTGCCTGATTTTGGCAATATTTCTGAGTTGGAGGAAACAGGACTGGACGAGCTTAGTGGCATGTTGTTTGTTGTCATTAAAAAGCATTAAAAGTCATTAAATAGATTTTGTGAAAATTATGGCATTAAAAAGCATTAAATTTGATGTCAAGAGGCATTAAAAATGTAGTACAATTGATGGATAAAAAACATTATTTACGATTTTTTTTTTTTTTTTTTTTGGATTTTGTAAACATTTAATAATTTTGATCGGAAGTATAATGTGATGATTGACAGGTGGAACCCTTTAATTGACTATTGTTTATGGCCGATACACAAAGTCACAACACCAGATGCTTGGAACGCAACATGCTGTGAGCGTGCTCATGCTGTGGCGAAAGAGCGGAGGGAATATTAAAAAATGTCGGAAAAAAATGGGAAAATGCAAGTTTCAGCAGAAGTGATTGGAGGAGGAACTATTCAGAACCTGGATAAAGCCTGTCGACAGTAAATGTATATATAAAACTGTAGCTGCAGTTGGACATGGGCATTAAATTAGTTTAAAGTGGCATTAAAAAGGCATTAAAAAAGATTTGCTGATACCTGCAGAAACCCTGTATTATTATTATTATTATTATTAATAATAATAATAATAATAATAATAATAATAATAATAATAATAATAATAACAATAATAATAATAATCCTAATCATAACCTTTATCTTATTATTAACCCTTCCTAACCTCCAAAAGTGTGTAATCTGTGCATGGCCATCGTAATGTCTTTCAGGGTTTTTTTTTTTATACATTTTTTTTTTTAACTTTTTTTATTGCATTTCACTGTCTTAAGCCATAAACAAAAATATCAGATACTCAATAAATGTCATTTAACATATATTAACCGTTTAAATACCATGTTTGTAATGTAAACAAACCACATTTTTGATGTAAAAAAAACCACAACTATAAAACATTTATTTATTTATTTATTTATTTATTGCTGCCGGACATATGTCATTGATTAACAGCAAATTTGGATAATATGCATTATTATTTTTTATGCTTGATGAAATGTTCTAAATTGTGTCAATGAGCATTTTTTCTCACTTAGTGTAGTAATGTTCTATTGTTTACAATGGGCTTATTTTAGTGGCTGGGTCAGAATGTTAAAAATCAAAAATAAACAACTTATGAATTCTGACCTAATGAAAATTGTGAAAAATAATATGATCTTTTATATCATGAAATGCAAAGTATGTATAATATGCTCACCCAGATACCAGGAGGTTAAATTAGTCTATTTTCTATATATACCCATGTTTGCGACTTTAATATTTAGACGCTTTTACTTAAACATGTTTTCTTTATAACAAACTACCATCCAACCCACGTTTTAAGTCTATGATGTAATGTAATAAATATAAAGTGACGTCAAAACTCTTATGTAATAGAATTAACAATTGAAATAACTTTCCAACACTTTTGATGTATTTTCACTTTGACAAAGTCATTCAATCCAACTTTGTATCATTTATTTATTTATGTATTTATTTATTTGTGAAACTGTAGGAAAATGAACAATCAACACTTCTGTGGTGACTTATGGATTCACACCCATCAGAGTCAAAGTGACACTTTCAGAGCGTTTTCCACCGGCTGAGTGGACACGCAGCGCTCCTATCAACACCTGTCCACTCCAAATCACTTCTCACAATAAACAACACTTCTTCAGTTTTCCCATCATCAGCGACATGTTCTGAAAAGTTGACTTATGATGGCGTCAGATGAGATGTGCATGTTCACTGCTGGTTTAAACGTCCAACAGAAATGTCAGTGAAAGCTGTAGGGTCCAGTTGTACGATGTGATATCATGACTCACGTAAAAATATACACGCCACTTTTAATTGGTATGTTATCTGTACGCATTAAAAGTGTTCTGCGTGTATGTTCACGCTGTTGTTTGCCCTGAATCGGTGCGTCAAATACTGTGCACTGAGGGTTATGGTTATGTGAACCGGAGATCTTGGTGTAAATCAGGGGTGTCAAACTCATTTTAGTTCAGGGGCCACATTCAGCCTAATATGATATAAAGTGGGCCAGACAAGTAAAATAATGTAAGTAATAGGATAAGAATTTTTGAGTGAAAAAAGTAAATTCCGTACTGAAAACATTTACATCTCCGAATTGTACTTGATCATAACATGAACAAATATGAATCTGAAAATTCTTTAGTAAAATAAGTGCAATGTTAACAATATTACATCTTAGTTTATCATTTATACATGTGAATCACAACTTACAGATCACAGTGGATCTACAAATACACAAAACATTAAATAACGGGGAGAATATTATTAAAATTCCACATACTTTGCTTAAGACATTCAGATATTCACATTTTTTGTAAAAGGTTGGTCTGTAAATGTAAAAATTTTTGTGTAATTGTACTTTTTTTATATTAAACCAAAGAGACAAATTTACAGTTTTCATTTATTATAGGTTATTATGATAGTATTTTACTGGTCTTATCCATTTTAGACTGAAATGACCTAAAATGGTTTTAACATCCTTGATTGTAAATACACAAGAAATTTGCCGAAGTAAAATTTACTCAAATTGAAGAAAATTTTACTCTACTCAGATAATACTTGGTCCCTCTCTAAAAAGAGTAGAGATCTCCAAACTCACTATAGAGCTATTTTCTCTTTCTGAGGAAAATAGTTTTGACTCTGGAAAAAATGCTCAGTAATTTTTCCTGTGTAACTTCAGTGTAATTTTTGCATTTCACAAATTCATCCCAGGGGCCGGATTGAACCCTTTGGCGGGCCAGATTTGGCCCCCGGGCCGCATGTTTGACACCTGTGGTGTAAATTGACACGCGATCAAATGGCGTTGAATAAGACGCGAAAAGTCGAAAACGCTTACATATAGCACACCAAATGCTATAAGAACTAGCATGACATATAGCGCCATTTGATAAGATCAGTCTCAGTTCTATACCACTTTATGAGTGGTGCCTCTGAACGTCCACATGGATCATATCTGACCACGAAAAGATGATAAACTGTATTTTACACTAATTATTTACATGTATTGACTAGCGTGTTGACCTGTGGGGATCCACGGGTCATAGATATGGTAGTTTCTTTTTTGTTGTGTATTTGCATTTGCATTTGTGTACTTACATTGCACAAGATTTTCTGGGGTTTTTTTTAGTTCGAAGGGATCCCAAACTTTGGACATGTTTTGCCTTTAGTTGACGGTCTTCTCCCTCTCTCTTCCGTAGTACCGACATTTTGACTCTGAGTTGTGTGCGTCACTGTTTACAGTCCGTGTAGAACAAGATCCCTGGGGCGGAACGCAAATGACTACTTAAACAAAATTAATAATTAAACGAATACTCGAGGCAAAAAAAATGATTTAAGGATTTTTCTGTACTCAGTTTACTTGACTACTCATTGCAGCTCTAGTGGTTTCCCATCAGTGGTCTCTTATGTTACACATTTCATACCTGACCCAAAGGCAGATCTATGGTCTGCTATTACAACTATGACTACAAACAACAGGACAACCCACTTCTACTTCCTTTTCCACGCTTTAAGGTCCGCCCCACGCTTCCTCCACATCCCACTACATCTTTATTTTATTGTGAGTTGACGGGCTGAGATGGCGTCAATGCTCGGATGCTTTATGAAAACCAGGTCGCTGAATCCTCAGTGGAGCGCGCTCAGACACACAGTTTGTGGAGAGTCTATTTTAGCGGAAATTTATTGAGCTACCTATTTTTAGTGGAGGGCAGTGGATTCATTAGAGCCGAACCTGCGGTGGAAGAGCCGTGGAGCTTCCTGCCAACTCTGAACCTCAGCGCAGGTTATTGATGAGCGTTTCAAAGCCGTGGTTCGGTGTGAGGTGGAGTCGGTAGTTATCCAGTCTGTGGAGTCTTTCACCGGGTCGAGTTTTAACTGAAGGTTTCTGCTATAATCTATGTCAGAACCAAGGTTATAATAGTTTTGGATTTTTCATTATAGTTTAGTTTTAGTTAGTTTTGACTTTTTTTTTTTTTGGTAACAATTTACGTGAAGGTCTAGTTTATAATGCATTAAGCGCACATTCATAAGACACTATAATGCATTTATAATGCATTATAAAAGTCATTACAACAGTTTATGATCATGTACAACAACTTATACCAAGGTTAATAAAGTATTAAAAGTGTAGGCATAATGTATTATAAATTCAGCTTTCATAATGTTTTATACACCCATACCAAAGCAGTGGGAAGGAATTTCTGTTTTTAGGTGGGGAACTTTTGTTAGGTTTCGTCACTGGTCCCTATACCCATCTATTTTAGGGATCTCAAAAGTATGTGTTTGAATTAACAAAGATTTAGAGCTGCCACATTATTTTTATTTATGTATAAAGAAACATGTAACACTTCTATTTACTGTCTCTGTTCTTTTAATGTTTTGTTTTTGCAAAATAAAGAGTTATTCAGAACA
Source organism: Sphaeramia orbicularis (assembly GCF_902148855.1). Lineage (NCBI taxonomy): Eukaryota > Metazoa > Chordata > Actinopteri > Kurtiformes > Apogonidae > Sphaeramia > Sphaeramia orbicularis. Next base: position 17,095,367 of record NC_043978.1, on the reverse strand, counting down.
GTCGGGTGTATACTTTTTGACTTACACTTTACTTAGAGACAGCTGACACTGCTTGTAAGTCATCATACTCGTGTTAAAATATCATACAATTGCTAATAACCTAAAACACTTTACTAAAAGCTCTTAAAGTCCTCCTGTAACTTATTATTGATGTTTATACGGCATTAATCAGTTTCAAAAACTACATGTCACAGCAGTTCTCTGTGTCTTTATAACTGGCTAAATTTATGATGGTTAGAATGTGTTCTGTAACCCAGGACTTGACATTCTTCCTTCAAACATTGTTGTCACTTTGGTTTGGATGTTTAACACAATATGAAAGCTGAATTTATAAAACATTATGCCTACACTTATTATACTTTATTAACCTCGGTATATGTTGTTGTACATGATCATAAACTGTTATAACGACTTTTATAATGCATTATAATAATGTGTAATAATAATGTATAATAATAATGTGGCAGCTCTAAATCTTTGTTAATTCAAACACATACTTTTGAGATCCCTAAAATAGATGGGTATAGGGACCAGTGACGAAACCTAACAAAAGTTCCCCACCTAAAAACAGAAATTCCTTCCCACTGCTTTGGTATGGGTGTATAAAACATTATGAAAGCTGAATTTATAAAACATTATGCCTACACTTATAACACTTTATTAACCTTGGTATAAGTTGTTGTACATGATCATAAACTGTTATAACGACTTTTATAATGCATTATAATGTCTTATGAATGTGCACTTAATGCATTATAAAATAGACCTTCAAGTAAAGTGTTACCTTTTTTTCTCTAATTCAGTTAGTTTTAATTAGTTTTTAGAGCAGGTTTGCTAGTTTTTATTAGTTTTGCTTTTTTTCTAAATGCTTAGTTTTAGTTCTAGTATTAGTTTTAGTTTTTTCATATCTTTTATCTTCCTTGCCGTCATATTCCCAGGACTCTGCTGCTTTCTCCCAACTTTAGTCTCCATGTTTCCAGGTACAGTGGGGACCAGAAGACGACTATAAACCACAAATGATGACAAGTGACGGACCGTGAAGTGTCGTATGGTGCTGCTAGCTAAGATTTCATATCAATCCGACATTGATAAAGACGAAAACGAAGGGAATTTTATCCATAATTTTTATCCATTTTAGTTTATTTTGTAAGCACACAATACAGTTTCAGTAAGATACCATTTTTTACTTTTAATTATAGTTTTTATTTATTTATAACGCAATTGTTTTTTCAATTCTAGTTTTCATCATTTTGTTAGTTTTCGTTAACGATAATAACCTTGGTCAGAACTGGGCAATGTCAGGCCCGATAGCTAACCCATGAGGTCATTGGCAAATTAAAAGTCAATGCAAATGTATATCATAGTAATAGTAATAGTAATGCAACCAATACAATGGTACTGCTAAAATTAACGTTTTTTTCGCATGTACTTTCCATACTCAGTCATAAGGCCTATGCACTGATTGGTTTCTTGGTCAGTTTCAGCCCATGAAGATGTCGGCTAACACCAAAAAAAAGAAAGACTGACTCAGAATGTAGAGTTTTTAACAAGACATGGACTTCTAAGTATTTCTTTACTGAAGTCAGAGCTAAAGAAACAGAAAAAAGAACTGAGATATGTAAACAAACAAAGCTCCATTTATGGTTTTATGTAAAGTTAACGTCGAGTCTTGCACATTTTCGAAAACTTTACATTAATGCAAATATCTCAAAGGACAGTCCCATGTAGGAACAATCGAGATGATCTACCGGAGTTTACACCAAGCATTAGAATGAGGAAGAAAAGTCATTTATGGGACTTTGAACCTGGCATGGTTGTAGGTGGAGTGTTTCATAAACTGTTGATCTACAGGAGTTTTTACACCCGAGCGTCTCCAGGGTTATAGAGAACGGTCCGAAAAGGCGAGAATATACAGTGAGCGATAAATGCCTTGTTGATGCCAGAGGTCAGACTGGTTCAAGCTGATAGAACGGATACTCAGATAAACACTACCGTACAGACCCTGGAGACCACATTGGACCTGAGGTTGTTGACTCACTAGTTGCTTTTCCATCGGACATCTGCGCAAAACTTTACCAATATTTACTAAATGTCAAAAAAACCGAAGTGTGTAATGTAGGTTTTTCCATTAAATCACAAATGCGATGATTTGTTTATTTATTATTGCAAGATGACACAAGAAGTCATTCCATAAACATGGCAACGAACGTAAATAACATGTTGATTTACAGATATATTCATTATTATCATATATTACCCCTCTATCCCGTACTAAATTAAAAAATTATTCAGTTTCCTGGTGTGTCCACACATACTGCGCCATGTTTCTTTTAGAACTCTTCTTCTTCGCTTGATGTAATGTCCATCAACATCCTTATTTTTAATTCACGTTACTCTAGTTGCGGAAAAAGGTCTTTCCATTGCAGTTTTACGTGATATACCATTTGTGCTCCGACTGAAAAACCACCTCTTGCCAACACAAAAACTTCAAATCAAAAAATGAGCGTTTTGGCGAAATTATTGTTTTTCCATTTGGTACACTTTTATGCACAAGCTATATTCGCGCAATTTGAGGGTCAATGGAAAAGCACTGGAACTGTTGCTTTCTCTGTCTTGTAATGCATGTGGAAATGACCAAAAGTAGTCATTTGCCTGATAAAGGGTTAAGCCAGTGGAGCTTTAACCCTATGATGCCAAACATATCATATTTGATACATGAGTTTTGAAGCCCTCTACATGATCAGTGTGATTTTTTTTTTTTCTTGAAAAACCTGATGTATACAAATAGATACATGCAATACACAGATAATCCACCAGGGGGGAGGAATTCATTTACCAGAGGCCTTTCCAGTGACACTACAAGACTGTCATTAATGAGGAAGGAGGAAGGACTTTGACAATTTTGAAAAGGAATTACCAATTTGTTAGACATGTTTGTGTTATATTATGTTTTTGTTTGTTCAAAAATAATAATATTTGAGCATTGAGACCTGATGTATCAAATATGATACAAAATTGAAACTCATACATGGAAATTGATATTTGAAAAAAATGTTTTTTTGGTGGTTCAGAAGGACCAATAAAGGCTCCAGTTTTAAAGAACTGGAATTTTCTGTCAATGATTTAATGGTTTAGGCTTTACAGGGTTAATAGCCTCTGAAATTATACCAGAAACAGAATGAAAAAGGTCACATGATCGACTATAAGTGATCAAAACTATAAAAGCGTGTATAAGTTCTACATCTTTACAACCTCATTACATGTAGTACCGCTCATTTCACATGATCAATCTCCTTTATGCTCAATATAAAGGCAGTGTGTTTTTTCTGCCCACGCCCCCCCCCTTCCCTAATTTATTACCCCATTGACCCAGCTCCTCATATGCAAGAATCCCATTGTTATGTACCAGGAAGCATCGATTACATTCCGTCTTTCCATCTAATCCCGCCAAGTACATGAACCGTTAATGTTTAAATCGAAATCAATACATAACTTAATCATTCAAACTCATCTCTAATTTGTTTGTCACAATCGATTGCCTCGGCCGGAGCGTGCTGTCTGCTTCTTTTTACGTCAATTAAGGTGTGATGTGAGCAGACTGTAGCCGCCGAAGGGGAGGGGTAGAGGTTTATGACCACCCCCCCCGCTGACATTATGATCTATCAAATGTTATGACCTTGGGGATATTAACTAGAACTAATATGAAGGCAGCGGTGGAAATGAAACGACGGGGACCATTCCTTATTCCACACACACTCATGCCTGGGATGTAATTAGAACACGGATACTGCTCATTTACACTGGTATCACTCATTCGTACATTATTACTACCAAGATATATTGTTGATGTATTATTCTGTACGTGGCACTGAGCGTATTTCTGCAGCTATAAACCCTAAAAGGCCAGATCAAGCAAAAGTGAACATCAGTGTCGAAAATTCAAGTTTCACCGATTACACCGGTCAACAACAAATTTATTGTTTAAGTTTTTTGAGCTGATTTAGGATCATTTTGGTGTGCAGAATCCAAAAATCACATTAATTTTGCTCAGTCAGGTCAACTTTCTGAACTATGCTACATATTGGCTTTTTAACATTTTTGCTTACATTTATGGGCATTTTCACATCATATGATACAAAATTCTTCCATATTTCTTGCAATAAACGAGTTCTGAAGATTTTACTTTTGCCAATTTATAATTGTTTTTTTTTAATATTACAGGTGAATGAAATGGCTTCGACTAGAAGATCTTGCAAAAATAAGCCTGACGTATTCTGCTACATCTGTGGTGAATACACCATTGTACCTAACAGGAATCAAGTCACAAGTTTCATAAAGTGTGCTTACCAATCTTATTTTGGTATTAATTATTATATTTTGTGAGAAGATCAAATTTTTCAAAATCAAATTAGCAAAAAAAAACCTGACCTGATTGAGAAAAACAGATGTCATTTTTGGATTTAGCGGTGCAAAATGGTCCTAATTCAGTTGAAAAAACCTAGACAACTTGCAAAAAACATTTTTTTTAACCCAGTGTTAATTCTCATATGAGTCTTTCCATGAAACTGGGTTTATTTTGGTACCTGACACTTTACCAGTTTTTTAGACCCAATAATAAAAAAGAAATGTAGACATATATCCCTCTAGGATGTACCTAATGATGACCTTATATAAATGCAAAAAAATTATACTCTTGTTCCGAGCCATCCCATAATTAATGCATTTTTAATAAAATATTAAGGCCAAAAATAGGACCACCAAGATGATCTGCCTTGGCGGAGGTCTGCGCTCTCTGAGTGCTTTTCTAGTTGTCTTCTATTATAGTCCATTCACTGCTCATATCGTATCTGAATGAGTGCCAGTCAGTGTTGACTATGGACTTCATTCATTCCATGAAGTGAACACGGTTAGCATTGTTAGCATAGCGCAATTTCTCCTCAGTTTTTGCCTGCAACGTCTTTCTTCCTCCGCAAGAAGAAGCCTGAGAGCTGACAACGCCAGTATCTTCTTATTACTAGACATTTGTTCGACAAGTACGACAACAACAAAGACTCAAAACTCTCTGCTGACAAAAATGATTGACGACAGCGAGCTCTGTGTTTAGAGAGATGTTCCGTCATTTTCCGGTTTTACGTGTCGCGCAAGCACAAGAACGTACGCTAACATCGGTAGTCGATTTCGTGTGTTCTTCACACTTTTTTGACCGTGACGGGGAGACAAGAGCCGACTGATCAGTTGGGCTACCTTTTCTGGCGAAGATCGGCAGTCCCATTGGTGTGTCTTCGCCTTTACATGCAGCGCGTTAGTTTAATATGCAACACGTTTTTGTATATGAAATGCGTTTGGACCTGTCGGCAGCAGCTGAACTGATTTGGAAAAAAAGAGCCTTCAAACAAAAACTACTGGGCCCAAACTCAAATCCTTGTTGTTCCAGTTCACAGTTCATGTTCAACCTCCTAAATCTCTTACTGATGTACATTCTGAGTGTCTTATTTAGTAAAAACCTGTAGCGCTGCACCCAATTAATCGATTAGGTGCTTGAAGCCAATGCAAAAATTCCCGATTCAATTAATCGACTCGAATTGATTGAAGGGAGATATTCTATTACAGTTTTCCTAAATTGAAGCTTCTTTGTGCGTCACAAAAAGCGTCCATGTGAAATACAACAGTGGAACCAATGTTTAACAGCAGAGAAATGAAGGAAACAAAGCTTTGATTCAGGAGAATTGTGGCTGAATGATTTTTTTGAATCACTTTGAGTCGATTAATCAGTTGCGGCTCTAAAAACCTGTCAAACGTCAATCCCTCTCTTTGTGTTTTTTCTATTATTCCACTCTGTTTTGAGCTGCTCGTCTCATTGGAATAACATCTCAGGGGTTAAAGGGTTAACTTGCCTTCAGTGGGAAGAAGCTTACAAGAGTGTAAAACAGAATAAGCCTCAGTTTGTCGATTATCAACCATAAACAAATGTTAAAGATTGTGGGATTCAAAGCTGCAGCTGCGCCCTGACAGTAGATGAAATAAATATGACACAATAATAGCACAACTCCTTAAAAAAGAATTCATTTGGTATTGACAGCTCTGATCCTTTCATCTTCGTCTTTCTCTCATGAAAATCCTGTGTCAGCATCAGCCAGGCGATAGGAACCTCAGGCAGTAATTATAGTTCACATAAAGCCACGGCATGAAACAACTCTTTTTTTTTTTTTTTTTTTGTGCTCTACTGTATACACTGGAGCCAAAGTACCCGCAGGACAAAGAAGCACATTCCTATTCTACGCACTCGCAGCGTTTCCAAGATGTTTTCCAGTTCATTCCGACTCATCACTTATTAGTCCCTTTGAAACAAATTAAACAGAAACATACCCACATCGCTGAGATTTGCAGGTGTAAAGGTTGTGTCTTTGTCGGGGAAAAACCTGATGCGGTGTCAGAGTTTGACGGCTTTAGGGGATTTAGTGACAGAAATAAATATCAGCCGCTCAATATTTGTGTCCGGCAATGATTTTTTTTTTTTTTTTTTGGAATGAGATTGTTCTGCTCATCAGTTCATTGTTGTCATGGGACAGCGGTGGCAAGTCCAATTCTGGTGACATTTGGGTTTTAATTGAGGGATTACATGTTCTATAGTACTGTCCAACAGTCAGATTTATGAGGCAGAGCTAATTGAGGCTGGAAGGGCTGATCTGCGAACAATGTGCAAATATAAAACCACAGACGACCAGTCACCAACGCTGTCATCCAAGAGCAATGCCTGCAGGATGGGTGTCAAACATACGGTCCGTGGGCCAAAACTGGTCCGCCAAAGTGTCCAATTTTGTAATGCACAGAGTACGTAACCTGAACCCACATGCACGACCCAGAGACAGATGTAAAAGTTCACAGTGTTTATTAAACACCAAGCTCACTGACAGTTCACTGATAATGAATATGAACAAAATCTTGAGAACAATGAGTCCCGGGTTCTTCTCTGGGTTAGTAAATTGGACCGGAGACGAAAGTCCACAGTCCGGATCGATAGAGCATGTCGGGAATCCGACTAGGGAAAAGCAGAGGGAGGTCAGTGGCAGAACCAGGTCATACACGGGCAGGCAGACGGAAAGGCAACGGGACATAAGGATCAGGCTAGCTCACGTACCGTAAAACAGGCAATAAGGTCGAACACACGTTGAGTCAGTTGGAGGCAGAAGCACAGACAGGGATAAGGCAAACAGGCGAAAAACAGAGATAATAATAATAATAATAATAATAATAATAATAATAATAATAATAATAATAATCTTTATTTGTATAGCACCTTTCATACAGAAATTGTAGCCCAAAGTGCTTCACATTGATTGAAAAAATACAATATTAAAATACATTAAGATTTGATTATACATCCAGAAATGAAATGAAATTTGAGAGAAATACAATAAAATAAAAATAAAAACAGCGCACATTAAAATATTTGATTATACATAGAATTTTTGAAGTGCAATGAAATTTGAAATACAATAAAATAAAAACAGAAATACAATAAAATAAAATAAAAATAAAAACAGCGTACATTCCTGGTTCCTGAGATGGCAAACCAGGTCATACACAGGCAGGCAGACGGAAAGGCAACAGGACATAAGGATCAGGCTAGCTCACGTACCGTAAAACAGGCAATAAGGTCGAACACATGTTGAGTCAGTTGGAGGCAGAAGCACAGACAGGGATAAGGCAAACAGGCGAAAAACAGAGATAATAATAATAATAATAATAATAATAATAATAATAATAATAATAATAATAATAATAATTATAATCTTTATTTGTGTAGCACCTTTCATACAGAAATTGTAGCCCAAAGCGCTTCACATTGATTGAAAAAATACAATATTAAAATACATTAAGATTTGATTATACATCCAGAAATGAAATGAAATTTGAGAGAAATACAATAAAATAAAAATAAAAACAGGGCACATTAAAATATTTGATTATACATAGAATTTTTGAAGTTCAAGAAATAAAATGAAATTTGAAATACAATAAAATAAAAACAGAAATACAATAAAATAAAATAAAAATAAAAACAGTGCACATTCCTGGTTCCTGAGATGGCAAACCGGGTCATACACAGACAGACAGACAGGATCCAAAAAACGCTCGTAAGTATCTCACAGGGAAAATACGAACTGGCAACGAACAGGGGGAAACACAGGGCTTAAATACACAAAAGGGAGGGAAGACAATGAGACACAGGTGGAACAAATCAGGGCGGGGACAGGTAATCACACCGGTGGACACAATTAGGGACAGGAAGCAAAGACACCAGACATGACACATGAGGAGAACTTAACAAAATAAAACAGGAAGTGACAGACAAACACACAAGACAGATAAAACCAGACTAACGTGTGGTGGCGGGCATGACAAATTTGGCTCAAGGGATGAATTTGTGTAATGCACAGGGTTCCCGTGGGGTCTCAAAAAGTCTTAAAACTCTTGAATTTACAAATCTGCATTTAACCCATAAAGACCCAAACAGCCCCTGGACCAAAACCATCTACTGATCTAAAATGTTTAATACCTGTTGATCCATAAACCCTATTAATGATTGATGTAAAATACAGTTTATCATCTTTTCATGGTCATCAGATATGACCCATTTAGATGTTCAGAGGCTCAGTAGTTAGTTGCTTTAGTTGGACCGTAATGGATTCTCCAAAACAGGGAAGTACTTTATATTGAAATAAAAGTTGGAATGGCAATCAATGAAAGTTCGCTCTCTGATGGGACATTATTGTGTTTTGACCCTTATATAATCAAAATAAGTCGTGAATACCAATGCTTTTTTTCCCCATCAAGTGTATTTAATTTTTTAATGCCTCTTATCATAGAATTTAATGTTTTTTAATGCCATTTAAGGCTTTAATTTTCACAAAATCACTTTTTATCAGGACTTTTACATGTGGATGTGCATTACTTTGGATGTAGCATTTTTTTTTTTTCAGCTTATTAGTGTATTCTATTTATAGTATTTAGTGCTTTTATCTCTTCACGCTTTCCTTTTTTTTTGCTAGTGTTTTTTCAGTGTGTTTTTGTATTTAACTGAACTATTGTGACTAAAGTAATTTCCCTTGTGGATCAATAAAGTTTGTCTAAGTCTAATTTAGCCATTTGAGAACAGATTTACAACATGACTGAACGTTGCAGAGATGGGATTCAGTTTGTCATATCTCCTGTGGCTGGTTTTAGAACATATTCTTACATAATGTGTGGTTTTCTTTCCATTTATGGGCTGTACTTCACCTGTTACCATGAACAGCAGCATTATTATCTAATGTTCCGCTCGCTAACGACTGCCTTCATAACTTGCATTTTACGTGATGACACCAACTCTATTTAACACCAGAACTCCAGGAATAGATGTGAGGAATTCTTTCATCTCACAGTTTCATAAATACCACGAATGAACTGGTGTCGATCACCATCCTCATTCATATATTCAGATGCTACTGATTATATCCAGCTACAAATAGACTTTAACGCCTGCAGTTAAAATAGACATACAGTACGCTGTTTCTTCTTGTTGTGTTGGCCTGTACTGGCTGGTTTCCAGAACGTTGCAGACCACTGATTTGCAAATAACCGCAACTCTGAACTGGAGTTAACCCATAAAAGACCCAGGACTACTTTTGTTTCAGTTCCCAAATGAATTTTTCGCTACATTGAAGTTTTCTCAAGCAGTTCATCACCATTTGTTATAATATTAGCCTCTTTATTTTGCAGTAAAAATCATGTATTAGCTTGTATTTGATTGACAGATCATGTAGATGTTCATAAAAGCTCAGATTAAAGTTGAGGGTTATATGAAAAACAGAGAAAACTGAGGAAAAAATGGCTTTTTCAGCAAAAATCTCAATAACCAAACTAAAACCATCCACTGTCATTGAGCCTGTTTACATGCACACTAATTCTCCAATCATTATCTGATTTCTGGAGTTCTCAGATTATTCAAGTGATCATGTAAACAGGATTATCCGATAACAGCATTTATCTGATTATGAGAAATCGGATTAACACACCTAAATGTCTCCCCAATACTCCAGTGTCTTCATACATGTATACAGGTTAATCTGATTTTGTTTGTTCTTTTACATCTGCGCATGTGAAAAAAATAAAATAAAATAAAATAAATAAATAAATAAATAAAAATATATATATATATATATATATATATATATATATATATACAAAAGGAAGTTACGCAGCAACAATGTTAGCCTAAAGGAAAAGATAAACAAACATGGCACGTAGCAGCGAAAAATTCTGGAATGAAGAGGAAACAAATTTCATGCTAGAACAAATGAAAACTCTCAACATCATCTGTTTGACGGGAGGAAATGCAGGAATGGCGACACATTCCAAAAATTGTCCTTTAGAATGTCCGAGACAAGATCGAACGTTTTGAAAATAACAGGAAGTGTACGTCTTACATTCTACTCTGAATGTTTTATTTACTCTGAAAGAAATCAAATAATGGACGGAAACATGTAAACCAGGGTTTTTCGATTATCGCATTTCTGAAGTGCATGTAAACACATCGCATCTGATTACAGTGATAATCAGATTACTCCCAGTTATCAGATTTTTATGGTCATGATCCAACTTCATGGGTTTTACTGGTGAATCAATGTTGTAGAAAATGACGATGTTTCCACGATAACTACGGAGCCTCCGAACGTCCAGATGGGTCATATCTGATGACCATGAAAAGATGACAACCTGCATTTTTATTGTAGAGCTGCAACTAATGATAGTTTTAATAATCAATTAATCTGTAGATTATTCTAATAACTAATCGATTCATTGGATAAACACTCAATTCTCAAAGATCAGTATTTAACCCAAATAATATAGGCCCCAGACAAGTCACTAATGATTACAATGGCTTCGGGTATAGTTAGCAAGCACTAGCCCGCTACCTAGATTTGTTATGGCCAGAAACTAGCAAGATATAGTCTTCAACCAGCTCTGGTTATAGGCTACACTGGTCTACAAGGAAAATGCTTCCAGAATAAAAGTAATGAAATTTTACCACGAGAGTCACTGATAAAGAAAAATCAAGTCAAAAATGCGGGTTGGCTGAACTTTCCAAGATACAGCCTTGGGTCAAAATGTGAAACTCAAGAATTAACGAGAGAATGGGTTTGACTTAAAAGGAATATTTGTCTTAGAGCTACAAGATCTACTTCAAAACACTGTCTGCACATTAGAATACATTCACTTTACAGATTCTATTTAGTGGAAGATTTATAAAACTATTATATAAATGTACATAAACCAATATATATGTGTTATAACACTTAATCATATACCTTGAAAACATCAGCAAACCGGCACTTTTGTCATTTATTTTTCAATTAATCTTATTAAAATACGTAACATTTAGCACATTTAATGTCTGAAGCAAATCATTTCTAAAAAATTGTAGACCAGTGCTATCAAACCAGCGTTGTATGAATTAGTTCCAGTCAACGAAAGGTAACGTTAGTCTGGTGGCCTGATAAACGGAGATGGATGAAAACGTTATAATTATGACTATAGTGTCTAACTAGCTAGCGGGCTAAAGTAATCACAACACGTAGGCTATCTTACGATAGGTTTAAATTATGTTCTCGGTGGCCACAGCTGCCCTATTTTCCTGAAACGTACTTTTGGCCATTTTTTTCTCCATATTCAAGTTTTGTTACATAAACGGTGCACTACATTTTGGGAAAACATGACTGCCGTGGCCAATGGGAACATAATGTAAACCTAGCTTAAAAAATTCCCGGCATCCGAAGCCTCAGCCATGCTGCGCTGTGTTTTTTTTTGTTATACTACGAAGCGTGCGGGCATGCGTCAATACTAACGTGCTCAAGACCCAACGAATCGACTGCCGAATTCGTTGCCAACTCTTTTAAGAATCGATTTGCATCAATTTAATCGACTCATCGTTGCAGCACTAATGAATTGATAGGTTTAGTGGTTGAGAAGTTATTAATCATTTTATATTAGATTATTTTGATTTGCCATTGGCTGTTTAGGTCTTTATGGGTTAAAATGAGGGGAGGAAATCCTATCGTTTCTATTTTTTCTAGCGCTCTCTTCATCATCATCTTCATCAGTACCTTCTCCACGTACATGTATCTAAACTGTGTCGAGCCCAAACTGGGTTAACACATTTTTTTCCTGTGCTAAATAATGGTGCAATTAGCAGTAAATTGACTACCATATACCTCTGTAAATCACTCTCTTCCTGTCCTAAAGGAAATTTATTATCACAAATACATATGTAATTAGGACATCCATGCTTTTTAATTGCTAACTTTTCATAATATGTCTCAGAAATTTGGGCAAAATACATGTTTTAGTGAGTAAATATATCCTCAAGTCAGGGAAAGACACAATTGTTGGGGGCGCCCTAGTATTTCATCTCATAGGACCTAGTTTTCTGCCCCCCCCCCCCCCCATCCCCATCCTCCTCTTCCTCCTTTCTATTCCTACTTGCGACTAAAATAAAAGCCCGAAACGACCAAAAAAATCTATTTTTACAATATTGCATCCCGCTATCACCCGACAGTGATGACGTAGACCACAGCTGACCTCTGACCTTTTAGCCTCCAACTTCATTTACCCTTCTACCGATTTCAAAGTCACGCAAAGGTCTCCATGTCTGCTGGGTGGAAGTAATTTGCTTGAAATGTGATCATAAATCCAGCTGAAGGCCTGAAGCTTTACGAGGAACGTTGGCTTTATCTTCAAACTCTGGTCACATCAGATGCACTGAGGAGAAAATATCTGTTTTATTCTAATTCTGACGATAAAATACCCGTTCGTGTTTTACAGTGGGATGATGTTGGTCGTGCTGGAACTTATTGCAGATTTAGTTCGTAATACAGGCAGTTTCATCAGTATAGATGTAACCTCCATGCATTACAGTGTCTGCCCACAGAGATCTGAGCTTATGGTGCCAAATGAGAAACTTATAGGCCTCAAATATAATGAAACATTCATGTATCTTAAGCTCTTTTGATTTATCTGTGTCTGCGATATTATCAGTAAGAGAAAAATAGTCACAACTTTTCACAATAATCTGTCATCCTGACACTTTGGTGGAGCATTATTCTCATGGTTTTATGCAGGTAACTGTACATTTACTGCTGAGGAGGAACCTGTCAGAGCACATAAAGAATTTATTTCAAAGTTTGAATAGTCTTTTTTTTGGAAGGGGGAATACAATGAACATTTTTCAAATTACAGTCATAAGTGGTGAGTTTTATAGATTGTTTTGTCAAATCAGATTTGAGTTTCCAGAAAGTGCAGGATTCCTGCTTACATGCTGTTTTTGAAGTTTTCTTCGTGGATTTAAATGTCGTCTCCGCTTGTACGTAACTAAATGATGAATTGTATTAGAAAGTTTTTCCCACTAAGCAAAAGTACACTTTTATATGACTCTTGTCTTGTGTGATCAGCTTTTTATTTTTAAATCTCTAAATACTACAAAACAAGATCTTGTGCATGCATCACTGTTCATCTTAAATTGCATGAACAACTAGCATAGGCTAAAATTTTATACACATTTCCGTACACATAATTGTTTTCTGAAGTATGTTTTGGAAATGTTGCACTCATATAATGTTTCAGGAATTACATTTGTTAAAGTTATTGTACTGCAATGTTTTTTGTTGCTTTTGTTGCTCTTAGTATTGATATTCCAAAGTGTCACCAGTAGGGGAAGTCTGGTACCAGAACCCACTTAAGACCAAAACCACCAACAAATCAACCCTACGCATCCACGGACTGTATCAGTCACTGAATAAAGTGTAAATTTCATTGTTTCCACACATCTGTATTGTGGTATCATCAAGTTTTCTTCAAACTAAAACTCATAGACGCTTTTTTTAACAGTCAGTCAAAACTACTTATAGTCTTCATGTGCTGAATCAGCTGATAGTTTACATCACATGTGTCAAACATGCGGCCCGGGGACCAAATCCGGCCCGCTGAAGAGTCCAGTCTGGCCCTTGGGATGAATTTGTGAAATGTAAAAATTACACTAAGATATTAACAATCATTTTAGTTCAGGTTCCACATTCAGAAAAATTCAATCTCAAGTGGGTCAAACCAGTAAAATACTATCATAACTAGAAGCACTCAGAGAGCGCAGACCTCCGCCAAGGCTGATCAGTGGCCCCCCCCGTGGGCCCGATCACCACCAAAATTTAATCATTTCTTCCTTATCCCATTTCCAACAAACTCTGAAAATTTCATCCAAATCTGTCCATAACTTTTTGAGTTATGTTGCACACTAACGGACAGACAAACAAACAAACAAACAAACAAACCCTGGCAAAAACATAACCTCCTTGGCAGAGGTAATAATCTATAAATATTTACAAATCCAAATTTCTCTCTTTGTAAATGTAAATAGTTTCATGTATTTACACTAAAACAAAGTATAATTTCACAAAAAATGTGAATAACCTGAACAAATATGAACAACCTGAAATGTTTTAAGAAAAGTAAGTACAATTTTAACAATATTCTGCCTGATATTAAATGTTTTGTGTATTTGTAGTGATCTGTAAGTTATAATGAACATGTGAAAATGATGAACTGAAGCATAATATTGTTAAAATTACACTTATTTTTTTCAGTTTGTTCATGTTATTCACATTGTTTGAAAGGATAGTTTGTACATGTACACATTTTCATTCGTTAATTTGACTTTTTTCACTCTCAAACGTAGAGAAAATTTTGGAGTTGACATTATTTATATATTATTACCTCCACCAAGGAGGTTATGTTTTTGCCAGAGTTTGTTTGTTTGTTTGTTTGTTTGTCTGTCTGTCTGTTTGTCTGTCCGTTAGTGTGCAACATAACTCAAAAAGTTATGGACAGATTTTGATGAAATTTTCAGGGTTTGTTGGAAATGGGATAAGGAAGAAATGATTAAATTTTGGTGGTGATCGGGGGTGGGGGGGCCCACGGGGGAGCCCATTTCCAACAAACCCTGAAAATTTCATCAAAATCTGTCCATAACTTTTTGAGTTATGTTGCACACTAACGGACAGACAAACAGACAGACAGACAAACAAACCCTGGCAAAAACATAACCTCCTTGGCGTGGGGGGGCCCACGGGGGGGGGGGGGCACTGATCAGACTTGGCGGAGGTCTGCGCTCTCCGAGTGCTTCTAGTTATGTTATTATTTCACTGGTCCGGCCCACTTCAGATCAAATTTAGCTGAATGTGGCCCCTGAACTGAAATGAGTTTGACACCCCTGGTTTACATTATAGCTCTGTTAGCTTAGCTCTGTTTTTAGACTGAAAACAGTCACAGTAAAACCACTAATCATCTCTGTTTTCTGTTCGGTTTGTGTTGTCAGTAGCTGAACTAAAGATCTGTTTGAAATCCAACAAACAAGGTCAGAACTGTCACAGTTTAGTCTGAACTGTGGATCAACAAACAGCAACTTAGCAAAGATAATAATATCCGATAATAACTTCATACCTTCATGATCAAACTCACCCGTGTAGAAGAAACGCTGACATTTCAGAATCAAACTCCATTCTTTTCATTTATACTCATCTCCAGTGGAAACAACACAATGCATCTATTTGGACTGGAGATGGAAATTAGCAATAGCTATAATCTCTTTATGTGAATTGTCAGTTATTACCGCTTGTTTGTAACAGGTAGAAGTTATACTATGTAATTTGCATCGTCCCTATCAAATAAACTTTATAAATATAAGTAAATGTTCACACTGTAAACGACACCTCTGTTCACACCTCTTCCAAGCGGTCTCAGCTCGGTTGTTTTGTTCCGAAACGAAGCGCGATTACTGCTTTCACGTATGCCCAATTGAACTGAGCCAAAGATTTGTTCCAGAACAACGGCTCCAATCGATCCAGGTGTGAAAACACCCAGAGTTTATATCTGTACAATCCAATACGTTGGCATCTTGGATCTAGATCATTAAAAGTCAGAACATCCTTGAACTCACCAGCGGGAAAGTCAGTGGAACCATAACCAGTCTGTGTTTGCATCTGCCAGCAGTAGATCCGCATTAATGTAAAATATACATAATGTGTGCTTAATGGGCTGAAACCTGCAGCCAAGAGTGTGGCCTCGTATTTTATTTGATGGAGTACAAGGTGTTCTTTATGATGGGGAAACCAAATAGATTGATCTAACAAGGTAACAGGCACCTGAACATGTTCCCTAATTGGAGACAGATCTTCTCGGCGGTCCCTTCCATTCATGTGTATTGCGGGAACACTTTAGAGATAAAACATTTGTCGCTCTCTTTTCACTTCTAACAGCCCATCTGCATTCAGAGGGTGATGGAGAGATATGGCGAGTGAAGTTAGAAGAGCGCTGGCAGGGGGAATGAGCAGCGGCTGTTGTCTTTGAGTGAAATCGATTGCTTGTACAAGTCGAGGGAAATGAGAGAGATCTGACCACCCTCGGATTGGCTGGAATCACTCACGGACAGAATCACAACAAGGCACAGAGCTTACAGAGCGAGCGTGTGTTTGTGTGATGGATTGACGGCTGAGCAGGTGTACGTGATGGTCGGATAGAGGCTTTTTGTGCGGCAGATAACTTCTTCTCGTACATTTCTCCTGGTTTGTTATCGGTGTATTTTCAGAAGTGAAACTTTCTTTTGCTGAAAAAGACGTGCCGGGGTTTTCTACCGTTGACCTTGAGGTTTGTCCAAATGCATCACAATAAAACATAAAAGTTGTCAGTGTGGTGTTGAAAAAACAGGAAGTTTAAGAACTGGGAATGACTCTGTACACCTTCTTGTGCTGCATTTCCACTATGTGGAACTGGCTCGACTCGGCTTGACTTGACTCGGATACCAGGTACTATTCCTGGAGACTGTTTCCATTATAGGATATGTCGTGTAAAATTTACAACCGTAAGTGGGAGACATCTCTGGTCTCTTTGACAGTATTCCCCAGTTGTATTTATGTCTGTACTCCCATCTATGTAGTGGAGCTTCGTCAACTAACAGTCACACAGAGCCAAAGACAAACTCAGAGATCGAGCAGAATTCGAGCCGCATAAAGTGTTTATTCATACACAAAATAAACACTGAGTTGACATCTGCAGAAACAACTGACTTTTTCGCTCTGGGAGACCACTTTTATACCATCAAAAGTAGGTTGGGTTTAGCTACAAACCATACCCATTTTTTATCATATTTTGAACATTAATCTTGTCACTTCGGAAACCCCCCCTCTCAGCTTATCCCCGATAGGGTAAGGTTTCTTTGGTGTCGGTCAGGATTGGTCAAACATATATAAATATGTAGCTTTTTCCCGGAAAATGTAAGGTACTTCCCAGAATGTTCAAAAATTTCCGCTCACTTCTTGTACTTCTTTTGCACACCACGTTTTCAGGAACTTTCCATGAGCTCACATGTTCATTCTGCCCGCCCCATTTTGTAACTTTGCATGAATTCACGTGTTCCTTCAATGGCTGCACGTTTTTGTTCTTTTTGTGGGTCTCCCAGGAAAAAAGTCAACCACTCTGTTACAACCGTCACATTGTAATGAAATTTAACTTATGGCATGCAAATGAATACTTTTGATTATGAAATTAATACTTTGATTATAAAATGAATAATTTTGAATATAAAATGAATACTTTGATTAGCATACTGGTTTTTTGACACCACAGATACTACCGACTTTAAACCACCTGGACGTCATAAAGTAGAGTAAAATCAACCTTATTGTCCCCTGAGGGAAATTCATCTTGGGCACAGTCCTTCATTCATTCATTCTTTCATTTTCTGAACCCACTTTATCCTCACTAGGGTCACGGGGGTCGCTTGGAGCCTATCCCAGCTACGAGGGCCGTTCAATAAGTTCATGGCCTCACCCAGAACAGAACAACACAGACTGATAATTTATATTTTATTTTTCAACATAATCTTCATTTACAGCAATGCACTTGGTCCATCGATGTTCAAGCATCACTATCCCATCACGAAAGAATGTAACATCCTGTATTATAACAACCAGTATTTCTGGGTGAGGCCATGAACTTATTGAATAGCCCTCGTACATAGGGGCGAAGGCGGGGTACACCCTGGACAAGTCGCCAGTTCATCGAAGGGCTGAACATATAGAGACAAACAATCACTCTCACATTCACACCTATGGGCAATTTAGATTAACCAATTAACCTATTAGTGCATGTCTTTGGATGGTGGGAGGAAGCCGGAGTACCCGGAGAGAACCCACGCAGACACGGGGAGAACATGCAAACTCCACACAGAAAGGTCCACCCCATTCTGTTGGGTTTCTGTAAATTTGGCGTGAGAGTCTGATTTCGATCGGCTCCATATGTAAAGTGTCATGAGATAACTTTTGCGCTATATAAATAAAATTTGATTGATTGACTGAACCTGACAACAAATTGAACGTATTGATTCTTGATAGAACATGCCTACTCCCTTTCAGGCACAACAGTTGTTCCTTTTTTTGTTATTCTATTTTTACCTCCGCCAAGGAGGTTATGTTTTTGCCAGGGTTTGTTTGTCTGTCTGTCTGTCTGTTTGTCTGTCCGTTAGTGTGCAACATAACTCAAAAAGTTATGGACAGATTTTGATGAAATTTTCAGGGTTTGTTGGAAATGGGATAAGGAAGAAATGATTACATTTTGTTGGTGATCGGGGGTGGGGGGGCCCACGGGGGGGCCCATTTCCAACAAACCCTGAAAATTTCATCAAAATCTGTCCATAACTTTTTGAGTTATGTTGCACACTAACGGACAGACAAACAGACAGACAAACAAACAAACAAACAAACCCTGGCAAAAACATAACCTCCTTGGCGTGGGGGGGTCCACAGGGGGGGCCACTGATCAGCCTTGGCGGAGGTCTGCGCTCTCCGAGTGCTTCTAGTTTATTTTGGTTTTGTTTAATTTTTTCCCTATGTTTTGTATTACGTTTGTGTCTGAAATAAACTAAACTAAACATGCACAACATGAGATAAAGGGTCATTGGTCCAATTTGGTCTGGTCTATATATGGACGCCATTATTTTTCTTGAACACACAGATACACACAAAGCAGAGTTTTGAAAGTCGACACTTCGGAAATAGTTTTCAATTATCCCAGTTTTTGGGACATAAGACATTGTATATGTGTATGTAGAGAAAAATATCCATTTTGCAATAAATACCCATATTAATGTGGAATTGTGTGTAGTTAGTCAATAAATGTCCCCATTATAACCCATTCTTTGGCATCCAATCACATTCAGGCATGTATTATTATTTATGTTGTATTATGAGCATTTATAAGACACTCATTCAAGTTCATCATAATAATAAAGAGTAAAAGAAAGTTCAGATATAAATATGGAAATCTTCTTGTTTCTGGGCCAGCGTCTGACAGGTGCACAGCTTTAAAACAAAAAACCAAAAAAAAATACTGAGATGTTTTCCTGGGGTCGTTCAAACTCTTAAAAATACAGTATGTCTGTCAGTGTCAAGGAAAAATGGTCCAAAAGTATGCGCTGTTATCTCCCAGTGATGAGGGATAAGGGGGGGGGGGGGGGCACACTGACATCTGATGACATATTTTAACATCATACCTATATATAACTGCAGGCTTCACACCCCGACTCCACATTTGGCAGTTCAGAGCAGCTCACTGTATTCACAAATGTGGGGAAAAAACAGAAGGGAAATGCAGGAAATGTTCCAAACCATCCAGTGTGACACACAGAAGACTTTTGGAATAAGCCCCTGGTCGACTGTTTCAGATGGGATTCCTCCAGTTTTGATGGAAGTTGGATCGGGCTGTAAAGCAGACCTGTGTGAATCTTGGTTATGGTTTCTTTTGTGGTAATTTTGCCATTTTAATGTCAGAACTTCCCATTAAAACAGATTCTGCTTGATCAGGGGTCTCAAACATGCGGTCCGGGGGCCAAATGCGACCCGCCAAAGGTTCCAATCCGGTCCCTGGGATGACTTCAGACTTCCTTTATTGTAATTTAATAATGCACCATCAGTACCTTATCAAACGAAATTTCAGGTGCTTGGCTCAACACAGTGTCAGTTATAAAAATAAATAAAAACACACCTCACGAAATATATAAATAACCTAAAATACTGTAAACATATGTATAAAAAGTAGATAAAAAAATTTAAGACTAAAAGACTAAAAACGAAAGTGCATAGTGCAATAAAGGGCTTCAGATTTATTGCACTAACGGGGCAGCAGCAGATCTGGAACAAGAATTTGAATTCCACAGTCAAGGCTGTCGAACTCATTTTAGTTCAGGTTCCACCTACAGACCTGTATGATGTCAAGTAAAATAATAACATATTAACCTACAAAAAATAATGTCTCCATATTTTGTTCTCGGATTGATGTGAAAAAAATATTACATTATGCCGATAAACTTCAAATTTGTATCTGTTTTAGTTCAAAAAATAACATTAAATTATGGAAATATTTACATTTACAAACCATCCTGTAATAATAAAATGTGAATAACCTGAACAAATACGAACAACCTGAAATGTCGAAAGAAAATTAAGCACAATTTTAACAATTTTCTGTCTGTTACTAAGTGTTTAGTGTTTTTGAAGATCGGATCTATAACGCACATGTAAAAATGATAAGTTGAGGCGGAATATTGTTAAAATTGCGCTTATTTTTCTAAAGAAATTTCAATTTTTTTCAGGTTATTCACATCTTTTTTTGTTTGGATAGTTTATAAAAGTAAGTATTTTCATAATTTAATGTATTTTTTTGCATTAAAAAAAAGACAAAAATTTGGAGTTGTCATTATTTACTGGTTATTATGCTATTATTTTACTGGTCCAGCCCACTTGAGATCAAATTGAACTGAATGTGGCCCCTGAAAAAAAATGAGTTTGACACCCCTGTTCTTGATGCCGTCGGCAAGGGAGTGTCACAGGATCTTTAGTTTGGCCCAAAACAATTATGACTGTGATTTTTCAGAGACATCCAAATGAGTCCATTGCAGAATCATAGTAGGTTCACCCACTGTTAAAACAAACCGTGGAGGTAGATCTGGGTATACCAGACTACTGTGTTTATCAGGTTACCTCCACACAAATGCACATTAACAATGCACAAACTTCAGACACAGCATCACTTGAAAAAAAAAAAAAACAAAACTCTGAATATTTCCATATATTGTTGATGAGCAATAACCAAAAACCCTGTAAGGTTAGGAGGTCTTGGACCAGGGGGTAAAAACCTCAGGTCCGAAATGAAACCAGTGCCTTAAAACAACTGGCGTATGACGTTATCACCAATTTTTCATCAAATTTGTAAAACCTGAGTCATAGCCTCACGAAGTATCACAAATCCATTAGTCTTTCTGTCATTACGCACCAGAATCACTTCCCTCTCAATGAACAACTTTGAAGTTGACTCCATCACAAGCAGCACCAAACTGAAACCAAACCGTCACTCGGGCCTTTTTTTCGGAATTCCATGCAGCCGTAGTATGGCCGCAGCAGCAACAAATGCGGAAACAGATTGCCCAGCCAGCATGTCCGTGTGGGCCCCAGAAGGGTTAGAATTGGGCTGCATATAAGGGTCCCATGTGGGTTTGTCCACAGTTTCCATGGTGACCCCACATGTGGTTGCCATATCAGAATCAGAGATCTGAATATCTCACATTTTTTATTCTTCACACTATTTATCCCACAAAATTTATCTTTCATGTCATTTGCAATACTTCTCATGTTATTCGCACTACTTAAATTCTAGGTTTTACAAATATCGTAGTTGGCAATACTTTTTTATTTTTTAATGTAAATAATTGCATTTTACCGATATTTGTTGTTGTTTTACTGATATTTGTTGTTGTTTTACTGATATTTGCTGTTGTCTTACTGATATTTGTTGTTGTTTTACTGATATTTGTTGTTGTCTTGCTGATATTTGCTGTTGTCTTACTGATATTTGTTGTTTCTTACTGATATTTGTTGTTGTTTTACTGATATTTGTTGTTGTTTTACTGATATTTGCTGTTGTCTTACTGATATTTGTTGTTTCTTACTGATATTTGTTGTTGTTTTACTGATATTTGTTGTTGTTTTACTGATATTTGCTGTTGTCTTACTGATATTTGTTGTTTCGTACTGATATTTGTTGTTGTTTCACTGATATTTGCTGTTGTCTTACTGATATTTGTGGTTTCTTACAGATATTTGTTGTTGTTTTACTGATATTCGTTGTTGTTCTGATATTTGTTGTTGTTTCACTGATATTTGTTATTGTCTTACTGATATTTGTTGTTTTACTTATATTTGTTGTTGTTGTTCTACTGATATTTGTTGCAGTTTTACTGATATTTGTTGTTGTTTTACTGATGTTTGTTGTTGTTTTACTGATATTTGTTGTTGTCTTACTGATATTTGTTGTTGTTTTACTGATGTTTGTTGTTGTTCTGATATTTGTTGTTGTTTTACTGATATTTGTTGTTGTCTTACTGATATTTGTTGTTGTTTTACTGATGTTTGTTGTTTTACTGATATTTGTTGTTGTTTTACTGATATTTGCTGTTGTCTTACTGATATTCGTTGTTTCTTACTGATATTTGTTGTTGTTTTACTGATATTTGTTGTTGTCTTACTGATATTTGTTGTTGTTTTACTGATATTTGTTGTTGTTCTGATATTTGTTGTTTTACTGATATTTGTTGTTGTTGTTGTTGTTGTTCTACTGATATTTACTGTTGTCTTACTGATATTCGTTGTTTCTTACTGATATTTGTTGTTGTCTTACTGATATTTGTTGTTGTCTTACTGATATTTGTTGTTGTTCTACTGATATTTGTTGTTGTCTTACTGATATTTGTTGTCTATCTGTAAATTCTTGCACTGAACCTGAGAGTTTTGCCTCAATTTCGTTGTACTTGGTACAATGACAATAAAGATATTCTGATTCTGATTTTGATTCTGATTCTGATATGGACGAACACATGTGGGGTCACCATGGAAACTGTGCACAAGCCCACATGGGACCCTTATATGCAGCCCATCTGTAACCCATCTGAGGCCTACATGGACATGCTGGCTGGGTATTGCTTCTTGCTTCTACGACTGCGTAGAATTCCGAAAAAGGCCCGACATTGGTAGTGACGTCAAAAGGTTTTAGCCCAGTGATTGTCAACTGGTGGGTCACAAACCAATTTTCAAGAGCCTTTACAGCCTTTACAGAGGCAAAAAATTATGTTGAGAGATACTAGTTGCATTTTATTAATTGAATTAGTTTTGCATGAAAATACCAACTGTGTTAAAAATGGCTGTCACTGAAATGTTCTGATTATTATTAACAGTTTCTGGGTTGGATAAACACAATTTGGGTCTAGAGGACATAGTTTGCGTTGCATCTTATTATATCACAACCCGATAAATGTTTCTTGGGTTAAAAAGAACGATCATCAACCGTGATCTTATTCTTTATAAATTAGTTCAAATGGAAATGTTTATCAAAGAGCAGAAAGATTAAATAGGCCTTTTTAGATCAAGCTGCAGTGCTTCAAAGTTTTTAATGTCACTGTGCAAAACAATCCTAGTTGCCTTTCATCCCATTGTATTAGATTCAGTACAAATGGATTCCTGTATCACAGGGGTGTCAAACTCATTTTAGTTCAGGGGCCACATTCAACCCGATATGATCTCAAGTGGGCCGGACCAGTATAATAATAACAGTGAAAAAAAGTAAAATTAAATTATGATAATGTTAACATCTACAAAAATCTGAATAACATGAACAACTGGAAACATCTTAAGAAAAAAAGACTTCAATTTTAACAATATTATGCCAGTTTATCGTTTATATATGTGCATCACAACTTACATTACAATTACAAATGCACAAAACATTTAATAACAGGCAGAATATTGGTAAAATTGCATTTACTTATCTTAAGACGTTTCAGGTTTTTCACAGTTTTTGTAAAATAATGTTTTTTTAATATAAACATTTTCGTGTAATTTTACTTTTTTTACACTAAAAGAAAGATAAAATTTGCTGTTTTCCTTATTTATAGGTTTAATATTAGTATTTTACTGGTTTTAACCCACTTCAGATCTAATTGGTCTGTATGTGGAATCTGAATTAAAATGATTTTGACATCCTCGATTGTAAATATCTTTAGTGTAATTTTTGTATTTCACAAATCCATCCTACGGGCAAGATTGGATCCTTTGGCGGGCCGGATTTGGCCCCCGGCCCGTATGTTTGACACCTGTGCTGTATCGGTTCCTTCACTGTGTTTGTAAGGCTGTGGAGAATCTGCCTCATGGTGCAGGTTTTTGTCTAAATATGTATGATTTTATTTTTTGAACAAAATTTTATTCATATTTCAAGCTTTACAATATGTACAATCCTTACATATTCTTAATGTAGAAAGCTACATATCTTTTATAACATAAAAAAACAAAACAAATAAACAACTTCTCGGCAAACTGGTACCTCAAATCAGTGTACTGTTACAAGGTCTTATTTGCATACGTAATATATCTGCCTACAATTATTTTAATAATTACTTAAAAATATAAATAATATCCCCCCAGCGCCAGACTCTCAAATGCTACAATATCAAATCCAAATGGGTTATCAAAGGATTCCACCTCTTCTTGAACAAATCAGTGGTAAGGTTTAGGTTTGCTGTTATTTTTTCCGTTGTATAGACCCTCACAATTCTTTCCTTCCACTGATTTATTGTTGGAGGAAGTGGTTTATACCAGGATACAGTTATCATTTTTTTTGCTACCAAGACAAGAATTTTCAAAAGATATTCTTTATCCTTATTTAAAAAATTAGCAGGGAGCACTCCAAAGATAAAAATCAGTGGGTCAAATTCAATGTAAGTGTGTAGTATTTTAGAAAGTTCCCCCCTAATTCCCTCCCAGAAAGACTTAAGTTTTGGACAATCCCAAAAAATATGTGTGTGATCTCCAATTTGTCCACAATGTCTCCAGCATAAATTTGTTTTAGTTTTATCAAACTTAGAAATAACTAGAAGCACTCGGAGAGCGCAGACCTCCGCCAAGGCTGATCAGTGCCCCCCCT
This sequence comes from Sphaeramia orbicularis, assembly GCF_902148855.1. Lineage (NCBI taxonomy): Eukaryota > Metazoa > Chordata > Actinopteri > Kurtiformes > Apogonidae > Sphaeramia > Sphaeramia orbicularis. Next base: position 17,070,257 of record NC_043978.1, on the reverse strand, counting down.
GTGCCCCCCCCCCCCCCCCCCGATCACCACCAAAATTTAATCATTTCTTCCTTATCCCATTTCCAACAAACCCTGAAAATTTCATCCAAATCTGTCCATAACTTTTTGAGTTATGTTGCACACTAACGGACAGACAAACAAACAAACAAACAAACAAACAAACAAACAAACAAACCCTGGCAAAAACATAACCTCCTTGGCGGAGGTAATAAATGGCGATGTATGATTTTAAACAGATCTAGAGGTTCAACACTGACTGCTGTAATTATTAATGCCTATTAATGGCAGATTCTGTCAGATGTGACTCTACCGTGTCCCGACGTGGCTTCAGTTTTCCGTAACAGCACGAATCATTGCATCATCTATATTTATATGTTGTGTTTTTCAGAGATCTGCATCTTTATCAGGGATACGTGCCAATGATGGTTCTGTTCACATCTTCGTGACGCTTCGCTAATGACTTGCTAAAGAATCTGCCTCCTGGTGCAGTTTTTTGGCTAAATACATGTGTCTTTATACACTTTGGGAGGTTTAACACTGACTGCTGTAATTATCAAAGGCTGTTAATGGCAGAATTTGCCAGATGTGACTCCAGTGAGTAGTGTTTTTCACAGATTCTTTCTTCAGATTACATCTTTAGGACACTTTGCTAAAGACGTCTTTACTGATGCACTGAGCAGCTTCTTTAGGTTTGTTCTTTACTTAATCTAGTCTAGTTGTTAATCCACTCTGCTATGTTTTATAATTCAGCTCCAGACCTGCACTACCTTGATTAAAATATTATATAAAACTCATGTTTGCTTGATTAATTTGTCCATGAACTTCTTTATCCAATGAGCTGAAGTTGTTGGGTGATTGTCCAGGTTTAGAGTGACCAGTACTGAGAAGACCAGCTATCATCATCACATGAGGGAGTAGGACGATTGAATCCGTGCGTTTACATGACAACTTTTATTCCTGGTTTAATCTGATTAAAGGTTAGATCCCATTTCAGATGCCCATGTAAACACCTTATTCCAGTTGAAAAAGAAAAGTTAGGATTAAATTTAAACCTGATTAAAGTCGCTGGTTTAATCCACTTTTGAATCCGATCTAAATTATTCCTCGGACATGTAAACCCTTTATTTCATTTGGACTTTTTTCCGGCTATTCTGATGGGATCTACCAGCCTCAAAAACCCTGAAGGAAGAGTTCACCACTTGTTTTTTTATTAATTCATTTGTCATGCACTAATGAGTTCGATAAGTGGGTAAATCAGTTTGCACTGCAGTGCACCGATTGCCTTGTTCTCGCAGCCCTTCCGTTAGCTTAGCTTAGCCTAGCTTAGCATAATCGCTTCATTGTGAACGGATGTGAACGGTTTGAACGGATGTTTTGTGTTATTGTAAAAATATACAGAAAAAAGTGTGTTAACAAAGCAATGGAAGTGGAATTAATTTAATTATTAGTTTGTAAAAAGGGGTGGGAGTCAATAATTTATACTTCTTCACACTCCTTTTCAAGCGCAAATTTTTTTTACATTTATTTATTTATTTATTGACCATGTTGTATGATTCTTTGTTATTGATTATTCAATGTGCTCAAAATAAAACTACTACTACTACTAAAAAAAAAATATGTGAATAGTTTGAACAGATGTTTTGTGTTATTGTAAAAATATACAGAAAAAAGTGTGTTAACAAAGCAATGGAAGTGGAATTAATTTAATTATTAGTTTGTAAAAAGGGGTGGGAGTCAATAATTTATACTTCTTCACACTCCTTTTCAAGCGCAAATTTTTTTTACATTTATTTATTTATTTATTTATTGACCATGTTGTATGATTCTTTGTTATTGATTATTCCATGTGCTCAAAATAAAACTACTACTACTACTACTACTAAAAAAAAAATATGTGAATGGTTTGAACGGATGTTTTGTGTAATTGTAAAAACATACAGAAACTAGAAGCACTCAGAGAGCGCAGACCTCCGCCAAGGCAGATCAGTGGGCCCCTGTGGCCCCCCCACCCCCCAATCACCACCAAAATTTAATCATGTGTTCCTTGTGCCACTATCAACATTTCCTGAAATTTTCATCCAAATCCATCCATAACTTTTTGATTTATCTTGCACACGAGCAGACAAACAGACAGACAAACCAACACCGGCAAAAATATAACCTCCTTGGCAGAGGTAAAAAAAAAAAAAGGTGTGTTAATAAAGCAAAGGAAGCGGATGTAATTGAAATATTAGTTTGTAAAAAAGGGGTGGGAGTCAATAATTTATACTTCTTCACACTCCTTTTCAAGCGCAAATTTTTTTTACATTTATTTATTTATTTATTGACCATGTTGTATGATTCTTTGTTATTGATTATTCAATGTGCTCAAAATAAAACTACTACTACTACTAAAAAAAAAATATGTGAATGGTTTGAACGGATGTTTTGTGTAATTGTAAAAACATACAGAAACTAGAAGCACTCAGAGAGCGCAGACCTCCGCCAAGGCAGATCAGTGGGCCCCTGTGGCCCCCCCACCCCCCAATCACCACCAAAATTTAATCATGTGTTCCTTGTGCCACTATCAACATTTCCTGAAATTTTCATCCAAATCCATCCATAACTTTTTGATTTATCTTGCACATGAGCAGACAAACAGACAGACAAACCAACACTGGCAAAAATATAACCTCCTTGGCAGAGGTAAAAAAAAAGGTGTGTTAATAAAGCAAAGGAAGCGGATGTAATTGAAATATTAGTTTGTAAAAAAGGGGTGGGAGTCAATAATTTATACTTCTTCTCACTCCTTTTCAAGTGCAGAAAAATGTTGTCTGACCATGTTGTATGGTTCTGTGTTATTCGATGATTCTATGTGCTCGACATAAAACTACAGGGTGGGGAAGCAAAATTTACAATGAAATTTAGTTGTTTTTTCTCAGCAGGCACTATGTCAGTTGTTTTGAAACCAAACATATACTGATGTCATAATCATACCTAACACTATTATCCACACCTTTTCAGAAACTTTTGCCCATATGAGTAATCAGGAAAGCAAATGACAAAGAGTGTGTGATTTGCTGAATGCACTCGTCACACCAAAGGAGATTTCAAAAATAGTTGGAGTGTCCATAAAGACTGTTTATAATGGAAAGAAGAGAATGACTATGAGCAAAACTATTACGAGAAAGTCTGGAAGTGGAGGAAGCAACAAAAAACGTACCAAAGCTTTTTATTAAAGCTCTCAAATCCAAAATCCTAAAGGATCCAACCAAAGCCATGAGAAAAATGGCAATTGAACTTGAGGTAGACAACAAGACCGTTAGAAATGCAGTAAAATATGATTTGAAGATTTAAATTCTCATGACTTTCAATAAACTAACTGGTCATACACTGTCTTTCAATCCCTGCCTCAAAATATTGTAAATTTTGCTTCCCCACCTTGTATACCAACTAACTAAAAATATCACTCCTTCAATGATGAGTGGAAAGTTAAGAACAGTTGTAACGGTGATAGCTGGAACTGATTTTAAAGTATCATTCCAACACAGCTAATGCCTGTAGAGCTCAATTTAAGGAACTATCAGAGCCGAAAGGACTTCAATCCCTGACCGGGTTAGCAGAGGGGTAGAAATTTAACAGGAGGAGACTTAGGTGGGGGTAGAGGGGGCTGCAGGGGTGGCTTTGCTGGAAATGGAGGCCATAGATCTGTTTGTTTGGGGATTAGGTTGGGATTAGACCTCTAATTCCTTTCCCTCGTGTGCATAATTGAAAAATGTTTCTGCCCATCGAAGGAGGATGAGAGGCTGTGGCGCCAGCGCTCGATTCCAGCCTCGGCGAGCTCCGAGGCAGACAGAAGAGGAGGAACTTTTAACAATGAGTTGGAGTTGAAACCGAAGTCTACAATTGAATTCCACTCAGCCGCTCAGAGTCGGCCTGTCCGTCCATCTGCGTCCGTGAGGGATGAGCTCGCCGACAGATGCAACAAAGCGCCGCGCAGACGCTTCCAACCGGCTGTTTGTTCCTCAGCCGTGAGCGGAGAACGGCTGTCATCTACCGGCTCCTGCAAAGAGCCCGGTCCTAGTAGCTCAGGTCCGTGGAATCATTAGTCTACTTGCTTTACGATGCCGTCGTTTCCGTATTTTGGTCCGGAAGTCTCTGAAGGACAGGTGTCAAACCGGTCCACCACAAGGTCCAATCCGACCCATGGAAGGAATTCACAAAATGCAAAAATTACACTGAAGATATTAACAATCGTTTTAGTTCAGGTTCTTCACTCAGGCCGAAGTGGGTCGGACCAGAAAAATACCATCATAATAACCTAGAAATAACGACAACGCCAACATTTTTACCCCACCCCCCAAAGGAGAGGCAAGGGGTATTGTTTTTGGTTTGGTTTGTTTATTATTGGAGGTATTGTGATCACTTTGCTTTGTGTGTTTGTTGGTTTGTTCGTTTGTTTGTTAGCAACTTTACGGGAAAATTATTCCAACCATCTTTACCAAATTTTACCCACAGATCAGCCTAGGCCCTGGGACCAGCCCATTAAATTTTGGGCCAAGTAGGCCAAAGTTTAAGGTCATAGCAAGGTCAAAAAATCTCAAATTTTCCTATCTCTCATCATTGAGCAATTTTCGAAAATTCATAAAAAATTCCAAACAACTCTGATTAGCCTCCAATTTGATCCACCCGTAGCTTATAAGAATATCTTGTATCTGGCGTAACATTGTCCACATCCACTGTGTTTGTTGGTTGGTTGGTTGGTTAGGAAGATAACGGAAAAAGTTATGGATGGATTTTCATGAAATTTTCAGGAAATGTTGAAACTGGCGCAAAGAGCAAATGATTAAATTTTGGTGGTGATCGATGGGGACTGATGACAAAATAAGCTACAATATGCATGAGGGGTGGGGTTTGTTGGGCCTGGCTTTGATGGAAAGTTAACATTTTTTCTTCTTTTTTCTTCTCCCATTTATTGGGTGAAATTTCACGTCTATAAAAACATCAATTTTGTTTCAATTTACTTCAAACTTGGTACATACAGAGGCAAGTAATGAACTGTCAGCACATACAATAACTACAATATGTGTGAGGGGAGGGGTTTGTTGTGCCTGGCACCACTTGTTCTCTTTGTTTTAATGTAAAAAAGTAACATTACAGGAAAATGTTTACATTTACAAACAGACCTTTCACAAAAAATGTGACGAACCTGAACAAATATGACCATGAAGTGCAACTTGAACAGTAGTCTGCCTGTTCCTAAAATGTCTGGAGTATTTGTAGATCCACTGTCATCCATCCATCCATCCATCCATCCATTAATCCTTCCTTACATTCATCCATCCATCCATCCATCCATCCTTCCTTCCTCCCCTCTGTTCCATCCATCCATCCATCCATCCATCCACCCACTCATCCTTCCTTCCTTCCCTCTGTTCCATCCATTCATCCCTCCATCTCTCCGTCCATCCATCCGTCCACCCATCCATCCATCCATCCATCCATCCATCCATCCATCCACTCATCCATCCATCCATCCATCCAGCCTCCTTCCTTCCTTCCTTCCTTCTGTTCCATCCATCCATCCATCCATCCTTCCTTCCTTCTGTTCCATCCATCCAACCATCCACCCACTCATCCTTCCTTCCCTCTGTTCCATCCATCCATCCATCCATCCATCCATCCATCCATCCATCCATCCATCCATCCATCCATCTATCCATCCTTCCTTCCCTCTGTTCCATCCATTCATCCATTCATCCCTCCATCTCTCCGTCCATCCATCATCCATCCATCCTCCTTCCTTCCTTCCTTCTGTTCCATCCATCCATCCATCCATCCATCCTTCCTTCCTTCCTTCCTTCTGTTCCATCCATCCAACCATCCACCCACTCATCCTTCCTTCCCTCTGTTCCATCCATCCATCCATCCTTCCTTCCTTCCCTCTGTTCCATCCATTCATCCATTCATCCTTCCTTCCTTCCTTCCTTCCTTCTTTCTGTTCCATCCATCCATCCATCCTTCCTTCCTTCTGTTCCATCCATCCAACCATCCACCCACTCATCCTTCCTTCCCTCTGTTCCATCCATCCATCCATCCATCTATCCATCCTTCCTTCCCTCTGTTCCATCCATTCATCCATTCATCCCTCCATCTCTCCGTCCATCCATCATCCATCCATCCTCCTTCCTTCCTTCCTTCTGTTCCATCCATCCATCCATCCATCCATCCATCCTTCCTTCCTTCCTTCCTTCTGTTCCATCCATCCAACCATCCACCCACTCATCCTTCCTTCCCTCTGTTCCATCCATCCATCCATCCATCCATCCTTCCTTCCTTCCCTCTGTTCCATCCATTCATCCATCCATCCATCCTTCATTTTTCCTGTGTACTGTATTTCCCTCTCTGGACTCCACACAGGTATCTGATGGAAGTTTCCTGTACATTTGTTCAGTGTATGACACCTCACAACATGGTGTAGCTGTGTAATTGCATCTCTAATGCAGAGATCTACACAAATTCAAAGCACAGAGTCCACTCGAGGCAGTGCAAATCCATAGTAATTGTGTTCTATATCCCTTTGCTCTTTGGATACATCTGGCACTGAACGATGACATTGCAGGGTGGATGATGAAGCAGCCAGAGATGTGTTTCTATAAATCAGATCAGATAGGGCTGTAAAGCTGCATGAAAATTGAGTAGAGAGGGTATCTTTTATTTGTCAAATGCACATGTGAAGCTCTTCCAACCTGCTGGATGGAGGTAATATGTTTGAAAAGCAGCCATAAATTCCACCCAACTGTCCGGACTTGTGTGAGAAATGATGGGTTTATTCATGATTTCTCTCTTTAATGGTAGTCTATGTCAAATGCATCCTGGAATCATTCCATTCTTTCATCTTGACTCTTGACAATACGCACCGTGTACTTTGATGAGTCCAATGGTGTGGGAGCGCTCGCCCGCAGATAGAGCCTTCACATCTTCATCTGCTGAAAGCACAATGTAGTCAGATAAGTGATATGATAACGCACTTACTCTGACCTCAAAATGCGTTTTCGTCTTTAGAGCTGAATAGACTCACTCGTCTTTAGTCTGAGCACCGAGGATAAACGATAAACCACAGCTGTATTTTCAACAAATCCCCTGTTTTGGAGTTGTTTTACAGGATAAAATAACAGTGTTTCTGTATAAAAATGGCTATGATTTTGGGAACAACTCACTTTAAGCTAGTGTTAGTGGAATATCACTACCTGTCGATTGTAGAACAGTGTTTCTCAACCTTTTTTGAACAAATGCCCCTTGACATGAATGAATGAATGAATGAATGAATGAATGAATGAATGAAATCTTTATTTTGAACATGGTGACAGTGAAATCAAAACAAACATCAACCAACAAAATATAAGTACTGGTACATAAATGATTGATAAGCAAACAAACAACAAAATAAATGCATAAATAGATAGATAGATAGATAGATAGATAGATAGATAGATAGATAGATAGATAGATAGATAGATAGATAGATAGATAGATAGATAGATAGATAGATAGATAGATAGATAGATAGATAGATAGATAGATAGATAAAACAAATGAACTGAAATTGCTCGAAAAGGAGTAGGAAGAAGTAAAAACTTATGTATTCCTACCCCCAATTTCTTTTCCTTATGATCACTATATAGCAATTATTTTGTATGAATATCAATATGATAATAATCCTACTATATAATGCGCATTTTGGCCCCATCCCGTGTCTGTCCCATCCATCTGTCCATGTCCTTGTGTCGCAAACACAGGCATTTGGGTGCAATGCTGCAGTTGCACCATGGGTGGGCGCTATCGTACAAGTAACCACAAGTACAATGCCGCTGGTAATAATAATAACTAGAAGCACTCGGAGAGCGCAGACCTCCGCCAAGGCTGATCAGTGGCGCCCCCCGTGGGCCCCCCCACCCCCGATCACCACCAAAATTTAATCATTTCTTCCTTATCCCATTTCCAACAAACCCTGAAAATTTCATCCAAATCTGTCCATAACTTTTTGAGTTATGTTGCACACTAACGGACAGACAAACAGACAAACAAACAAACAAACAAACCCTGGCAAAAACATAACCTCCTTGGCGGAGGTAATAATAATAATAACTAGAAGCACTCGGAGAGCGCAGACCTCCACCAAGGCTGATCAGTGCCCCCCCCCGTGGGCCCCCCCACCCCCGATCACCACCAAAATTTAATCATTTCTTCCTTATCCCATTTCCAACAAACCCTGAAAATTTCATCCAAATCTGTCCATAACTTTTTGAGTATAATAATAATTGAGGTAATAATAACATCATCATGAAGGGGGTGGGGTTATACCGCTCTGTAACTTGTTGTCAAGTGGAGGGGGGGAAGAGTGGGTCTTAAATTTGTTCTATAAGTACTGCCACTGGGGGGGAATGCAACAAACATTACCTCCAAAGAGGGGGTGGGTGGAGTGAAAGGGTGCCATGACGTACCTTATTGCGCAGGAATGGTGGGTACTAACACCCCTCATTTCTATCTCAGTGCCCCCCTCTGAGCTTTCTCATTCCAGATGCCCCCCAGTGGTGTCCCAACACCCCCTAGAGGTCAGTGCCGCCCCCGTTGAGAAACACTGATGTAAAACATAGCAACCAACATGGACTTTGGTTCGATTATTTCAGTGTCACTGTCCTTCAGAGTCTAATGTGATTGATATATGCATTAACAGCCAACCCCCCCCCAAGCCCTTCAGCCCGTCCACACACTTTGAGTTCAATACAGCACAATTATATCAAAGGTTACATGAAGTAAAGAGTCAAAACTATCATCAACAGTGCTGCCTTTTCAGCATCTAGAGCTGTGTGCAGTGGGAACACTGCTATGCTTCTTCATCTTTTTATCTTATTAGTATTAATTTTTTATCATACATAAAAGGCTTGAGAGTTTGTTTTCACTTAATTTTACTCAGCAATGATTTTTTTTTTTTTTTTATCACTGATTATCTGATTTTTTTTTTTTTTTTTTTATCGTTCTGCTTGTTTTGAATGCACTGTCTTTAGAGTTCTGAAATATTTGTCATGTTCAAACCAAAATAATCATCTAAAACCACCACCAGAAACTGTCTGGTTTCTTCAGTTCTCATGGAGGAAGAAACTTCAAACTCAGAAGAAATATTTCATTGTGATAATTGTTGATAACTGACATGAATGTTTCTATCATGATAATATTTAACCCTCCAGTATCCCATCCAGCAAGGCCCTTACTAAGCACCAAGTGTGCCTTTTTTGCACGCTTGTGGAATAATGTCAAAAATTTTTTCATAGTTTGTTTTTAATTCTTTTACACTTTTTTCTATTTCATCAACTTGAACCGTAAATAAAAATACCAAATACTCAATAACTGTCACATTCTTTAACCCTTTAAATGCCATGTTTGTAATGTAAACAAACTATTTTTTTGGATGGGAAAAAGACAAAAAAATATTATTTTGTTTTTCAATATACTACATAAAAATTGGATCACATATTAGTTGATTTTTTCATCCTGGCATATGTGAATGATTAACTCCAACATTGGTTAATTTGCATTATTATTTTTGGTGCTAGGTTAAATGTACAAAAATACCAGCATCTGTCACCAAGTGTGCGTAAAATGCACACCCATAAATCCAACTATTAAATATTATATATTAATTAATTTTTCTGCTCTAATTTAATTTTTTTTTTGGTAAATCAGCCCTAATCATACATATCAAGCGGATGAAATAGTGCGTTTTAGGCACACTTGGGAGACAGATACTAGTCTGGTAATTTTCTTTTGTTTAAAATGTGCAAATTTTAGTTGGTGGCCAGAATTTTAAAGATCACGCACAAATGAATAACTTTTGAATTCTAACCTTATTTAAATTGTGAAAAATAATATGAAGTTTTTTAAAACGAAGTGCAAAGTGTGCGTAAAAGGCGCACCCGGATACAGGAGGGTTAAAATCAATCAAGGAATGGGAAGTCCTACCATCTGAAGGTGTGACGTGTCCCAATATTTTTGTATATCCGGTGTTCTGTAAATGAGAAATCAGTTTTGACTAATGGCTCCCACACACTGCGATTTTCATCTCAGACAAAAGATAGCAATCGTGAGAGAATTGTGGCGATATCTTTGGTCTTGGCCCTAAATCAGTGGTCCTTATTTGCACTCTGAGACAGGTTCGAGGACAGCTGCTGTCACGGTCTTGTGACCAAAGACAACCTAGGATAAAATTCTGACACTACCAGAAATTTAAGGTGATCATCTCACAGTGTGACTGCTGCTGTGACCTACGTCCGCTAACTGACCAATAGAAATGCAGTATGAAATGATGTACTGGTCAGTGTGATACTGAAAATGACAGACCATAACAGTAAATGCTAATGTTAAATGCTAGCAGATGCTAACAAGTACTTACTTTAAGCGCTCTTTGCAAAATTGGCATCCCAAGTTGGCCTCTCTTTCCGAGCCTTGACCGCGTCGATATTCTCCTCCTCTTCCTTTTTTTGACTTCTTGTCCTCACATGTCAATGCCACAAGGACGAGTGTTATGTTATTTCTTTGTATTTTTGTTTTTAATGGATGGATTGCTCATGCTGATGATGTTTTATTCTTGTGCATTCATGTCCAGTGTTGGACAAATTACTTTTAAAAAGTAATTAGTTATAATTGCTAATTACTTTCACAAAAAAGTAATTGAATTAATTGTGGAATTGCTCCTTCATAAATGTAATTAGTTACCAGGGAAAGTAATTATTGCGTTACTTTCTTGAAAAACCTTCAAATATGTATAAGGAAATAGATTTTTGAGCGTGTTTCATGGCCCAGTTGTATAGAGTAGAACAGCAGACAGGTACTGCAGACCCTGACTGTGGTGAGGCTGGGGTCCACCAGGGCCTGGCTGGGGTCCACCAGGGCCCAGTTGGGGTCCACCAGGGCACAGCTTTTCTACCACATGAATGCATATGTGCATTTATAGGAAGAAGATGTTCCTCCAGTTAATCCCACACCTCTTTTTTCAATCATTCCTCTCTGATCCAGCGGTAAATGTCTTAAGTCCAGTCACCCAGACTCACTGATAACTCCTCCCCCTAAATTAGCTGCTCACGTAGCTGCATTCAAGTGCATGGGCTGTGCTGGGACAACTCAAACTCGCAGATGTCATTAGTCGTTCAGGTGAAGGTAACGTGGACAACTCAGACTCATGGACACACAGGTGAAGCATGAAGGCAGTGTGGGTAATTTGAATAGAAGAACAGCTCATAAACGAATCAGTTCTTATCGTTCACTGAAAAGAGCCGTTCAAAAGACTCGACTCGTCCGTGAACGTCACACCTCTCGTGCCTGGCTGAGCGAGCCAGGATGGATAACAGCTGTTAGATATCAGTGCATAGTAACGCACCACATTTCACTGCCGGTAACAGTAACAGCGTTGTAACGTTTCAAATAGTAATTCATCAGATTACCCGTTACTGGAAAACAATAACAGTGTTAGTAACGCCGCTATTTTTAACACTGTTATTCCCAACACTGTTCATGTCAACTCGCATACATTGTAGGCTGCGATTCAGCTTGTGTTTTGATCGTCCATCTACACACAGCAAACTTCATGTCGACCTCAAGTTCATGTCGTACAGTGCGACTTGCTGCGAACTTATAAGATTGTTAAAATTGCACAGCGTGTGGGAGCCATAAGATCCATCTCTGGTCTACTAGATGTCGTCCTGATGGCCCACGACCCACAGGTTGGAAAACATCTGCTTTAGTTAGCTAAACCGGATTTCTCCTCACTGTTGCTTCACTGTTCAACTCCTTCCAGCTACAGTAGTCAGTAGTTTGCATAATTGTGCTTTTGAACTAGTTTCCCCAACACTGTTTAAGCATCTGGTGAGCTAAATAATTAATGCCTTCCTGTCCTTCAACAACTATTTTTGTGGTGTCTGAGAGTGGGGGCTGCTCCGTGGTCAACAATAAAAGCCTCCTGCAGCTCCCTGTTATGAATTTATGGCTTGCAACTGTATGAATATAAAGTAGGTTGTTGCTGAAAAGGAGGATGCACAAGTTAGAAAAAGCAGAAAACTTTCCCCCGGAATTGAAAAGGTTAAAAACACTAGCACGGAATTCAGCTTAAGCAGTATTAAAAAGATCTCTTAATACTCTTGGGGATCCCACACAAGCCTATCAATCATATCAGCCCCCCCACCGGGCCGGCGAAGATAAGGAAGATGTTGGAAAGACATCTGATCTCTCCTACAGTGAATTATGAGTTCGGCTAATAAACGTTAAACTGCTATTCACTCAGGCCTAATTAATTACATGCATTTGCCCGTTGAACCGCAGGCATTTAATTGAAATGCAGACTTGAGTTTGTTAAAGTGAGTTTGTTAAAACGGCAGAAATGTTTCACCTTTTGAAAGAGTTTGAAAGGCGCGCGATTAGATACGAGGAGCTGATGACCTTTTTTGAGGTTCCCTGTACACTTTAATTAAAATTCATCCTCTAAGGCCAAAAGACTCTCATTTGAATGATGTATTCTCTCAAATGGAAAGGCCGAATAAATGAAAGCAATGCTTCATTTAGCAGATGAACAGTCTGTGTGGTTTTTATTTATTAGTAGTAGCACATTAAGTGTTATCAGCGCTCCTGATTTGATGTGCTCCTAAACTGGGAGGTCGTCAACAAAGAAAACAACATGAGAACAGCTACGGGGAGTAAATGTCAGCGCTCATGCGGAAACATTTGTTGAAGTTAAAGTTTATTACATGTTGTAGTAGTACGAGATATGACTCAAAGGCCTGTAATATAACAATGAATATTAGCAAAAAAAATAAAGTTGTATGGTGCAAATTACAAAAAAATACTAAGGAAAAGTGTGTTAAAATACTATATCAGTACCCATGGATGGATGGATGGATGGATGGATTGATGAATGATGCATGGATGGATGGATGTATAGATGGATGTATAGATGGATGGATGGATGTTGGAGGATGGATGGATAGATGAATGATGCATGGATGGATGGATGGATGATGCATGGATGGATGGATGGATGGATGATAGATGGATGATAGATGGATGAATGGATGATGATGCATGGATGGATGGATGGATGCATGAACGGATGGATGGATGGACAGATGGATGGATGGATGGATGTTGGAGGGAGGATGGATGGATGGGCAGACAGATGGATGAATGGTTGCATGGATGGATGGATGGATGGATGGACGGATGGACGGATGGACGGATGAATGATGGATGGATGGTTGGTTGCATGGATGGATGGATGGATGAATGGATGGACAGATGAATGATGGATGGATGGATGGATGCATGCATGGATGGATGGATGGATGAATGGATGGATGAATGGATGCATGGATGGACGGATGAATGATGGATGGATGGATGGATGATGCGTGGATGGAAAATATCCAGTTAAATGTCATAGATAAGTAAAGAAACTGAAAAATATTCCTATTTAAGTGTCTGGAATCAGAACATTTAGGGGTTTTTTTGGAAAAAAATCCCCAAACCAGTTCTCAGTATGATTGTCGATTAATTACACAGTCAACAAGAGCTGTATTAATAGCTCTAAATGTCTCTTTCATCTTTTTTTCTCGTTGTTTATTGTACTTATTTACTGTATTATTAAGAGCTGCAGGATTAAAACACTTATCTTCTGTGAACCCGTTGTTAAAAATCCAGCTCAATCCAAACTGATGCTTGGGCTCATGAACGACCAGTGTCTAAATGGACGGCGGTGTTCAGGATATGAGGTGTTTGTGCTGTTGGTCTGCAGTTAATCAGATTGTACAGGTTGTAGCTCAGAACTATGGACTTTGTGATAAAATGTCCCCATGGGAACACAGCTCCCGAAACCATAAAAAGGCTATTAACCTGGAGTTTGTGCGGCGCTCTCCTGCTCCGAGCTTTGTCCGTCATCGCTGCCATTTCCTCTGACCCGCTTCACTTGTGCTGATAGTCCGATAGATAGGGCCACAGGTTTCAGCCCATAGAGCAGCTCAATTTAATGATGTTTAGACACATTCTGCTGTGTTTCTGCACTTTTCTAACATCGAACAACATGAGCTTTTTGTATCTGCAGTTTAGGCACGGCAATTTTATTATCGGCTAAAATTTACTTAGGGGGTCAAATGAGTGGCCATTTTTGTAAAAAGAAAAGTTGTACGAAATGCATAGAACTGAGTTGAAATAATGCTAATCCATTTGTGCACAGACTACTGATATTATTTGACAGTGGAAGCTCTATTTTCAGAAATATTGGATTTTGAATAGCACGTGTATGTGAAAACTTTTGCTGGTGGACGGACGTGACATTACCCATGATGCTCTGGTCAGTACCAGTACTTTATTAGTAATAAACTTATAGACTTACTATTGCTAATTCTCCTCTTATTCATAAATGTTAGTATTGTGGATCTAAAACAATAACAGCTGACACAAAAACACAAAATGTGGCAGTGGACGGATGTGACATGGTTGTTACAGAAATGATCCCTGTGCAAAAACTAGGATCATAATTATTTATTGTATAGTTTATCATCATACTAAAGAGTAAATAACAATATAGAATTGTTATTTCTTCATAAAAATGCTTATTATTAGAAAACTGTTGATTTAAAAAGTGACGTGTGACATTCTTAATGTATGTATTGGCGTAACATAAGCGGGATGGATCAGCACCATACTCCATATTGAACCTGTAAAAATAAAACATGCGATATGTAGGATAGAATCTGGTAAGAAAAATTGGGGAATCTAAAAGAATAGAATATTTGTTTTTCAAGTAAATTCAGTTCAAATATAACTTGGCCATTTGTGACATGAAAATATAGCATTAACTGTGATGAAATTGGACATTTTTGAGCTGAAAACATAGTTCATATGACCATCAACATGTTGCAACAGAACTGAAATCCTGTACATTTGCAGAACTTGCATTAACCAACACAAAGTTCCTTTGGGGATTCACTTAGATTGATTTCTTATGCACAAAGACAGAAATAAGACCTCTTAGCAAATTTTAGTATTTATTTATGTATAGCACAATTCATACACGGGGCAATTCACAGTGCTTTACAAAAATGGAAACGAGACAAGTTAAAAACACACTGTAAGATTGGATAAGTTGAGTTTACTTAAAAAATTTGAGGAAACCGGTTGTCTTAAAAAATGTAAGTAATAAGTAATGAAAACTTGAGTGTGTTAAACTTTGTGATTGATTGATGTATTTATCTCGAATATGAATGTCAAAACAGAAGAAAACAAACAAACAAAACACCCAAACATAAGACATATAATACATATTCGAAAAGGAGTGAGAAGAAGTACAACTTCTAAACTCCCACCCCTTCTCCTTATATAATGAATAACAATAATAACCTTCCTAGTCTAAGCCAATCTATACTATATACCATAATACCATTTGCTGGTAGACTGAAAATAATTCTCTCTACCTACAGTGTATGTATACCTGTATATCTATATACAATTGGGGAAAAAAACTATTAGACCATCAAAAGTCATCAAAAACAATGGTTATGCAATCAAGTACTAACTCCTGTGTGTATCATGTGACTAAAACAGACAGAAAAGAAAACATGGAATGCCTAAAACACTGTTTTTGTCAGTACAATGCCACAGATATTTATGTAAGAACTGAAGTGATTTTGGTTATTATCAAGAAAACATGGAAAATGGATGGATATCAACTCTGAAATTAAACTACTATGAGCTGTTTTTGTTGTTATCATTATATTTGTCCAAATGTACCTTTAGTTGGACCAGGCATTAAAATGAATAAGAAACTGAAGAAAACAAGGGTGGTCTAATAATTTTTTTGTGACTGTATGTGTGTGTGTGTGTGTGTGTGTGTGTGTGTGTGTGTGTGTGTGTGTGTATAGGAGTGGACTTCACCACAAAATGTCAATAGCACCAATATTGTGCTTAGTCATGAATATAAATCATAAATGATTCATGCATTCTGTGGAAAAAAAAGCCTATTTTCATGCAAATTGGTCCAAAAAAATATGCAGTTTGATAGAAACAGTGTAAAGTGTAAGTGCACCAGTGCAATTGTTGCAGATGCTGCTGAGAGCTGGTGTTAACTCAACAGAAACTCAATGATTCTCTGTATCTGTTCCTATAAATGCTCAAGTGTGGGAGGATTTAATGATATTGAATTAAGATGGATGGATGGATGGATGGATGGACGGATGGATGAACGGACAGACTGATGATGCATGGATGGATGGTTGGATGGATGGACAGATGGATGATGGGTGCATGATGGATGGATGGATGGACAGATGGACGGACGGACAGACTGA
This sequence comes from Sphaeramia orbicularis, assembly GCF_902148855.1. Lineage (NCBI taxonomy): Eukaryota > Metazoa > Chordata > Actinopteri > Kurtiformes > Apogonidae > Sphaeramia > Sphaeramia orbicularis. Next base: position 17,053,890 of record NC_043978.1, on the reverse strand, counting down.
TGATGCATGGATGGATGGACAGATGGATGGACAGATGGATGGATGATGGAAGGATGGATGAATGGATGGATGGATGGATGGATGGATGGATGGATGGATGATGGGTGCATGATGGATGGATGGACGGATGGACAGACGGACAAACTGATGATGCATGGATGGATGGATGGATGGATGGATTGATGGATGATGGGTGCATGATGGATGGATGGATGGATGGATGGACGGACAGAGAGACAAACAGACAGACTGATGATGGATGGATGGATGGATGGATGGATGGATGGATGGATGGATGGACGGACGGACTGATGATGCAGGGATGGATGATGCATGGATGAATGATGATGGATGGATGGATGGATGGATGGACGGACTGATGATGCAGGGATGGATGGACGGACTGATGATGCAGGGATGGATGGATGGATGATGCATGGATGAATGATGGCTGGATGGATGGATGGACAGACAGACGGACTGATGATGGATGGATGGATGGATGATGGATGGATGATGGATGGATGGATGGATGATGGATGGATGGACAGACAAACAGACTGATGATGCATTGGATGGATGGATGGATGGATGGTGGATGGATGGACGGATGGATGGATGATGGATGGATGGATGGACGGACAGACAGACAGACTGATGATGCATTGGATGGATGGATGGACGGATGGATGGATGATGGATGGATGGATGGACGGACAGACGGACGGACGGACTGATGATGCAGGGATGGATGGATGGATGGATGGATGATGCATGGATGAATAATGGATGGATGGACGGACGGATGGATGGACGGACGGATAGATGGACAGATGGATGATGGATGGATGAATGGATGGATGGACGGACAGATGGATGATGGATGGATGACAGCCTTTTAAACCCCGTATCCCCAGTTAAACTCATCTGAGTAAAAACCTTCCTTTCTCTTTCCTTCTCTTTTCTCTAATGCGTCCTCATCAGTGGATATAAGAAAATAATGATGTCCATTTTTAGTCTCTTCCATCCTGAACCACTCTAATGGATGTGAACACACACTGTACGTACATTCAAACACATGGAACCCTCTCCATTTAAAAACCTTCTGAGCCTTTAATGCCCTTTACTCCAAACCTCTCCTTCTTCATATTTCTCCTCCATTTTTTCAAAAAAAAAAAAAAAAAAATCCACTTTTCGTTTTCTGTAAAACATGGGTAAATTCACGCGTTGACATGCGGCTGGGCTGCAGTGTGTGGATCCTATAGCTCTGCCCTCCCTGCGGTGTAGCTGCAGGTTTACACTGTGCACATTATGGTCTTATCAAGCCGATGACAATAGACACAGTGCATGATGGGAGCTGCGGGGCCGCTGTAATTGGAATAGACAAGGTCAAGTGCGGCACTTCCAGTTTTGAAGAGAGCAGAATGTGCTTTTCCCTCCCCTAACTATGATGCCGACACAATCTGACATCTGTTGATATAACACCGGGGCCATGCTGCCAGTCGAGTGCGAGGTGATATCAGGTAGGTGGCGTATAAATCTTCGCTCGCCCCAAAAAAAAAAAAAAAAAAAAAAAAAAAAGGAACTAGACATGTTTACGTAGCAGACAGCGGCGTGAAGTGTGAAGTGTGAAGTGTCTTAGGTGAGAAAACATGTTTACCAGAAGAGCATATTCCATCACAGATCCTAAGTTGGTAAACATGTTTACTCCACAGAAGCGTTTGTGGCGGACTGATAAGGGTTTGTCCCGAAAAACGCTAGCGGAAGGCATCAGGGACCCGGGGCAAGGTGATGAGTCTGGCATCGTGGAAGGACCCCTTAGAGTGACACTGTGAGGAAGATGTGAAATCCGTACAAACAGCGTGTTTACAGCTGTTTACCGACGCTAACAGCCCAGCGGTGCAGCGGGTTAACCCTTTAACTGCTGACGTGTCTGTGGTGAGATGGACTCATTTTAGTTCAGGGGCCACATTCAGCCTAATATGATCTAAAGTGGGCCGGACCAGTAGAGTAATATCCGTAAATAATAGGTTAAAAAACTTATAAATAATGTCAACTCCGAACAAATAAGAACAACCTGAAAATTCTGAAGAAAAATAAGTGCAATTTTAACAATATTACGCCTTAGTTTATCATTTATACATGTGCATCACAACTGGATCACAGTGGATCTACAAATACCCAAATATTTAGTAACAAGCAGAATATTGGTAAAATTCTACGTACGTCTCTTGAGAAATTTCATATTGTTCATATTTGTTCAGGTTATTCACATTTTTTGCAAAAGGATAGTCTATAAATATAAACATTTTTGTGAAATTTTTACTTTCTTTACTCAAAAAAAAGACAAAAATTTGCGTTTTTCATTATATATAGGTTGTTATGATTGTATTTTACTAGTCTGACCCATTTCAGACTGAATTGACCAAAAATGATTTTCTCATCCTCGATTTTTAATATCTTCATTATAATTTTTGCATTTCACAAATTCATCCCAGGGGCCGGATTGGACCCCTTGGCGGGCCAGATTTGGCCCCCGGGCCAGATGTTTGACACCTGTGCGTTAGAGTGACACTGTGAGGAAGATGTGAAATTGGTACAAACAGCGTGTTTACAGCTGTTTACCGACGCTAACAGCCCAGCGGTGCAGCGGGTTAACCCTTTAACTGCTGACGTGTCTGTGGTGAGATGGACTCATTTTAGTTCAGGGGCCACATTCAGCCTAATATGATCTAAAGTGGGCCGGACCAGTAGAGTAATATCCGTAAATAATAGGTTAAAAACTTATAAATAACGTCAACTCGGAACAAATAAGAACAACCTGAAAATTCTGAAGAAAAATAAGTGCAATTTTAACAATATTACGCCTTAGTTTATCATTTATACATGTGCATCACAACTGGATCACAGTGGATCTACAAATACCCAAAATATTTAGTAACAAGCAGAATATTGGTAAAATTCTACGTACGTCTCTTGAGAAATTTCATATTGTTCATATTTGTTCAGGTTATTCACATTTTTTGCAAAAGGATAGTCTATAAATATAAACATGTTTGTGAAATTTTTACTTTCTTTACTCAAAAAAAAAGACAAAAATTTGCGTTTTTCATTATATATAGGTTGTTATGATTGTATTTTACTAGTCTGACCCATTTCAGACTGAATTGACCAAAAATGATTTTCTCATCCTCGATTTTTAATATCTTCATTATAATTTTTGCATTTCACAAATTCATCCCAGGGGCCGGATTGGACCCCTTGGCGGGCCAGATTTGGCCCCCGGGCCAGATGTTTGACGCATGTGCCTTAGAGTGACACTGTGAGGAAGATGTGAAATCCGTACAAACAGCGTGTTTACAGCCGTTTACCGACGCTAACAGCCCAGCGGTGCAGCGGGTTAACCCTTTAACTGCTGACGTGTCTGTGGTGAGATGGACTCATTTTAGTTCAGGGGCCACATTCAGCCTAATATGATCTAAAGTGGGCCGGACCAGTAGAGTAATATCCGTAAATAATAGCTTAAAAACTTATAAATAATGTCAACTCGGAACAAATAAGAACAACCTGAAAATTCTGAAGAAAAATAAGTGCAATTTTAACAATATTACGCCTTAGTTTATCATTTATACATGTGCATCACAACTGGATCACAGTGGATCTACAAATACCCAAAATATTTAGTAACAAGCAGAATATTGGTAAAATTCTACGTACGTCTCTTGAGAAATTTCATATTGTTCATATTTGTTCAGGTTATTCACATTTTTTGCAAAAGGATAGTCTATAAATATAAACATGTTTGTGAAATTTTTACTTTCTTTACTCAAAAAAAAAGACAAAAATTTGCGTTTTTCATTATATATAGGTTGTTATGATTGTATTTTACTAGTCTGACCCATTTCAGACTGAATTGACCAAAAATGATTTTCTCATCCTGGATTTTTAATATCTTCATTATAATTTTTGCATTTCACAAATTCATCCCAGGGGCCGGATTGGACCCCTTGGCGGGCCAGATTTGGCCCCCGGGCCAGATGTTTGACGCATGTGCCTTAGAGTGACACTGTGAGGAAGATGTGAAATCCGTACAAACAGCGTGTTTACAGCTGTTTACCGACGCTAACAGCCCAGCGGTGCAGCGGGTTAACCCTTTAACTGCTGACGTGTCTGTGGTGAGATGGACTCATTTTAGTTCAGGGGCCACATTCAGCCTAATATGATCTAAAGTGGGCCGGACCAGTAGAGTAATATCCGTAAATAATAGGTTAAAAACTTATAAATAATGTCAACTCGGAACAAATAAGAACAACCTGAAAATTCTGAAGAAAAATAAGTGCAATTTTAACAATATTACGCCTTAGTTTATCATTTATACATGTGCATCACAACTGGATCACAGTGGATCTACAAATACCCAAAATATTTAGTAACAAGCAGAATATTGGTAAATTCTACGTACGTCTCTTGAGAAATTTCATATTGTTCATATTTGTTCAGGTTATTCACATTTTTTGCAAAAGGATAGTCTATAAATATAAACATGTTTGTGAAATTTTTACTTTCTTTACTCAAAAAAAAAGACAAAAATTTGCGTTTTTCATTATATATAGGTTGTTATGATTGTATTTTACTAGTCTGACCCATTTCAGACTGAATTGACCAAAAATGATTTTCTCATCCTCGATTTTTAATATCTTCATTATAATTTTGCATTTCACAAATTCATCCCAGGGGCCGGATTGGACCCCTTGGCGGGCCAGATTTGGCCCCCGGGCCAGATGTTTGACACCTGTGCGTTAGAGTGACACTGTGAGGAAGATGTGAAATTGGTACAAACAGCGTGTTTACAGCTGTTTACCGACGCTAACAGCCCAGCGGTGCAGCGGGTTAACCCTTTAACTGCTGACGTGTCTGTGGTGAGATGGACTCATTTTAGTTCAGGGGCCACATTCAGCCTAATATGATCTAAAGTGGGCCGGACCAGTAGAGTAATATCCGTAAATAATAGCTTAAAAACTTATAAATAACGTCAACTCGGAACAAATAAGAACAACCTGAAAATTCTGAAGAAAAATAAGTGCAATTTTAACAATATTACGCCTTAGTTTATCATTTATACATGTGCATCACAACTGGATCACAGTGGATCTACAAATACCCAAAATATTTAGTAACAAGCAGAATATTGGTAAAATTCTACGTACGTCTCTTGAGAAATTTCATATTGTTCATATTTGTTCAGGTTATTCACATTTTTTGCAAAAGGATAGTCTATAAATATAAACATGTTTGTGAAATTTTTACTTTCTTTACTCAAAAAAAAAGACAAAAATTTGCGTTTTTCATTATATATAGGTTGTTATGATTGTATTTTACTAGTCTGACCCATTTCAGACTGAATTGACCAAAAATGATTTTCTCATCCTCGATTTTTAATATCTTCATTATAATTTTTGCATTTCACAAATTCATCCCAGGGGCCGGATTGGACCCCTTGGCGGGCCAGATTTGGCCCCCGGGCCAGATGTTTGACACCTGTGCGTTAGAGTGACACTGTGAGGAAGATGTGAAATTGGTACAAACAGCGTGTTTACAGCTGTTTACCGACGCTAACAGCCCAGCGGTGCAGCGGGTTAACCCTTTAACTGCTGACGTGTCTGTGGTGAGATGGACTCATTTTAGTTCAGGGGCCACATTCAGCCTAATATGATCTAAAGTGGGCCGGACCAGTAGAGTAATATCCGTAAATAATAGGTTAAAAACTTATAATAACGTCAACTCGGAACAAATAAGAACAACCTGAAAATTCTGAAGAAAAATAAGTGCAATTTTAACAATATTACGCCTTAGTTTATCATTTATACATGTGCATCACAACTGGATCACAGTGGATCTACAAATACCCAAAATATTTAGTAACAAGCAGAATATTGGTAAAATTCTACGTACGTCTCTTGAGAAATTTCATATTGTTCATATTTGTTCAGGTTATTCACATTTTTTGCAAAAGGATAGTCTATAAATATAAACATGTTTGTGAAATTTTTACTTTCTTTACTCAAAAAAAAAGACAAAAATTTGCGTTTTTCATTATATATAGGTTGTTATGATTGTATTTTACTAGTCTGACCCATTTCAGACTGAATTGACCAAAAATGATTTTCTCATCCTGGATTTTTAATATCTTCATTATAATTTTTGCATTTCACAAATTCATCCCAGGGGCCGGATTGGACCCCTTGGCGGGCCAGATTTGGCCCCCGGGCCAGATGTTTGACGCATGTGCCTTAGAGTGACACTGTGAGGAAGATGTGAAATCCGTACAAACAGCGTGTTTACAGCTGTTTACCGACGCTAACAGCCCAGCGGTGCAGCGGGTTAACCCTTTAACTGCTGACGTGTCTGTGGTGAGATGGACTCATTTTAGTTCAGGGGCCACATTCAGCCTAATATGATCTAAAGTGGGCCGGACCAGTAGAGTAATATCCGTAAATAATAGCTTAAAAACTTATAAATAATGTCAACTCGGAACAAATAAGAACAACCTGAAAATTCTGAAGAAAAATAAGTGCAATTTTAACAATATTACGCCTTAGTTTATCATTTATACATGTGCATCACAACTGGATCACAGTGGATCTACAAATACCCAAAATATTTAGTAACAAGCAGAATATTGGTAAAATTCTACGTACGTCTCTTGAGAAATTTCATATTGTTCATATTTGTTCAGGTTATTCACATTTTTTGCAAAAGGATAGTCTATAAATATAAACATGTTTGTGAAATTTTTACTTTCTTTACTCAAAAAAAAAAGACAAAAATTTGCGTTTTTCATTATATATAGGTTGTTATGATTGTATTTTACTAGTCTGACCCATTTCAGACTGAATTGACCAAAAATGATTTTCTCATCCTCGATTTTTAATATCTTCATTATAATTTTTGCATTTCACAAATTCATCCCAGGGGCCGGATTGGACCCCTTGGCGGGCCAGATTTGGCCCCCGGGCCAGATGTTTGACGCATGTGCCTTAGAGTGACACTGTGAGGAAGATGTGAAATCCGTACAAACAGCGTGTTTACAGCCGTTTACCGACGCTAACAGCCCAGCGGTGCAGCGGGTTAACCCTTTAACTGCTGACGTGTCTGTGGTGAGATGGACTCATTTTAGTTCAGGGGCCACATTCAGCCTAATATGATCTAAAGTGGGCCGGACCAGTAGAGTAATATCCGTAAATAATAGGTTAAAAACTTATAAATAATGTCAACTCGGAACAAATAAGAACAACCTGAAAATTCTGAAGAAAAATAAGTGGAATTTTAACAATATTACGCCTTAGTTTATCATTTATACATGTGCATCACAACTGGATCACAGTGGATCTACAAATACCCAAAATATTTAGTAACAAGCAGAATATTGGTAAAATTCTACGTACGTCTCTTGAGAAATTTCATATTGTTCATATTTGTTCAGGTTATTCACATTTTTTGCAAAAGGATAGTCTATAAATATAAACATTTTTGTGAAATTTTTACTTTCTTTACTCAAAAAAAAAGACAAAAATTTGCGTTTTTCATTATATATAGGTTGTTATGATTGTATTTTACTAGTCTGACCCATTTCAGACTGAATTGACCAAAAATGATTTTCTCATCCTCGATTTTTAATATCTTCATTATAATTTTTGCATTTCACAAATTCATCCCAGGGGCCGGATTGGACCCCTTGGCGGGCCAGATTTGGCCCCCGGGCCAGATGTTTGACACCTGTGCGTTAGAGTGACACTGTGAGGAAGATGTGAAATTGGTACAAACAGCGTGTTTACAGCCGTTTACCGACGCTAACAGCCCAGCGGTGCAGCGGGTTAACCCTTTAACTGCTGACGTGTCTGTGGTGAGCGTCCAGGACGGGGGCGTCAAACTCATTTTAGTTCAGGGGCCACATTCAGCTAAATTTGATCTAAAGTGGGCCGAACCAGTAAAAAAATAACATAATAATACACGAATAATGTCAACTTCAAACTTTTCTCTGTGTTTTAGAGCGAAAAAAGTACATTTACATGATGAAAAGGTTTACATCTACAAACTGTCCGTTCAAAAGATGTGAATAACATGAACAAACTGAAAAAAATGAATGTAATTTTAACAATATTCTGCCTCAGTTTATCATTTCCACAGGTACATTATAACGTACAGATCGCAGTGGATTTACAAACACACAAAACATTTAATAACAGACAGAATCTTGTTAAAATTGTACTCACTTCTCTTAAGACATTTCAGGTTGTTCATATTTGTTCAGGTTATTCACATTTTTGCGAAATTCTACTTTGTTTTAGTGTAAATACATGAAAATATTTACATTTACAAAGAGAAAAAATTTGGATTTGTCATTATTTATATGTTATTATGATAGTATTTTACTCGTCCAGCCCACTTGAGATTGAATTGGTCTGGCTGTGGAACCTGAACTAAAAGGATTAATATTTTTGTGTGATTTTTGCATTTCACAAATTCATCCAAAGGGCCAGACTGGACCCTTTGGAGGGCCAGATTTGGCCCTCGGGCCACATGTTTGACACCTGTGGTCCAGGATGAAGGGGTGAATTTGGAATATTTATAAAAAATTGATGCTGATAGAATAGACCTTGTTCTTTCCGTAGACATCTGGGCATGCTCAGAGCACACACACCCCCCCCCCACCTGTGGAAATGGGGTGGGGGGGGACAGAGCAGTGAATGATATACTATAAAAATACACTACACTATACACTATACACTATAAAAAACGGTTTGGGCTTTTTACCTCCACCAACAAGGAGGTTATGTTTTCATTGGGGTTTGTTTGTTGGGGGAAATGTTGATACCGGCACAAGGAAGAAATGACAAAATTTTGGTGGTAATTTGGGGGGGGGTGTCTGCGCTTTCCAGGTGCTTTTCTATTTTTTATTTTATTATTATTTTTTTTTTTTTTTGCTTTTACAGTTTGCAGTGTTGTCATGACTGTCCTTTATTTATTTAACTGTGTTTTTACTGAGTTTAGACCGTGTAACTGCTTTATGTGAGTTCAGCCAGGTGTCAAAAAGCAGCTGGACTGATTTAGAAAAAGAAAAAGAAAAAGAGCCACAACAAAAACTACTGGGCCCAAATTCAAATACTTGTTGCTTATTTTATTCTTTTATTCTTTATTCTTTCACTTAATTTTTTTTCTATGTTATATATTATTTTGTAGTGCTGCCGCTAACGATTCTTTTTCTAACGATGAATCTTTCGGCAAATTTTTCCATTTGTCAACTAATCTAAATGACACTTTAAAAAAGTTTTGTTATTTTGTTGTATCCATTTTTTTTTTAACACAACTCAAGGGTCAAAACATAAAATGTCACTTGTACCATGTACCAAATGTAAACAATATAAATAACTTAAAAATTACCAAACAAAAAATTTTGAATTGGATGTTTTCCACATGAAAGCGGGGGCTGGGGGAGGGAGGGGATGAACGAGTGTGCACAGATTTGTGGAGCGGGGTGGGGCGAATCATAAGATGCTTAAAAGACGAAGGTCTCTCCCTCTCTCTCTCTCTCTCTCTCTCTCTCTCTCTCTCTCTGAGGTACTGCAGGCACTAATGCAGCATGAATTCCCCAGGTGCTGCGCCCAAAAATAAAAAGGTAGTCAATAGTAAAATGACTCATTAACTAAAAAAAATTGTCGTGGTCGATTACGTCGTCTAATCATGGCACCACTATTATTTGTAAATATTTGATTGTTTTTGTTCATTCACTTGCTTATTTTGTTTTTTATGTTTTATTTTTCTTCAATTTTGTTCCGTTTATGGCTTATTTTGTTCATGTTACTTATTATTTTGTTGGTTTATGATTCATTTTTGTTCATTTTATTGATCACTTTGGCTGTTTCAGTTCATTTTGTTGCTTTTTTTTTTTCCTCATTTTAGTCAGTTTTTGCATATTTTTTTCATGTCATTTATTATTTTGTAAATATTTTATTTGTTTTTGTTCATTCACTAGCTTATTTTGTTTATTTTCAACATTTTGCTTTTTATTTTTTCAGTTTCTCTTCAATTTTGTTCAGTTTGTGGCTGATTTTGTTTATATTACAATGATTTTGTTGGTTTATTATTAATTTTTGTTCATTTTATTGATCACTATGGCTGTTTCTGTTCATTTTGTTGCTTATTTTTTCTTTTCTTTTCTTTTTTTTAACTTCGTTTTAGTAAAAAAAAATTCATGTTATTTATTATTTTGCCATTTTTTTTTGTTGTTATTCATTTACTTGCTTATTTTGTTTATTTTTCTACATTTTTTTAAAGCTTTTTTTTTTTTCAATTTTGTTCAGTTTGTGGCTTATTTTCTTCATGTTACTTATGATTTTGTTGGTTTATTATTCGTTTTTGTTCATTTTACTAATCAATATCCTAAATCTCTTATTGATGTACATTCTTAGTCCCTTATTTCGTTCAAACCTGTCAAACTTCACTTCTTCTCTTTGTCTTTTTCTGTTATTCCACCCTGTTTTGAGCAGCTCGTTTCATTAGAATAATGTCTCAGGGGTTAAAGAGTTTAGATAAAAGTTCACATGAGGTACAAGGTGCTGTAATACGTTCCCCCGTCAGGATGATGATTAGTATTCTAGGAGAAGGTGGTGTGACGTATAGGCTTAATGATTTTGCATTATTCATCGGGGCTGTGAAACCTGCTGCGGGAAGCCCCCCCCCCCCCCCCCCCCCCCCCCCCATGGGAAACGACTCCTCAGGAGTTCCTGACGAACGCAGCTTAGAAACTTTTTGCTTGCAACCCCGAAAAAACCAGTGCTGCATCTTCAAAAAAAAAGACACCGACATTGACGCACATAAAACGTCTAAAGCTGTGAACTTAACTGACGGCCTGTAGATCACACAGACTTTTCTTTCCTCGAGCAAAAAACAGAAAAAAAAAAAGTTTCTTTAGCTTGACGTCAGTATAAATAACAGGGACGTTTTAACATGCTATTAATTAAAGCTATTTATTTATTTATTTCCTATTTATTTTATTTTATTTAACCTTTATTTACCTAGGCGAGCAATTAAGAACAGATTCTTATTTTCAAATGCAAAACTAAAAAAGCTCTAAAACATGTTGCACGATCAAACAGGAAACCATCGATAAAATCTGTCATTTTTCAGCCACTATTTTCCCTTAAATCCTTTTTTTTTTCTAATGAATCCTAATATCTGTTGCTGTTTCCACTGATACTCATGGTTTGAAGTCGGCTCTGTTCTGGATTCTGTGTCGCGTTGTTGAGGACGACTGCGAGGCCTCATCCCACTGGTGACAGAACCCACCCTGTGACATTTACACCCCTGTGACATAAACAACGGCCCGTAATATGAAGCCTTTCTCTATCATCTCATGATAAATACCATCATATCCGACAGTCCTGGGTATTTTACTTTCAACATACACTGTGTGAGGAAATATCAGTTTAATCATTAAAGGAAAGATTTGCAAACAGATGCAAAGCTGAGACAAATAAAAATGCACGACCTGCTACGACTTTTTAGATAATTTTCCATAGTTACTGATGTTTTTTTTTTTTTTTTTAATTAAACTGTATCTGCAAGGATAAAGTGAAAATATGCAGATGTGCCCTTTTGTGAATACCTTTCTTTTGGTTTAGTTTTTATTAAGGTGACTGTGTATTTTGGATAAGCACACACGGGCGACAATCGGAGAGATTTTGAAAACACCAATTCAAGATTTTTTTTTTTGTTTAATTCAAGCAAAAAAATCTGCCAATGCAACAAGTGGTTGATAAAATTTCTTTAAATTAGATTTTCCGAATCTATTGTCTAAAAATATGTTTTTATATCTCACTGAAAAGTTACTTTGTAGGTGATTCTGTCTTATTTTAAGTGTGATGAGATATTTGGACTAGAAATAAGAAAAATACACTTGGTAAGATTTAGATTTTTGCAGTGTATGACAACCTGAAATTGGCAGAAATATTCTAAGTATTGTTTCCATAGTGATAAGTCATTTTTTGTTTATTTTTGTATAGATAGATAGATAGATAGATAGATAGATAGATAGATAGATAGATAGATAGATAGATAGATAGACAGATGAAAGTTTATTTTTGCAAACTCAAAAAGTTTCGTTATGGACATTTACAGTTGTTTCTGATACTAAATATGCTAAAAACTTCAAGTCCGTTTTTTTTTTCTTTTTTACTAAAACACACAGTTTTAACCCTTAAAGACCCAGAGCTACTTTTGTGTCGGTTCCCAAATTATTTTTTCTATCTACTTAACCTTATGTAAGTGATTTCTTACCATTTGTTATCAGAATATCCTCTCTATTTCATGTTTGTTTGTTTTTTTTTCAGGTATTTTCCTATATTTAGTTTATTGATCATGTAGATGTTCGTAAAAGATCAGACTAAAGTTGGGGGGTTTTATGTCAGAAACTAAGAAAATGGAAGAAAACGTTACTTTTCCAGTAAAATCCACCATTAACTGAATATAAACTAAGTGTCTCCATCCACTATCATTTGTTAAACTCCATGGGTTTTACTGGTGAATCAATGTTGTAGAAGATGACGATGTTTCCATGGTAACTACAGAGCCTCTGAACGTCCAAATGGGTCATATCTGATGACCATGAAAAGATGACAAACTATATTTTACACCAATTATTTACATGGATGAATAGGATTAATGGTAAAAAAAAAATAAATAAATAAATAAATAAAATAAAATAAATAATAATAATAATAAAAATAAACAATTTATATCGGTAGTGACTGTTTGGGTCTTTATGTTTTAAGCATTTATTATCTACAATAATGATAGATAGATAGATAGATAGATAGATAGATAGATAGATAGATAGATAGATAGATAGATAGATAGATAGATAGATAGATAAAAACTGAATAAAAGATATATAAATATATAATATGTACAATAAAAGTAATGTAAGATAAAATAATAACGCAATAAATGTATTGTTGTTCATGTTTGTACTCTATATTAGGTTGTAAAACCAGATCCAAATGTCACTCTAACTCTGCCGTAGCATCGTATCATTGTGATTCTCTTTTTTACCGAATGTCCCTGAACTACACCTGTATCACATTCCCTGATCGTCTCCATTTCAGCCTCTTTCCACAACGTTTTACAGTCGATACTTCCTGTCATTTAGGTGTAAATGAGCAGAAATCATTGCTTCTCCAGAACCCAAACCCCAGTTAACTACCTAATCTCTTAGTTGCGACGTTTACTACGTCAGTTCCGAAACAATGCATTTCCGTCCCGAATCAGAAAATCCTCGACCACGCGCTGTGATGCATTAACTCTGTACATTTCTGGAGGGTAAGATTTGGACTGGGTCTTTGTTTGATTCTGTCGGATTGTGACTCAGTGGGTCAGGCGGAAAAACACAATCTCCTTATTGTCACGTTGTAAACAGATGGAAAAAAAGGGAATGAAACATGACGAGGCATCAATAAGCACAAAACGGCCTATTTTAGTCCCGCGTTCTCGTTCTCATTGTGCCGTGGACGGGTAGAAATACACGAGCAGGACTGCGGCTCTTTAGAATGACTTCCCTCTCAGGAGATTATGAATGAAGACACTCCACTGTGGTGTTATGTTAAAGGCTTTTCTACTGGGGGATTGGATATGCATGTGTGTTTAAAAAAAAAAAAAAAAACAAGAGGTATTAAAAGTAATTATACCAGCAAGATAAACATAATTAACACAGCATGGAACTACATGCCTTTTTTACTGTATATTTCCATTACTAATTATCCGTGTATGGTCCAACAGTTTGCTTTTGGGGTTATTGTCTAACCCAGGGGTGTCAAACATGCAGCCCGGGGGCCAAATGCGGCCCCCCCAAAGGGTCCAGTTCGGCCCCTGGGATGTTTTTGCCAAGCGCAAAAATTCCACAGTCTTGAATTGAATTAAACAAAGAAAATGTAGCTTGAATTAAGGAAAAAATCTTGAATTAAGCCAAAAAAATATATATCTTCAATTAAGTAAAAAAAAAAATCTTCAATTAAGCAAAAAAACCAAATCTTCAATTAAGTAAAAAAAAAATCTTCAATTAAGCTGGAAAAAAAAAATCTTCAATTAAGTTAAAAAAAAAAATCTTCAATTAAGACAAAAAAATCTCAAATTAAGCAAAAAAAATCTTGAACTAAGCCAAAAAAAAAATCTTCAATTAAGAAAAAAAAAAAAAAGTTGAATTAAGCCAAAAAAAAATTTCCAATTAAGCAAAAAAAAAAAATAAAAATAAAAAAAAATCTTCAATTAAGTAAAAAAAAATCTTCAATTAAGCCAAAAAACATCTCAAATTTAGCAAAACATCTTGAATTAAGCCAAAAAAAGTCTTCAATTAAGTAAAAAAAAATCTTCAATTAAGAAAAAAAAAAAAAAAATTCAATTAAGTAAAAAAAAAAAAAAAAAAAAATCTTGAATTAAGCCAAAACAATGTTCAATTAAGCAAAAAAAAAAAAAAAAAAAAATTAAGTAAAAAAAGAAATCTTCAATTAAGCAAAAAAAATCTCAAATTTAGCAAAAAATCTTGAATTAAGCCAAAAAAAATTTCAATTAAGCAAAAAAAAAAAATTTTTCAACTAAGTAAAAAAAATCTTCAATTAAGCCAAAAAAAATTCTCAAATTTAGCAAAAAATCTTGAATTAAGCCAGAAAAAAAACTTCAATTAAGTAAAAAAAATCTTGAATTAAGCAAAACAAAAAAAAATCCTCAATTAAGTAAAAAAAAATCTTCAATTAAGCCAAAACAATCTTCAATTAAGCAAAAAAAAAAAAAATCAATTAAGTTAAAAAAATCTTCAATTAAGACAAAAAAAAATCTCAAATTTAGCAAAAAATCTTGAATTAAGCCAAAAAAAAAAAACTTCAGTTAAGTAAAAAAAAATCTTGAATTGAAAGAAAATGAGTTTGACACCCCTGTTCTAGCCTATTCCTTTTTTGTTTTTTATGTTTATAATGATTATTGTACTAAGTGGAATAACTGATGTACAAACCAAAATAAATTCATTCATTCATTCAACTTTTGAGCCCCTGGTAAGAAATGACTCGAAATGATAGGAATCAAGACGTTGGGGTAAATAAAATGATTTTCCTAAATTCTAGCAGTCACAAATGTTTGCTAGTATGTCTGTGAAGTAGTCATTAACTTCTGTTCTAAGTAGTCTAAAAAAAGTCTTAAATTTAACTGGTAGAACCTTGTAGGCGGTCTGTTATTACAGCAGTTTTAAAAGGGTTTTAACCTAATGATTCTTTATTTACTCTTTGCTCCTGTTATCACAGATCTGAAGTATCCACAGAAAAATACACTAGAAGGCCATTAAAGCTCATAGTTTATTCATCAGAGTGTGCGGCAAAGTTTACCGCCGGCGTCAAACTCTTTAGCCCTGAATCCTGCGCTGGTGTTTTTCTTCTCGCTGCACTGACCCTGGATGCAGCCAGGATTTCAATGCACTTGACATTGTTTTGTTGCCGCCTCTTTAGTCTTTCAGATAGTTACAAAAAGTATCGGGCTGCTTTCCAAACTTGCCTCTCTTCGCCGCTTTCTGCTGTGACAGTCGACAGTGTCCCCACATGTTGGCGACTCCCTGAAAGAGTCGAGCCGAGTCACATCTATTTATAAAGTGCTTTTAACAACCGGCTTTGTCATAAAAGTGCATCACAGCGTAGAGGGGAAAAAAAAAACACGCCGCAGACAGAATAAAGACGACAAGAGAAAGTACAAGCGTACGCTAAATAAGATGTAGAACGACGGTGGGGGGTACAGGTTGGTGACATCAGCTGTGAGCGTCAGCTGTGTGTGTTTATGTGTGTGTTTAGTACAACGGTACGACAATACGACTACTGGTATCAGTTGTCCTCCGTCCGTCTGTCCATCACAATCTTTTCCTCAGAATGACTTGATATTTGTTGTGGAACATGTTTGGGGTAAGGTCTACCAAGTTTGCTCCAAGAATTGGGAAATATTGTTTTTTTTGTTTTTTTTTAAGAACTTTAAAATCCCCATTGGTTTATAATGGGACACATGTCAAAGTGCTACAACTTCAGAACAGTTGAAGATATTGATATAATAACCATTGCCACTAGATAGGAAGTCACATGTGGGCTTTCATTTGGTGCCATGACCTTTGACCTTGACTGACCTTGAAAGGTCAAACCCAAGGTCATCTATATCCAGATTTGGACAAACGTCTTCTCCAAAATCGTCAACCAGAATCAGTTGAAATTCATAGCAGAGGTTCCTCAGGGTAAGGTCTACCCAGTTTTTTTTTTTTTTTTTTTTTTTCCAAAGAATTGAGAAATATTGATTTTTAAATAGTTTTATGAATTTCTGAAATTTTCAGAATCTCCATTGGTTTATAATGGGACACATGTCAAAGTGCTACAACTTGAAAACAGTTGAAGATATTGATATAACTAGAAAAGCACTCAGAGAGCACAGACCTCCGCCAAGGAAGATCAGTGCCCACCCCCCCCACCCCCGATCACCACCAAAATTTAATCATTTGTTCTTTGTGCCAGTATCAACATTTCCTGAAATTTTCATCCAAATCTGTCCTTAACTTTTTGAGTTATCTTGCACACAGACAGACAGACAAACCAACACCGGCAAAAACATAACCTCCTTGGCGGGGGTGATTACTATTGGCAATAGATAAGAAGGCACATGGGCTTTCATTTGGTGCCATGACCTTTGACCTTGACTGACCTTGAAAGGTCAAACCCAAGGTCATCTATATCCAGATTTGGACAAACGTCTTCTTCAAAATCGTCAACCAGAATCAGCTGAAATTCATAGCAGAGGTTCCTCAGGGTAAGGTCTACCAAGTTTTTTTTTTTTTTTTTTTTCCAAAGAATTGAGAAATATTGATTTTTAAATAGTTTTATGAATTTCTGAAATTTTCAGAATCTTCATTGCTTTATAATGGGACACATTTCAAAGTGCTATAACTTCAAAACAGTTGAAGATATTGATATAACTGGAAAAGCACTCGGAGAGTGCAGACCTCCGCCAAGGAAGATCAGTGCCCCCCTGATCGCCACCAAAATTTAATCATTTGTTCCTTGTGCCAGTATTAACATTTCCTGAAATTTTCATCCAAATCTGTCCATAACTTTTTGAGTTATCTTGCACACAGATAGACAGACAAACCAACACCGGCAAAAACATAACCTCCTTGGCGGGGGTGATTACTATTGGCAATAGATAAGAAGGCACATGGGCTTTCATTTGGTGCCATGACCTTTGACCTTTGACCTTGACTGACTTTGAAAGGTCAAACCCAAGGTTATCTACGTCCAGATTTCGACAAACTTCTTCTGGACGTACGGTCTACCAAGGTGGTTCAAAGAATTATTACTATTGGTAATAGATGTGGACTCGAGTCACATGATAATAACTAGAAAAGCACTCGTAGAGCACAGACCTCCACCAAGGCAGATCAGTGGGCCCCCGTGGCCCCCCCACCCCCGATCACCACCAAAATTGAAGCATTTGTTCCTTATGCCAGTATCAACATTTCCTGAACTTTTCATCCAAATCCATCCGTAACTGTTTGAGTTATCTTGCACACAGACAGACAAACTAACGCCGGCAAAAACATAACCTCCTTGTAGGATGTAATAATTGTGCACATAGTGTAAATGACAAGCAGAGCGAGGGAATATAGTGACAGAGGGAGGTGAGCGGCATGATGCCTATAGGTTTTGCAGGTGCATCACAAATCTCCTGGCAACTGCATCTGTCTCCTGGTTGGACGTTCATGGGGAAAACTCCAACTTCATCATCACCTGCAGCGTTTCTTCACTTTGCTCTTACAGCTTTCTATACATTGATTGATGTGTGACAGCTGTTGACTATACTTGTCCCTGTAAAAATATAGAATGTATTCATAGCGGCGTAGTTTCGCTGTAGACTGATTCCAGTGGTGGCAGATGCAGCGTTGGGGTAGAACAGCAGAACAGCTCATTTTTATAGCGTTTCACGGTAATGTGTGACTTAACTCGGCTAATTGTGGGAATTGAACCGCAGCTTTCCAGGTGACAACCCCATGACCGGTCCAATCACCCCGCATAGATGACTAACCACATGGGGTTTGACTTATGAGGCGGAAGTGGAGGAGGCTAAACGGAGGTGTAACAGGGCGAACAGGACGAATCTGATTTGTGGCTCCTTATGGTTATGTTACTTTACGTCCATCCTGCTCTTGAAAGTGTTTGTCTCGCTCAAAGTGACCCAGAAACATGGAAAAAATAGCCATCAGAACAAGAAAATAAAAATAATTCCAAATGGTTAAGGTGCAGATATGTCCAAATACGGTCAGTGTGTAACCCTTTAACCCCTGACGTGTCTGTGGTGAGCATTCTGAATGTTTTTCTAAAGCACTTAAAACCGTCGTAGTTCTATCAAAGTTAATTCTCGTTGAGTCAAAGTCAAGAACATTTACTTTTTTTTTTTTCTATTTATACATTTACATGAACATGTACTTAGTCCAGTGGTTCTTAACCTGTGTTCAATCGAACCCCAGGGGTTCGGTGAGTCAGTCTCAGGGGTTCGGCGGAGGTCAAGACACACACTCGACTCATTAGTCGGGTGTGTGTGTCGGGCTAGGTCTGTGTATGTAAACAAACGGCTTCACCGTCACCGTCGCGGATGGAGAAATTGTATTACGCTAAAGCCGAGCTAGTGCCGTAATAAAACAACGATCAAAAAAATACTGAAGGAGTATAACGAGAACTTTTTTTTGATACACTACAAGCAATTATCTTCTTTTTTATGTCAAAATTGTGTGGTTCGAAAAGTTCGGAGCGAGATGAAACAAAAACCGGGTTGACCTGACGGCCTACACATACATATACACAACAGCAGAAGTCACACTGATTTGCAGTAAATAATCATTATTATTGTAGCCTGATGGAAATTAGGTGATGGGTGTGTGTTAAAATGTTAAAAATGATAAATAGCATAAATACAATAAGTTCATTATTGGAATACATAAGTTTAAAAATTAAAACCATTTCAGTGTGGTTGTATTAAAAAGGTCATGTCTTTGTGAAAAGGTATGTGATTTGTTGTAAGTTCATGCATTGTATTGGTTTTGTTCTTTGAACACAGTGACGTTAATGCACGGTTCATTTTGTGCACCAGTAAAACATATACCTGTGTCTCGAATTTGAAAAAAAATCATACTGTATTTTTCAATAAAGAAGGGTTCGGTGAATGCGCATATGAAACTGGTGGGGTTCAGTACCTCCAACAAGGTTAAGAACTACTGACTTAGACATAAGGGACCACACA
Source organism: Sphaeramia orbicularis (assembly GCF_902148855.1). Taxonomy (NCBI): domain Eukaryota; kingdom Metazoa; phylum Chordata; class Actinopteri; order Kurtiformes; family Apogonidae; genus Sphaeramia; species Sphaeramia orbicularis. Next base: position 17,034,531 of record NC_043978.1, on the reverse strand, counting down.
GACACAACACAAAAAAAACTAATTATACAACACACCTACAGACCTATTTAACACAAAAAAAAAAGAAAACAACAACAACAAAAGCATTGTAAAGAAGAGTTGATAAGTTACTTTTAATATTATTTTGCAAGAGCTTGGATAAATTTGGGTTGAGGACCTTGTTTGAGAATTACATTACATTTTAGGCTTTTAACCCTTTCACCCCTGTCATGTGGTGAGCGTTCTGAATGTATTTCTAAAGTGCTAAAAACCGTCGTAGGAGTTCTATCCAAGTTATTTCTCAATGACTCAAAGTCAAGAACATTTACTTTTTTTTGTATTTTTTGTTGTTTTTTTTTTTTTTATTTTAAATTATACATTTACACAACCATGTACTGAGACGTAAGGGCCTGCGCAGACACTGTACAAAAAAACTAATAATACATCACACTTTCAGACCTATTAAACACAAAAAAGAAGAAAAAAAACCCCACAACAACAAAAAACAACAAAAGCATTGTAAAGAGGAGTTGATAAGAACATTTATTTTAACAGTATTTTGCAAGAGCTCAAATAAATGTGGGTAGGGGACCTTGTTTGAGAATCCCATTTAACCCCTGACGTATCTGTGGGGAGCGTTCTGAAAGTACGATTTATTTGAAATATTCATAAAAATTCAACCGTTTGCTCAAGAAGAACTCTTTCCAAATGTGCTGATAGAATAGACCTTGTTCTTTCCATAGACATCTGAGCATGCTCAGTACACCCCCTTGTCGTTTTTTTGTTTTTACTGTCGTTTGCCATGTTGTGGTGATTTTCCTTAATTATTTTACTGTTTTTACAGAGTTTTGACAATGTAACTGTTTTTTGGAGTTCAACCAGGTGCCAAAAAAACAGCTGGACTGATTTAGAGGGGAAAAAAAAAAAAAAAGAGCCTAAAATAAAAACTACTGGGCCCAAATTCAAATCCTTGTTGTTGTTCAGTGTGTTCCAGTTCACAGTTCATGTTCAACATCCTAAATCTCTTATTGACGTACATTCTGAATGCATTATTTAGTCAAAACCTGTCAAACTACAATTCCTGTCTTTATTTTTTGACACTGAAACAAACAATTCACAGCATCAATGAAATAAAGTCTCAGGGGTTAAAGGGTTAATCCTCCAATCAGAGCACAGCCTGAGGTCACCTGATCACCTCATACAGGCCCAGAACCACCTTTAAGTCCACCTTGGCAGATTTACAGACTTTAAAGGGCCCAATCCCTTTTATGATACTTTCCACATCTAGTTTTAGTCATAATAATGAGCTTTACTTTCCTTGTCTTGCCATTTATATTATTCTAAACTCCTAATCCTGATTTTTCCTCCTGAGTTGCCTGTAATCACCGTTCAATTGCTACAACACTAACGCAGCATTAGCCCGGTTGACACAATGAGCAACTGCAAGTGGACAATTAATTACTGTAAGTCAATTATTGAACGGCATTTGCACTGGGATGACTTTGTTCCAGGCTTTAGACCCCGTTTCCATCCACGATCTCTGCAAGCCATTTCCACGATATTAAGTTTTCATCCTGTTGGTTTAAAAATATAACTGCCAAAGACAAGACAAGCCGGTTTTATTTATATTATTCTAAATCACACATTCCCCCCCAATGAGCTGTAAAATATGCATGACATTTTGCACTTATTAGTTTTCAGCTCAGATGCTATTAGTTATAAGGTAGTTATAGACCACCCAGGGCAACTTCCTAAATAAACTTTCTGGGAGAACTGCTTCAGCTACAATAAATAAATAAATACATAAATAAATAAATAGACTGAAAGAGCACAGGCTTAGGTTTGGATCATTTCTCCATTTATTTTAATTTTTTAAACAATATATTTATGGGACTTTATTGGTATACATATTAAAACTTCACAATTCTCTTATACAGTGTTGTTTTGAAATAAAATACCTAGTCTGTACCCCTAACCCACCCCCACCCCCACTCCCACCCCTTCATATGAACAGAACAGAACATCATTCCACTTCCATGCACAATAAACCCCGCCCCTTGGACGTATTGAAGCTTATTTTGGTATCAATCCAGCTGATGTTAGCATATATTGCATCTATATATGTGCCAAGTCTGAAGTAAATTGAAACAAAAAATTGATGTTTTTATCGACATTTGAAATTTCACCCATTATAAGTAAATGGAGGAAAAAAAAGATATAAAAAATTTCATAAAAAATGTGAACTTTGATCTACTTGTCCTAGAATGTAATCAGATGCTGCTAAAGTGTTAACAAACAAAGATAAAATAATCAGTTGTCGCTTTTCCATTGGACAAAACTTTCCCGATATTTACTAAATGTCAAAAAAACTGAATTTTGTAATGTTGGTTTTTCCATGAAATCACAAATGCGCTGAAAAAAGAAGTCATTCCATAAACATGGCAACAAACGTAAACATAGTGTTGATTTACAGATATATTCATTGTTATTATATATTACCCCTCTATCCCGTACTAAATTAAAAAATGACTGGGTTTCCTGGTGTATCCACACATACTACTTTTAAAACTCTTCTTCTTCACTTGTTGTAACATCCATCAACATCCAAATTTTTTTTTCATTCACATGACTCTAGTGGAGGAAAAGGTCTGTCCATTGCAGTTTTGCATGATATACAGTACCAATTGAGCTACACCCGAAAAATCACCTCGTCAACACAAAGTTAATGCACAAAAAGAATCAATAGTCATTTTTCCATTGGACATCTACACAAAACTTTAGCGATATTTACTAAATGTTGAAAAAACAGACGTGTGTAATGTTGGTTTTACCATTAAATCACAAATGCGATGATTTGTTTATTTATTATCACAAGATGACACAGGAAGTCATTCCATAAACATGGCAACGAACGTAAATATTGTGTTGATTTACATGTTTCTTTTAAAACTCTTCTTCTTTGCTTGTTGTAACATCAGTCAACATCTGTTTTTTTTTTTTTTATTCACATGACTCTAGTTGCGGAAAAAGGTCTTTCCATTGCAGTTTTGCATGATACACCAATTGCGCTACACCTGAAAAACCACCTCTTGCCAGCGCAAAGTTAATGCACAAAAGAATCAATAGTCACTTTTCCTTTGGACATCTACGCAAAACTTTACCGATATTTACTAAATGTCAAAAAAACAAAAGTGCGTAACGTTGGTTTTTCCATTAAATCACAAATGCGATGATTTCTTTATTTATTATCGCTAGATGACACAAGAAGTCATTCCATAAACATGGCGATGAACATAAATATGGTGTTGATTACAGATATATTCATTATTATTATATATTACGCCTCTATCCCGTACTAAATTAAAAAATGATTCAGTTTCCTGGTGTGTCCGCACATACGTGTTTCTTTTAAAACTCTTCTTTGTCGCTTGTTGTAACGTCAGTCAACATCTGTTTTTTTTTTTTTTTAATTCACGTGACTGTAGTTGCGGAAAAAAGATCTTTCCATTGCAGTTTTGCATGATATACCAATTGCGCTACACCCGAAAAAACACCTCTTGCCAGCTCAAAGTTAATGCACAAAAGAATCAATAGTCACTTTTCCTTTGGACATCTACGCAAAACTTTACCGATATTTACTAAATGTCAAAAAAAACAAAAGTGCGTAAAGTTGGTTTTTCCATTAAATCACAAATGCGATGATTTGTCTGTTTATTATTGCGAGATGACACAGGAAGTCATTCCATAAACATGGCAACGAACGTAAATATTGTGTTGATTTACAGATATAGTCATTATTATTATTATATAGTACCCCTCTATCTCTCCATATTTTTTTAATTCACGTGACTCTAGTTGCGGAAAAAAGGTCTTTCCATTGCAGTTTTGCGTGATATACTAATTGCGCTACGCCCGAAAAACCACCTCTTGCCAGCACAAAGTTAACGCACTAGTTATATTTGCACAATTTGAGGGTCAATGGAAAAGCGACTAATGTTGTAGAAGATGATGATGTTTCCATGGTAACTCCAAGCCTCTGAAAGTCCAAATGGTCATATCTGATGACCATGAAAAGATGACAAACTGTATTTTACGCCAATTATTGACATGTATTGATAGGATTAGTGGATCAACAGTTATTAAGCGTGTTAGATCAGTCGACGGTAGTTGTTTGGGTCTTTACGGGTCAAACTAACATTTGTCTCTGAGTCTCAACACAAACTTCTTTCCCATTTCTCCATTTTTACTTTAAAAATCTGCTCAAAGTATCAGAGTCCTGCACAAGGCGTAAAACCTTTAAGTCAGGGTTTTGTGAAATGACTTCGAAGAAATGGAGTGGACTTTGGGGACCGAGTGTTACCGTAAAAACAGAGCGAGCCGGCGGAGTACAGGGGTGTCGTATTTGCTGACGCCGCCAACTTCCATCCTCCTCATTTCTGGTGGATCAGAGGCCGACTGGAGGTATGAAGACAGGAGGACAGAAGAAGAAAAGGTGTTGGCGGTGGCGTTGCTGTGCTGCCTCAGCCCCGTGTGTCACTCCGACTGTCAGCTTGATTAATGAGGCTCCGGCTCCCATGAGTCCCCTCTCACCGCCACAACACAGATCAATACACAATGAAAGCTCTCGACGGAGAAGCCCTGTTCGAAGGCGCTCTGGAGGCTTCTCTCTTTTTTTTTTTTAATCCTGTTTCTCACTGGAGTAGGAAGATGCCATGTGATTGAAACATTCAAACAATTGTTCTGTGTGCTATTACTCTGACTCAGACGTATTGTGAGCAGAAACAAGAAAAGAGATTCAGTATCTCAAGAGAGAGGAGACGCTTGGATTAGTCGGTATGAAATACACACTCCTGGATACTTTCAGACTGAAGTGGCCGGCAGCACTGGTTTAGTGTGTTCTTGACTAAATATGAAGAGTCCCTAAGAAGTATGGCAGCCCAATAGTTCAAGAATTTTCACTTTGTCTTCTTATCTTAATGAGGTCACGAGTTAAAAAAGGTTGGGAACCACTGTCTTAAGGCGGCCTTACACTGTGCGAGTTTAGAGACGATTTCTCACTCGTGCGACTATTTCTGGGATCAGGCCCAATGTGCCTCTAATCGAGTGTTGTGCTTCGTGCAGTGTACATGGGGTAAAGAGAAGCGACTAGCACCTCACGACCACCTCACGACCAGCAATCGTGTATTCGCAAGGAAAACAGAGCTGTTTGAAATCCTGCTCGCTCCTCGTGAGGGTATCGCACTGTCAAAGCAGTGCCACGAGCCGATATGCCTCAAATTCTCACACTGTGCATGCGCAAATACAATAATAGCCAGCTACTGTAAGCTAATTCTAAGCTAACAGTAGCTGGCTATCGGCCTAGTGCAGTTTGGCTTTTGCAGCTTACCTCTAGTTCCCTTTGCTGTAGGATTGACACCCCATACTGTCCACGTCTAAACAACCAATTCCTGCACCAAACACGTCACCGTCTTTTCTTCTTTTCTGATTCCCCGCAGATAATGACACATATGGCCACAGCAGCTCGTTGGTTTTTGTTTAGCACTACCATTTCGTGACTCACGCCAATACAAAATCGTCTATGCACTTTCGGATTCTTTGGTATTTTAACGTTGTATTTCCGGATACAACACTCGAACATGTCGTGCGTCCTCTGATGTATGGTCCTACAGTGTGAGCAGTCAGGTCGCGTACAAGCATCGGTTCATACAGTGTGAGAACATGAATCGTGAGTCTGACCTTACGAATGATTCGCACAGTTTGAGATGAAGCTGCGTGCAACGATCGAAATAATCGCACAGTGTATGGCCGCCTTTGATATAGGGGTTATGGCAATGTTTTTCAACCTTGGGGTCAGAACCCTACATGGGGTCGCGTGAAATTTCTTCTAATTGATAAAAATAAAAATAAAAACCTTACTAATTAAAATATCACAAACCGTACTCTGCATTCTTAGTATTGAGAAACAGCCGCAATTTTTGTGTTTGTGTACATCCATAAAATGAGTCCAGGGTGCTCCGACACTAAAACATTAGTTCCACCTGCTACACGTTCTGACCCAGGGGTGTCAAACTCATTTTAGTTCAGTTCCACATTCACCCCAATTTGATCTCAAGTGGGCCGGACCAGTAAAATAATAACAGTGAAAAAAGTAAAATTACACTGGTTTGCAAGGAAAATATTTCCAGAATAAAAGTAATGAAATTTTACCACATGAGAGTCACTGATAAAG